>NC_085051.1:28771404-29090495 GCF_963662255.1 Cinclus cinclus
CTCTGCTGAAGCCATGGCCCCAAAAAGCTGAGGTCCCAAAGTAAGCAGAGAGGCTGAAAACAACCAGAGGCTAATGAGACAGCCTTGTTGGAAAAAACATTGAATGAGTCACATGGAGCCTTAGGGACTGACATATTTTTAAACACAGAACACCATTCCCCCCCCCCCCCCCCCCCTTGAAATGGGCATGCAGTCTAGGGAAAGAACTGGTCCAACATCCCTTGCATTGCTCTTCTGCCTGGCACAGCTGATGCAGAAACACACTGCTGCCAGGCTGCCCTGCCACCATGTCCCCATCAGCCACAGCCAGCTGCCTCCTTCCCCAGAGGACAAGCAGATCTTGGAGGCCTTTCTTCAGAAAGCTTTTGTTAAGCCCCTCACCAAAGGTTCTTAAAGAACCAAAGCTCTTATTGGATCAGAGCTAGAGCTCTGTGGATTAATTACAGGTGAAAACAAGCTAATGAGAAAGCAAGAGTAGCTTTTCAAAGAGGGGAAAGGTTACCTCACGGGGAGCAAAAGCCTCAGTGGGATCAGTGCTGATCAACATGCCCTGTCACAGGGGGCAAATATTGTCAAATGCAAAATTATTTCAAGCAGCCATATTTGCAATCAATTGCACAGCTCTGCAAAGGGTGCCTGCAGTGCTCAATGACCAGCTCATAAAAACAACATCTTGTTTTCCATGTCTGTAAATGTAGTGCAGCATGGGAGTGTCCTAAACTGAGCACTTTGAGCAACAAGGAAAGGGATGAAGACACAGCAACTGTTCAAATGCCTCTGCTCAGCTTTCAGCAGCAGGCAAATATCCAGTTCACACTCAGAATGGAGGACACACCAGGAAACATCACATCAATGTACAAGATGTAGTTCTCTGTTCAGCCCATCTCACCAGGACCAGATGCATTCCCCAGAAAGATAAGGAGGACAGCAAGAGGTATATGAAGACTTCTGGCACTACACAAATACGCAGCCTAGGTCTCCTCAACACAAAAAGGAGTCTAACCAAACATATATAGGACAGCTATAGAACAAGCGGCAGAAGACACAGGCAGGGAAGTACTCACTGCTTCTTAAAATACAAAATGAGAAATACCCAACAAAACCATGAGGCAGCAAGTCTAAAAGCAAAGCAAATGATGTTGTTCATGCCTGATCAAAGGGTCCATGTGATTGAATGCCACAAAATACAGGGGAGAGCAGACCTTTACGATGATAGAGAAAAGTCTTCATGGGAACTTGTCCATGGAGTAACGTAAACACAAAAAATTACCTAAATTATTGCTTGATAGAAGAAGTAAGAGTAGGACAGGAGAGTAGTCATCCCATAACTGCTTTATCCTATTCTAATTCCTTAGCAATGTATTGTCTGTTCCAGCAAAACACAGAGCTGGACTTTGAAATTATGCAATGGAGCTGCCTGTTGGTATATTTACACATCTTAAGAAAACTTTGGTTTCCAGCTGTTTCTATATTGCTGTTCATGAACATAGGAGAACAGGGGAGAATGAATTCTGTAATACATGCTTATCACAGGAAAAAAAAGAAAACCTTTTGGCAAGATACTCACTGAAAGGGTTAAGACCTTGTCTTTTTCCATTGGGCAAACTGCTCAGGCTACCTGTAAAATCCAAGAACCACATTAAAAGAAGTAAATGCCATGGCATGACAAAAGAGCCTTCCCTTGTCTGTTGCCAGACAGCAGGTTCAAAGCAACCCCTCTGAACATGCTCTCAACAATTCCTGCCAACAGGATTCACATGCAAGAGTCCAACCAATGTGCCTGAGATGTGAGATGTTAAAACCTGGTGTTGTAGAAGCTGAATATCATGAAATCTAAATGTTTTGCATGGGCAAGAAACAACAATTACAAGGCTAAAATGAACAATGGAAGGAGAAAGAAGAAAGGAAGGATGCAAGTAGTACCATGAAGTTTCCCCAAGCAAGCGAAATATTGCCATGTAGAAAGGGAGCAGCCAGAAGAAAGTGAGGGTACAGGCAATACAGACAGCCCAGGTTTATTAAAACTTTCACTTGAAATCACAAAGACAAATGCCTAAAATCAAAGACCTGAACTTACACCTGGAAAAAGGGCAGAGTTTAGACTGCTTTATGGGATAACAGGCACATGCACCCTACACCAGATGGAGCTCGTGGCAAGGGCCTCTGCACTGGGTACAGACAGCTCAGGGATTACAGGAGCTGTCGAAAGCATGTCACACTTCCTGCGAGCTGCTTTCTCTGATTTCAGAGGAGGGATTAGCTGAAAGTAGGAGCTCCTGCTCCCAGCCAGCATCAGTAACCCTGTTGCCACACTCCACTCCAGCTTACGACTTTGATTTGTGCATGCATATGACCTGATTGCACAGCTCACTCTGCACATGCTGGTCTGTGCAGGAACAAAACGGGCAGAAAGTCACAGGGCAGGGGTGAGCCGTAGGAAGCCCCAGGGGCTAGGAGGCTGGGCTGTAAGACAGGAATGGAGCTGCTGGGAAGTAAAAGCCAAGAGGAGAAAAAGGTGGCAATGTTCAAGGCTAAAATGGGTCACAAAACACAGCCTGTTGGCTTCAGAAACATTAATAAGAGAAATGATGTAAGCACAATAAGTTATTCCAAGACCCCGAACACCAGCTCAGTACCAGCCACCTGCCCTGCTGGGGTCATGCAGAACCATGGCTCACCAATGCCCGTGTCAAACGTGGCTCTGCTGCAATGGGCAGGGGCTCTGCCCAGGCTGACTGGCACTCACAGCCTGGCCCTGAAGGGCACTGCCAGGCTGTGCATCTCTGCCCTGACCAGCAGCCTGGGGAAGCCAGAGGGCATCTGAAAGAACCATCTTGCCTTTAACACCCAGTGCAGGTGAGCCTGCAGCACAGCCCATCTTTGGGAAGAGCTGAGTGAGCACTGCCTGTCTTTGGAAAGAGGCGGGAGCTCCAGGCCGGTGTGTACAGAAGGTGTGAGAAGGTACAGGGAGCATCCCTCCCTGCCATGGCCCGTGTGCTCGAGCACACAGCCCCTGCAGCCGTGTAGGAAACTGTGCTGGGGCTCGTCCAGGGGGCAGAGAGCACTGCCTTCAGCTGCTGCCTGCCACACAAACCAGGCCAGCCATGTATATCTGTCAAAGGCAAAACCCTGCCACAACAACACTGCACTGCTGACACAAAAGAAAGGAAGGAATATGGCAGGCAGCAACCATGGGTTACTAACATATAACTGGGAAGCCCTTGGGCATTATAGGGTAACATCCCATCATTTGGCAAGTTTCATAAAGCAGAGTATTTGCTCATCACCACAAGTATGCTGTCTTGTTGATTGGAACAACAGTTCTAGTCACACCGGATTAGGCCAGGTGTCTTTCAAAAGAAAAGGCCCCAAGGAAACCCCAGCCACTTTTTGTAGGAAATTATTATTCCTCAGACATACTGAGCAAACCTTTCACCTTTTGGGGAGTGAAACAGCTTAATCTTGTGTTCTCAACACAGTACTGATGCCCTGATTCATACTGTCACTGATTTTTGTCAAAATTAAAGGAGAATTATAGCACCTCTACAAAGCTCCAAAGGGAAGTATCTGAACAAGACAAACAAAACCAAGCACTGAACCAGTGCAGCTCTCTTGATTCTAACCTATTAGCAATTAAATGTACTTTGAAATTTCTTTTTAATTCAGTCATTACCTGGTTACATTTTTCTCATAGCCACCCAGATTGTTATTTTGTACCATCAATGGTCCAGAGGCCTTTCCCAGGTGACTGCTCTTTGTTACCGTCTCCCACACAGGGGCTTGTGCAGTAATGATACAGAGCAATTCATTCCCAGCCTCCCAAGCATGCAGTTACTTCTGAAGATAACAATAAGAAAGACCCAAAACATCACTGAATGAAATCTGCTGTTCAGATTGTCTGTCTACTTTTCCTTCTTTCTGTAACATTTCCTCAGATTCAATAGAAAGGAAATTCTGTTTAATTATACACATATACACTTTTTAATTCAGATATTTCGATCCTGTTTCTGGACTGCATTCTTGGTAGCTGAGCTCCACCTCAGACATCCTCATGGCCTGCGAAGCACGCTCAACACCTACCATCTGACAAGCTCCTGGACAGCAAAGCAATCACGGGATCTGAGCTGGCAGAAGGGAACTTCCCTTCAGCTGGCAGAGAGACATTTCTTTGCTGCTAATTCATTCCCTTAGCTCCTCTTTGGGCAGGCACAAAATGCTGACTTTGTCTTCTGAACTTGGAATAATATAGAGGTAAAACTCAACTCCAACATTTTGCAGCCAGCACAACGAGCATAAGCCTCACTCAGATCTACAGCCCTTCTCTCCAACATCACTGGACTCCAATTAATCTTGGATCCAGTAACTTTCCAGCAAAGCTTTACAATGTGTGTCTATCTCCTCTCAAGGATCCTGCCTTCCGACTAATGCAGAGAGATAAATTTGTTCTTTGATCACAGATGGTTCCTCCCTTAACTCAGGCTGTGCGGACTACGCTGAGGAATGCTAACTTTTAACAGGCTGTAAATCAGTCTGTTTTCCTTCCACAGTTCCTCAAACAGACAATCCTAGATCAAGTGATGGCAAAGACTGTTTCTGGTGTACTCCAAGCTAAAAGCTCTGCCTGCCTGCTCTGCCCCAGTTTAAGAAGCTATTTGCAGGCTTCTGCAAACACTCAAAGGCTGACTCTTATGTGACTACTCCATTCTGAGATCTAAGAATGGCATTTTTCCATGTAAATGGCCCCTGATAAAAACAAATCTGGTTTAAAGAGAAGGGCAAGAGCTGTGCAAAGCAGCCACCAGACCTAGCAGATTTTCCAGTGGCTTTTTGGGTCACCATGAGGATGGAAAAGAGGAAGGGTTTCTTACAGACTGGGCAGCTCTTTTCCTCACTGGAGAACCACTGGTTGGCAGTACCCACATATTGGGTTACCACAGGTATGAAGAAAGAGACTGCTGAGGAAGGGAAGAAAGACATAACTATGCATTTCGAACAGATTTAATTCTAAGCCAGAAAGAGCTCAGATTCAGGTTTGTCCTTACAAATATCCCATCTGAATCCTCACATATAAATTTTATTTGGATTCTCCAGGTCCTGAGAGGCACATAACAGTAGTGCTTTATCTATGTTCTGTGCTTCCTTTAAACAGCTCTAGGTCCACATTTGGATGGAACTAGCCACCAAAAAAAAAAAAAAAAAGAAAAAAAAACACCCAAGACAAAGCAAAAAAACTGACCAAAATGAAGAATGCTTAGTATCTGTTTTCCTTGGCATAGCAAGGAAATTTTATTGATATTATCTTTTATTTTCAAAACCATTACAAGTGTTCAAATTGCCTAGCAAGAGGCATACTCACCTCAAATAGACAGGATTTGGAACATCTGAGCTAAGTTCACTTGTAATGAAGTATATTAAGGGGAAATTATAACCTTCCTTGCCTCCCCCCAACCCCTCCTCATTCAAGCTAGACCAAAAGAACCTTTCAAAGCTTTTGTTAAAACAGAAATATTTCTTTGAAAATATTTGTTTTCATCTGACTAGCAGTTTACAACTGAACGTACGCCATCAAAAAGATTTCCAGCTAGCTCTTGGCTTGAACCCACAGTGACCTCAGACCCAGCAGATCTTTGGAGGCCATGGTACAGAGAAAGAAACAAACAGGAAAATACATGGACTCACTACATACACCTACGATCAGGATAAAGAAAAGTTGGAGAAGGGGTAAGATTGCAGAATCATAGAATGGTTCAGGTTCCAAGGCACCTTGAAGTTCATCTAGTTGCAACCCCACTGCCATTGGCAAGGACACCTTTCACTAAACCAGGCTACTCAGAGCCCCATCCAACCTGGACTTGAACCACTACCAGTAATGGGGCATCCACAGCTTCTCTGAGCAACCTGTTCCACCCCTCACCACCCTCACAGTAAAGAATTTTTTTTCTCATACCTACTCTAAATCTACTCTCTTTCATTTTGAAGTTATTCCCCCTCGTCCTGTCACTCTGTGCTCTTGTAAAAAGTCCCTCTCCTTCTTTCTTATAGGCTCCCTTCAGGTACTGGAAGGCCACCGTTAGGTCACCCCAAGCCTTCTATTTCTCAGGATGAACAATCCCAGCTCTCTCAGCCTTTCCTCACAGTAGAGATGCTCTATCCCTCTAATCATCTTGGGGCCATCCTCTAGACTCACTTCACAGGTCCTCGTCCTTTCTGCTGCAGACCCCAGAGCTGGAGGCAGCACTGCAGGTGGGGTCTCACAGAGCAGAGCAGAGGGACAGAATCCCCTCCCTGGCCCTGCTGCCCACGCTGCTTTGGATGCAGCCCAGGACACCCTTGGCTCTCTGGGCTGGGAGTGCCCATGGCTGGGTCATGTCCAGCCCCTCAGCCAACAGCGCCCTCTGGGCAGGGCTGCTCTCCATCTGTTCGTCCATCTGTGTTGATATTGGGGATTGTCCTGAACTGGGTGCAGGACCTTGCCCTTGATTGTCTTTAACCTCGTAAGATTCTCATGGGGCCACTTCTTGAGCTTGTCCATGTCCTTCTGAATGGTGTCCCATCTTTTAGCCATGGCAACTGCACCACTCATCTTGGTGTCATCTGCTAATTTGCTGAAGGTGCACTCAATCCCATTGTCTGTGTCATCAATGAAGATATTAAATAACACTGGTCCCAGTATGGACCCTAAAGACCGCCACTTATCCCTGATGCCCATCAGGACTCTGAGCTGTTGACCTCCACCCTCTGGATGTGACCATCCAACCAATTCCTTATCCATCTAATAATCCAACCATCTCTCTCCAGTCTATGGAGGATTTGTGGGGGACCATGTCAAAGGCAAAGATACTGACTGTTTCTAAATTTAGAAGTTCTTACGAATAGGAAGCATAGAAAACATGTCATCTATCACTGCACAACTTGCTGACTTAAAAAAGATCCATTACAAACTTGTTTACTGCACCTCTGGAGCACTCTCCCTCAGTTCTTTCTTCCATGTTAGTACCTGCTCTCTGCACTGCCCCCTGCACTGCTTTTCACTCCTCACCATCCTTTAATTTATCATTTGTTCTTTGATCCTCAAGGCTTATCAGGTTTCTAGTAGGTACTGTATGTATGTAGTAGAGCTGTACGACAGAACAAGATCAGAGCCCATTTTTGACCACAGTCCTGTCCTCATACAGCAGAAGAAATCATGAAAGGTCAAGGCTGTGTTCTCAGCAAACAGTTGGACAATCAGGCACTCACAACATCTTGCTGCCTTCTTTCTCCTTCCCATGGGCTCAAAGTTTCACATTTTCTTTCTTTTCTCCCTTTGATTTTTTCCCCTTCCCTAAATTAAATTTTAAACAGTTAGTTGGCCAGGGCACCAGATTCCAGAGAGTCTTATTCAAGGCCAAATAGCAATAAAATTCATTTGGCAAATTTATCTTATTTGGAACATAATAAAATTAAGGATTGATATTTTGGTATGTCATTCCTCAGTAAGGCACTGATGACTAAAAAAAACACCTCCACAGGGCTAGGGAAGCCGAATGCTTCTCACAGCTGACAAGTAATGCTATATGCTTATTATGGTAACTAAGATGTTTGCAAAGCACCTAGAAAATGCAACTCCCCAACACCCAAATGTACTGACTCCTTTCCCACTCATGCTAAACCTGACAAAAGGACTAAGGAAAGATCAAGATGGGAGAAAAAAAGCTATCCCCTCTTCCCAACTAATGTGACACTTTTAACAACAGCTGTCTGCACAGCCAAAACACCTGCCCAGGAAATTATTCCCCTGGAATCTCCCTATTTGCCTTCTCCTGCCAAGAAAGTCTGCCCACAGTCAAGAATGACTGAAATTATTAAATTTGTGTTGAACCGTTTCAATTCCTACAATTTCCAAAAGTATCAGTTTGGTTCAGGTCCCAACAGATGATGAGGTGAAGACGAAAAAAGGAAGAAAAGGCAGGAGGGTGGATTGATTGCTCAGACACTAAACAGAAAGGAAAATAGGTTATTCACATGCTTTATTTCTCCCCCAGTTTCAAAGTACAATTTAAGTCTGAAAAAGGGCAACAGTACAGCCCTGTGCTTTTTTTCTGAGTTATTCTCTTTGCATCATCCACTCTTCTGCATGCTGAATTTACCAATGAAGATAAATATTATTTCTGTTAGTAAACAGGGTCTCCAGAGAAGGACTGTGTCTGTGCTGGCTCATACATTATCCAACCTGCATGGCTGAGACAACAGGGTCTTGCTAGCAAGGTATTACTTATTCAGAAGGGACCTGATCTTAACTACAGTTTCCAAGGACTTCAACAGTACAAGCAGAGTTCTGGCCAAGAACTCTCATCTGTTGTCCTGTTTCTGTATGGTGCTTAGCACAGAGGTCTGTGATAAGGCATAGAAGATGGAGCCATAACACAAGTAACAAACTACATTTGCACGGTAGTGTATTGATCCCACTCATTTGCTCACACAAACTGTGGCACTTTTGAAACAGCTGTTAGAAAACAGATTTCTGAATTTGCTGTAACTCAGTTTTTAATTTGTCACATTTGCTTGTCAGTTCTTATTGTCACACAATGAGGAAGAAAAGAAAAAAACCTCACCTCCTTCCTTGCTGACTCCCAAACACCCTTTCAGCTCCTGAAGCGAGATTGACTTGTCCTTGTTGAGGTCACAGTAGTCAGTGAAACGCCGGGCACACTTCTTGGGCTTGGCTTTCTTCTTCACATAACGTTTGAAAGGCTTTAGCTCCCGCTTGTTGATGTCATTGCTGCTGTTGTTGTCCAGCTGGCTGAAATACCAGTGTACCACTCGCTCCTCTAGTGTGTGGCTGGGGTCTGGCTCAGAGAACCTGGAACAGAGGAAGCACAAGCCCCAGACAAGGGGTGCTCTCACCAACACTGACAAGCACATGCTGAGGAGCAAGAGCTGCTCATCAAATCAGGCAAGTGCTATACTGTGTTCAAAGTAAGCAAAAAACACAGGTCTTCCAACCTCCTCCTTTTAGCTCGACACTTTTGAGACAGGTGAACTTTTTCTAAAAATGTCCCTTAGCATTAACTAGTGAATTGCCAAGAGAATCATGGAGTCTGATACCCTCAGAAGCTCTGGTTCTCCTCACACCAGTTGCCGAAACTCTGCCTAATCCCAGAATGATCCTCATTAGAGGGCAAGAGACAGTCTCCTTGGTCCTTTTCACCCTTGGGCTCCCTTTCAAATTAACAGCAAGAGAACCACGAGTGTCAGCTGTCATGGTAGTTTCTGTGACAGTAACATCTAGATTTCAGAAAGGGAACAAATTAATTTAATGCAAGACACATTCATTATTTGAAAATATCCTTGGCAAGATACTATATTCTCCCTGTATCTGTTTATATAATCTGAACTCTTCTGTATTTTCATAATTTTTAATGCTTTTCACATAGCTGATTTATACATAAGAGTTCCACAGCAGATAAAACACCACAAATCCATTAAAAGCAGTACTACAGAGTAGTACTTGCAACTTGTTTCATTTCTTAATCATTACGGTATTACAACTTTGATGCTATTTGACTCACATTTTATTCCTGTAGACAATAACAATATCAGAGAGAAAGAGAATAAAAAAAGGAGGAACAGCAACAGCTATAGACACACAAATATAGAATGCTGCCTTTCAACATCATTCCATCACTGAACAGGCACTGTCATGTTATACCACTTAAGCCGTGTCTGGTGCTCTGCAGCAGCAGTGGGAAAGGGGTTTATTCCTCAGGGATACTGAGATCCAGGGGAAAAAACTTCTTCTAAGCTAGTCTGACTTTTCTCCATACGATGAGCATGCCAACAGAGAAAGCTGAAAAGAAGCTGAAATGAGGCTGAGACCTGAACCTTTTTTTCCTTCCAAGAATAAAGCATTTTAGTACATGGAAATTAGTGGATAGGTAGTCAGACATGCTACACTGGCACTGATTGCTCTGACTTATTCCAGAAGACATATCCAGCTCCTGCATAAATTCCTTCCCCAGGAAGGAGAGAGGAACAGTTGCCTGCTGCAGGCAGCCAGATTCTGGTGTGAGTTTGGGGCACTCTCGCTGATGGAGAAATTCAAACCCAAGTACCCCATAAAGGGCTCTCCAAGACTGCCGTTGACCTTGTTTCAGAAAATAGTAGGGTCTATGCTTACATGGTCACTGAATTTTTTTTCATTTGGAACTAGGAGAAAGAAAATTCTTTTGACTTTATTGTGTGACCAGTTTTGCCTTTAAAATGCAGCTACAGAACCTGAAAAATACCCCCTCACACACACTACCCCTATGGCAAATTAAATCCTTAGTGAGGGGTAATCTGCAGCATGCAGAAAGTGAGAATGGGTGGAGAGCTGAGATCCTCATTAACCTCTTCTGATGACTTCTACAAATGAGGATAGAAATTAGAAAGGTAGCCACTATCCAGAGATACACGAATCCTTGCAACAAGTAAACACACACAGTACAGAGAGGCAGATTAACTGCATAACATTTTCCCCAGGGTTTTACTTGAAATTATTTCCTTCATTTAATTCTTAACTGAGAGGCAGGCTGGCATTCAGTCACAGCATCTGGTCAATGTACAATGGGATAACTACTGTGCAGGAGGAAAAAGAAGGGGTTAGGAATAAGTGTGGCTTAGTTTTGAGAGCCAAAATACCAGGCAAGCACCTGGAATAACCTATAGACAAACAAAAATTGCAAAATTCCCCCCAGGAAGTTAAAGGAGTGTCCTGATTTTCTAAACTGTATGCAATGATCAGAATGACAGGAGAGAACAGAAACACATCCTGTGTCCTGTTTTTATGACATTTATTAACATAGCTATTGGCCTCTCTCCCTTTTGGAGAGAAGCTGGCTATCATTTGAAGGCTAGCATGTTTCCAACAGCCCCAGAGGAGTACTATGTTGCCAGGGGCAATGCTCTGCCTTTTTTGAGATAGAAGAATAAAACCTGAGCTTTTGCATGGGAGATTCCCCTTGTTCACACCTTGTCTTGCCCTCATTTACTGAAGGCCCACAACTGGAGAGGCAGAAATGGAGAAAATAGCAGAGCATCTTAGAACCAACAGCAGAAAGACAATAGACAAGAACTTCTCACTACCTAATGAAGAGGCACGCAGAAGCAGGATTTAAAAGTGCCTCTTTTCCAGGGGCACACCAAGGAGCTCTTATGAGTTATCAAGACAGGCAACATGGCACTCTTCAGCACTTCCACAAAGAAAATGAGGGACATTCACAGGCTAATACAAATACATTGTTTCATGAGGTGACAATAAATCAATCTTTGCCATTATAAACGTGCTGGGAGCTCATGCTGAAAACTGCAGCATGCTAATAGAGCTAAAAGGAATTAGTTTAATGGCTATGACTTTAGGAAATAGAAAGATGCAGCCATTTCTGAGTTTTTACCACTTTCTGTTGGCTGGCTTAGCAGGACTGCAGTTCCTGAGATGGTTGGTGGCCTGCCATCTCTGGTTATCATCCAGAATCCCAGCACAGGAAACATCCCCTTCATCTCAGGGTGGCCATATCTCCCTGGCTCATGAAATTCCATGATATACTACAGAAGGATGAAGTTACAATACTATATATAACTACCTTGACTATGAGCACCGCCGGTGCAAGGCACTTTGGCACCACCCATGAAATATGAATTAATACAACTACACAGCACTGCTGGGGACACCTAGCTTTGCTGATGTGCCAAGACACCAGCCATGCCTGCTGGGTCAGCTCAGACTAGTCTGCGGCTCTAACTGTCCTGCGAGCAAACAAACTTGGCAGTATTCCAGGGGATTGTCCCTCTGTTTCCTCCCTATACTATTTGAAGAGAAGAAAATCAGCCCTCAGACATAAACTTCATTTCTTGGGCCACCTCTCATTCAGACCATAAAGGAATCAGAAAAACCAAGACAGAACAAAGCTGTCCTGTACATTCTCAATTTCCAACATCTCTGGCTCTAACATCAATACAACTAAAACCCACTGAATTCCAGTACCTCACTTTAGTGCTGTAGCAGCTGTGTAAGACACAGTGAGAACAGACACTGCCAAAATAAGGACAGCCTTCTCATCCTTCTCATGTTGACTGCATTACAGCTGTACTTACTTTTCTGCCTAATTGCTCCTCTTTAGCACTCTGTGGCAAAACAGTCAGTTCTAAAGAATGAGCAGTATGGAAGAAAGGAGGTCTGTGTAAGCTGATTTTCCAAATGTAACCTGCTGTTGCTGGACTGCTCTTGTACACAAGAGCAAGTTTAGCTCAATTATGTGGCATAAGCCCACCAATATTCCAACAACCAAGATAAGAATGGTCTGTCATTAACAGCCTAAGACAGCAAACTGGCTGTCAGCTTTCTTTAAAGTTTGTTGCCATCACGTATAGAGTCTTCTCCAAGTGGGCTCTTGCTCCTCCTTCTGTTTAATATTCTAAGAGCTCCCTCATAGCAGATCAGATGAGGCACACTTCCACAGAATACCTTCACATCATCTGGTGTCACTAAAGAACACAAAGAGGCTGTACAAAACCATGGACATACACTTTTGCAAGCTGCACTGAATGCTGTATCAGAGAATGACTGCCAAAATATCAAACGTGCTGCTTGAATATGCACTGTGCTTGCAATCTGTAATGCTTTTCAGTGCTCAAGGCCCCTTGTGAGAAAGGAGCAGTTAGCTCCGTGTGAAGGAGCAGAGAAGAAGGGGAGGAATATAGGCTAAAGTATACAAGAGCAACAAACGTGAGGCATGACTCCCCTACACAACCGTGTACAGTGTGCAATCACATTGTGCACCACAGAACTGCGTAGACAAAAATGTAATACATGCCACTAAGTTTTACTAATTAAAGTCCATTCCTACCAAAGCTGGTCCTTTGCTCCCTGAACACTTGCACCCCCACTGCACAGGATACATGGATCCACAACACTGTTGCGGTGTCAAGAAATCCTAATACAAACTATTGCTTGGACAGAAAGCAAGGCTGCAATCTCTGAAGTACCCATCAGGTACCTGTTTGAAGACTTAGACAATCTATTCTTTTGTACCACAAGCTTTATGTAGCAACATTAGCAGCTGAGGCAGAAGGGCAGTAAGATCAGCCCATCATCTAGCTGCACTGCAGAGCCTATAAACCAGAGGGACCTGTTCCAGGATGAAAGAACCCTGATGGACAAGAAGCTGGTAGCAAATGCCACAGAGTAAAAAAATAACTTAGTCCAGCTTTCGTTCCCAACACACACACACAAAGTATGTTTGTGGTCAGGACGTCTAAAGGAGTTAAAGCTGTAAGTTTCTATGACTTGTAAATATATTGCAAGGAGATATATATATATATATACACACACACACAACTCGCTTAGTGTTGTTGCTGAAGGAAGAACGGATGGAGAGTGACTGACCCCTCCAGTCAACACCTGTGACAGCATTGATGATGCCCACCAAAGTGCCAGCACTAAGCAGTAGAAAGCAATGATTTTAACAAACTGAGGCAAAATTCAAAATTGTTCTTGCTCTGCTTCCACTTCTTACTCCCATTTTGTTGTTCTTTGCAGTTGCTTAAAGTCTGTAACAGTGGAACATGGTTTGAATCAGAGAGGATTACTATAATGGAATTGCAAAAGGATCCTGTATTTGTTTTATTATTCTTCTTTTCATGTAGCCAAGGAATCAAGAAGCCAACAAATAACTAAGCTGTGTTCAGACTAAACAAAAGGATACTACATAGTCCAAATTAATTATGGGAAATGTATAATTTCTCTACAATTAAAACTTATCTCCCCTTTACAGGCCAGTTTCTCTCTCTCTTCAGGCTAAGTTGTATATGAAGCATTATTCTGAATATATCTTTTATAAATGTTGTAGGATAAATAATTTAGAAGGTTAAAAAAATCACCTCCCTTCATTCCTCACAGATTGTTGAAAGACCCTCCTCTTACATGAACTCTCCTGTATCTTTAATTAGGCTAGAATTTTCATAAGAGGACAAAGAGAAGTTGGTATCCAACTTCAGTTGAAATGCAATAGGACTTGAGCATCAACTTCTCTGCACTGTTTAAAAGTGTCAATCTTTATTAAAATGTGGATTGGCTTCAGAAAACCCTGGAGATGTGCTGAGCTGTGCTTGCCTGCTTCAAACTGCTCAACTAGAGCATGAAAAGAAACCTCAGGGCCATTTTCTGGAGTACTTTTTAGGGCTATTACATGGGGAATAATTGGCAACTTTGAATTAAGGTACTGATAGCTGCTGTGTTACATGATAAGGGAGGCTGTTGTAAGCTGCCTGTTTACCTTGAATTCCACAAGGCAGTAATATTTTTGCTGATAATGTAGCAAGCCATAATGCACTCATTTTGGCAACTAAAACTCATTTCTGAATTTGCAGGGATCAAAGAGAATTTCTCAGATAAGGGAAGCCCAAGCTGGGAGTCTCTTTGATCTAGTTTAGTTTAGGGCCTGTGTAATATGACTATATCAGAATTAGAAAAGGGACAAAAATGTACTAAAACCAAGTCTAAATTTTTAAGAGCTGTTCCTGTTATATAGTACTCACTTGTGAACAATTTCAATAATGGTTTTTTTGTTTTTTTTTTTTTCAGTAAGGATACTAAGTACTGGCTAATAAACCAATTCCCTACAAGTGTTCCCTTAATTACTTTGAAAACATACAGTAACAAGATGTGCTTTGGAATTATCACATAAAATTAAGAATGAATTTTACCAGAGATTTTCTGTTTAAAAACTCTAAATGAAGACTATTTGGCTAGTATGCTGTAATATAAACCAGGGCCACGAGGAAAGGAAGTTCTCATCTCATTTACATTATTGTAAAGCAAGAGTAACTCAATTAAAGTCCATAGCTTTGAACTTCCTTAAACAAGACAAGACCTAAAAAGGATTACAAGCTTGTTTTAAGCATGCCCAGTTAAAAAAAAAAAAAAGTCTTATCAGGTTTTGCTTACATGGCCTGAAAAATCCAAGCTACTGCCTCACTTTGCTGCTACTAGATTGGTTTTGTGGAAAACTTACAACAGCTCTATGTAGTATTTCAAATGTCAGTCTCTGATTTCCCCCCATGCTTCTCCCTTCACCCCCTCCCTCCTACACCCCCACCAAGAAAAAAAAAACCAAAAACAAAAACAAAAAGGTAATATGACTATTAATTGCAAAGACACTCAGTAAACACAGAAGTTTTCACTCACATATCTAGATTCAGACTGAAGGCAGCAGGGTAATCTAATCTAATTTCCTATGTATCATACACAGAATGTGAATCAAATTATTCTTGGGACCATAACTCAGGTTTGACTAAAGCAAGTCTTTCTGAAACACATCAGGCCTTAGATGAAAGCCTTAGAGAGAGGGAATCAGTCATGTCCCTCATGATTTTACTCTGGCTTAGAACTGCCCTTGCTTTAAAGAAGTTTTAATCATTTTTTGACCAAATTTTGTTCATACTCAGTTAATCATGTTCTTCCCTGCTAGACTTAAGAGCCTGCAGATCCTTTGTCCCTATAGAGATACTCAGATTTTACAAAATCAACTTCCAACCTTTTTTTGTTCCTTTCAATACCCTAAGGAAATCTGAGCTCCTTAAGACTCTTACTGTTAAGCTTTCTAGTCCTTGACACTTTGGAAAGGCTCTTCTCTGCCTTTGGTCCTTTATTTTAACACTCCTAATAAAGCTGCATACTGTATGCCTGTATGATCTCTCTGCTGCCACAGAGAAATGGGAATACTTCTTACATTTGGCTTCTCTCTTTGGTTAAAATATACAGGACAGTATATAGTTGATGTGGGGGTACAGATGGCTGTTTGCCTGGCCTGCCTCCTGCATCAGGCATAAGCTTTGCTGGGGATATGTTAAAAATTTAGCTTGGTTAATGGGATGCATTTGCTCAAAATCTAAAGAAGGCCCAGGAGCATGACATGCTGAACATAAAAAGGAGCAAAAAGAGGATGGCTATAGTGTGTGTTTGAACACAGAACCTGTTCTGCCATCATGGTGGCATCAAGATGAGGAAGAGACCACAAAAGTGACACTTGTAGCACAAATAAGAAAACTGACATTAAGATTGATGTGACTGTTATTAAGAAATATGAGGCAGCCAGATCTCTAGCTTTTCTTTACAACAAGAACTTCTCAGTATATCTGGGCCAGGGTAATATAGGATAAGCACTGTCATAAATACAGTTATTTTGTTAGTTGTTAAGGCTGAAAATTAATTAAACAAGCAACTAACCCGACAGGTAAAATATCCCTTCATCTTGGAAAAGAGCTTCCATTGACAAAGTCAATGTTAGATCACCTAGGCATTTTCAGATGTATACAGAATCATAAAATTGTTAATTGGAAGAGACCTTCCAATAGAATTGGAAGATCTCCAAGGTCATCAAGCCCACCTGTGAACCCAGCATCCTCACCATGTTCACCACTAAACCATGTCTTCGAGTTCCACATCTGTATGTTTTCTGAACTCTTCCAGGGATGGTGATTCTACCACTTCCCTGGGCAGCATGTTGCAATGCTTAACAGCCATTCCTGTGAAAAATGTTTTTCTAATATCTGACCTAAATCTCCCTTGACACAACTTGAGGCCATCTCCTTTCATTCTGTCACTTGTTACCCGGGAGAAGAGACCAACCTCCACCTCATTACAGCCTCCTTTCAGATGGCTGTAGAGAGTACTAAGGTCACCCCTGAGCCTCCTTTCATCCAGGCTAAAAACCCCCAGCTCCCTCAGCTGCTCCTCATAGGACTTACTCTCCAGAACCCTCACCAGCTCCACTGCCCCTCTCTGGACCTGCTCCAGCACCTCAATGCCTTCCTTGTACTGATGGGCCCAGAACAGAACACAGAGTTCGAGACACAGCCTCACCATTGCTGAGTACAGGGGGACAACCACTGCCCTGCTCCTGCTGGCCACACTATTGCTGATACAGGCCAGGATGCCATTGGCCTTCTTGGCCACCTGGGCACAGCTGGCTCATGTTCAGCTGCTGTAGACCAGCACCCCCAGGTCCTATCCTGCTGGGCAGCTTTCCAGCCACTCATCCCCCAGCCTAAAGCACTGCCTGGGGCTGTTGTGACCCAAGTGCAGGATCGGGCGCTTGACCTTGCTGAACCTCCTAAAATGGCCTTGGCCCATTGATCCAGCCTGTCCAGATCCCTCCTGCCCTTCCCCAGGTCAACGCTCCCACACATGGTGTCATTTGCAAACTTGTAAGAGGGCACTTCATCCCCTTGTCCAGGTTGTTGATGATAGTAAACAGGGCTGGCTCCAATACTGAGCCCTGGGGAACACCATTTGTGACTAGCCATCAGCCACTCTCTGGGTCCAGCCATTTTTTACCCAGAAAGGAATACACCTGTTCACACCTCAGAATTCCTGAAGAGAGAACTCAGGATATTCCTCACCTTGGGACTCTTGGAAAGCAGGACTCACTGCACAGAGACAGCTTCCCAACTCCACAAACCCATATGAAATAGGTACTGATAAAAATTTTATATAAATATCAAAAATTCCCTGAAATGGCTTAAAAAAAAAAAATGGTCCCATCATGGCCTGTTGGGTTGGAAAAGCTTGACACGTGTTCTTTGGGGTACATGCTTGGTCTAGCTGAGGCACATGGAAAATTAAACCAGAGCAGTTATCTGAATTTAATCATGGCTGTGGGCAAGCAGAGTATTTGGGTGGTAGCAGTCTTTTGCCTTACCAAGGACAGCCTGCTAAAAGATTTAATTTTCCCCTCGCAACTGGGTTGCTGACATTGGAGTGGAAAATAAATCAATGTGCTGACTGTGTGAAGAGCTGGGCACTGAAAAATTCCACCAAAAAGGCCTCTATTGAAAGCTGAGAAATACACAAAGCTTGGGGAGAATTAGGAAGCAAGCCTGCTGGTTTATAGAAGTGCAGTAGGGGCATACATCTCTGGTCTCTACAACATTGGTTTATATTAAGCTTTATTTTAAGAGTGATGATTACATTGGCTGTGTTTCAGTCCCAGCGCCAAAGATGCCAAATAAATATCAAATACTCTCCAGGGCTTCCTACCACCCCTACCCACTGCATTTGAACCATGCAAATTAGACAGAATTGACATTGGAATGCTTAAGTCTCGGGGAGAACGATGTATTTCCCATCCTTGGGGCATTTTTCATGCTGTTTACATGAATACAGACATACTAGGCATACAGTGCTAATTCAATGGGTTACAGAATATTCAGCACGCAGGCACGCATACAAGGTACTGGCCTGATTGGTAAGGTCTAAATGTGAAGTTAAAACCATATGAAATCACAAGTAGTCCATACTGAAACCAAAGGACACAGCCATGCCACCCAGGGCCTTGAATAGTCTTGAATAGTTAAAAGATGGCATGGATTCCTTCTCCATTATGAAACAGGAAAGTGGGGGATCAACATTACTGCCAACACATTGGAGGAATACCCATACAAGTAACATACGTGCAGAGGCACTTCCGTCTCCAGACCCCTAGGAACACGAGCACCATCAGTCATTGTGCCATCCCTGCAAGCTGCCCCAGCACTGACTCCTTTTATAGTCAGGCAAATCCAGAACCACAGAAGCCTTGCCTAGCTGAGGCAGTGTAGCACTTTTTAAATCCAGCACGGTTTTTTCACAATGGCCTGTCCCGAGGCAGTGATGCAGGGATGCAGGGATCTGCTGTGATCAAGCAGGAGGGGGAGACACAGCCTCAGCTTTCCTCCAGTTCCCCAGGAACACAGACTTCTGCCCTCCTTTTGCAACAGGCCTGACCTGCTGCTCCTTCCAAAAGGGGTGGACACGCAGCTGGTCCGAGGGGAGGGCCATGAAAAACAGCTCCTCTCCTCATAGCAGGCTGGCTGCAGCCTCACAGCAAAGCCACAGGGCTGGTCCTGCCACGAATTTGGTTCACATTCTTCACTCCCTCTGGTAGCCACTAGGCCACACGGTCTCCTTCAATCCATTTGCATTTTATTAGGTCTTTTCATGCACCAAGGGACAAAAGAACAAGCCACTTCCTCCCACTGAGCTCTCATTTCACACTTCAAATGGGCTATACTAACCTTTATGGTGCAGCAGCTGCCAGGGAGGAGGGGTGGGAGGCAAGCAGAGCTAGGATGACAGGACAAAGCAGCCTCAGATCCTCTCCCAGAAGCCCAGAGGAACCAAAATCAGTCAGAGCAACACCTCTCCCGCCTGCCCCAACCTCAGGGGCACCCAGAACTCTGCAGCCACCTGAGTGGCATTCAGCCATGCTTTCTGGACTCACCTCCCACCCCCAGTAGGTGCTGCTGAGTTAATAGCCTGTACCATGTCCGTAGTCAGAGCATCGAGTAAACTGGTAATAAATTCAACTTTCTTCCCTTCTGGGCAGCCTGCAGAAAGAAAAGAGGAGGTTTAATGCAAGAATACACAGGCTTAGTCTCCTACCCCAATTCAGCGAGGATCAGTCAGAACCTCCTTTGTTTTTAAGACAGCAACAACCATCAACACAGTCCCCAAGGAAAGCCAGAAGAATCCCTCAGTGGGTTTCTCGGTATGGAAATTTGTCCTGCAGCTTTTGTCCAGGCACATGCAGGGTCATCAACAATATCTGGCAGGAAGACTGTGTGGTTAGCTTTATGGTCTCACCCAGTTCTCTACCAGCAAAACCACAGGGATGTGCTGGAAGTGCCTGGCAGACAGGAGTTCCCATGGTGACACTTGCAGAGAAGTTTACAGAACTATTCATTACCTCCTGGATCATCTTCTGAGGCAAATGTGGCTGTTCTGAGGCCCTAATTGACAGATTAAAGTATCCCAGAGCACAAGGCGAGGTCTGCTGCTTGCACTCTCATCTTCAGGCACAGAAAACATTGCCTACCACAGTAATTCATTCTTTGCATGATCGCTCTACATAGGAAATACGTCAGGCTGAGTTGGTATGTGGTAGTCACCCCCAGTCACTGCTGGCTTAAGCAGGACAAAGTGGGTTGAAGATGAGCTTTGTAACCATTTCCATTACTTAGTGCTGAGTCTGTCTAGCTCTCCACCATCATAAACACAGATTGACAGAGCCTCCTATCCTTAACAGTGCCAGCCTGTTACAGTGAAACTCTCCATCTCCTCACCTTTAAAAGGCAATCTATGCTGTTTCCTTGTTTCTTAAAGTAAGCTTCCTTTACTACCCCATGTACACTGTGACAACTGTTCTAGTCTGGAACAAACTAAGGTAGAAGGTACCAAGATCAGGTGTGCTTAACTTCAACACACTGCTGTCAAAACTGTTGTCCAAAACCCATCACCTCCCAATCTAATTGTCTTCTCTTGATGTGACAGAGCAGCCACCACACCCCCATCCCCTCACCTCTTTCCCCCATACACCATGCACTACCAATTATTCAGCTGATTAGGGCAGCAGACATCAGCAAACAGCCTCCCACAGCAACACTGAGCAATGTCAACACTTTCTACTTTTCTTGAACAAGCAAAGAAGAACACGTACCACAAACAGAGCACTAGAAACTTACTGTACAGCCCTGACAGCTGAAAGCAGCTTGCAAATGGATCTGACAGAAGTCCCTCCTTTTCAGTATTACAGTCTCTGTCCTCTGCAATAGCTAACCAACAGTCCCTAGTCTGTCTCCATATTATGTACACTACACATGTGCACAACCCTCAGCACTCATTTGGCATATGGTCCAGAAAACATCAGCATTGTACTGGGTAAGCTGCTATTGCAGCCAGAGAAGACCACTCACTTAAAGGAGCTTTGTGCTGAGGTAATGAAAAGGCTGAAAAACTACTTGCTAGAAGTCATCTCTCTCGACTCTCAGCATCTTACCATCTGCAAGAATCAGCAGTTTGCCATTTGCTATGTACAAGCAGCATTTCCTTCCTTTTTTCATTTTTACTTTTGGCCACAGTCATGACAGGTTGTGAAGAGCGTATGTGTAGGTGTGCAAGGATCTGAACTTATGTCTTTCCCACCTGGGCCTCTGCAGGGTCTCTTCACACAGGCCAAGAAGCACACTGCCTGCAGAGCCTGGAAGCGCTCAAGGCCAGGTTGGATGGCAAAATATAAATCAAGGAGCAGTGGGAAATAAAATGTATCCCAGGCACAAAATGAGAAATAAAGTCCAGCTCAGTGAGAAGCCATCATGAGGTCGGGCACCTTAGTGTACACCATGAGTGCTGTCCTGCCTGTTCCATGCAGCCAGTGTAAGGGAGCAAATCAGTCCACTGGCAATTGTACATTTATCCTCTTTTGTGACTCAGGGAGCCTCAAGCTGCTGAAAAGCCCTGCTAAACAGAAAGGATCTTGTCCTGGTCAGGCTTTAAGGAACATTCAGTGCCGAGCCCATTCTTCCCCCAGGGTATCTCCAGGCATCCTGGTTTCTTCTCCTGGAAATTCTAATCCCAGAAATGTTTTCAAAGGGCCGACAGGCAATAAACACACTCAGGACACACCCAGCCTTTTCCAGTTCACTGCTGAAACTGGAGGTGATTTTAAGAAGAAAAAAAAGCCCAGAATAAACCCCATGGTAAAGCACGCACTGTAAGGATTATCCCCTATCTCCTCAACGATATCCTTGGCCTATTAAGAGTCCCAAGGTGAGACAAGGTAAGAAGGAAAACAGGATCTTCTAACCTGGAAGTTCTCTGTCCTTGAAGGGATCATCAATCTCTGTGCTCTTCGATCTGGCATCGCTTTCACACACTGGGGTCTCATACCTGAAAAAGAACAGCAGAAGCTAAACTATGTAACACAGGTTTAGTATCATCACATGGTCACTAACCACTGACTATTCTGATCTGGAAGGGTCCAGCAAGGATCATCAAGCCCAACTCTTAAGTGAGTGGCCCATACAGGGATCAAATCCACAACCAAGCAATTATTGGCACTATGCCTTGACCAGCTGAGTTAATCTCAGGGTAAATGGGTTATGCCTTGTTTCCTTACTCTAGGGGAAACCAATAAACCTCCAGAAGAAATACCACTCTCAAGCATCTGACTGTTTATAGACAGTCAGCAATAGCAGCAGAATTGGAAATAGAAAGAAGAACACTGAAGTCCAGCACCAGCTATCAACTGAAATCCACAAACAGCACAGGGCCCTCTTCCAATTCTTGTGGGCATAGGGTGAGATTTTTTTTCAAAGCTGTCCATGCTTTGCAGAATAACTGTATCTAGCTAAGTTTAAGTACCAGCTCTTACTGGCCTGTTTTTGGAATTTGCCAGACCCACAATTTGTTTCCAGACTCCAAGTGAGAAAAGATTCCTCAGGTAGTTTCAAGATAGAGAGTAACTGAAAAAAACCCAAAAAAACAAACAAAATAAAAACAAACAAACAAAAAAAAAAAAAAACCCACAAAAAGTGGATCTCTGGTTTAAAATCTACCCAAGCACAACAAGAATTCTTCTAATTCCCTACAGATCAGGATTCAAGTGGCTGCAACATGGAAGCATGAAGCAGATGATAATGCAGCAAGGACACTTGTCTTTTCACTGCTCGTGCCCATAATCTATATTCTTAAGTTAAGTCCCCATTCCTCCTAACTCACAAAAGCAAGCCAGAAGAAAAAAAAAAAAAGGCTGCTTTGTATGATACTTAACACAGAGAAAAGTATGGACAGTAGTTAATGTCCACCAACTCCTATAGAGAGGGAGCTGCATAGTAACACTCAACAGGGAGCATCACATACAGCATGAAACCAGTGTAGAGCTGACTGCTCTAGGGTGAAAAACTGATTTCATATTGCAGTAGTATTTTTTACATCTCATCTTCTCCTGCCAGGCACCTTCCCAGGCTTGCCTATAGCTCTCACCGAGTGGAAGTACCAGGCAGGGGACGTCCCGTGTCCACCAGGACACACCAGCAGTACCCAGTTGACTGGTGGCATTGCACTGGCTTGTAGAGTCCTCCAGGAGCACACTCGGGGATGACGATTCCCTCCCGGGGGTTCTGCCTGGCCTCTTCCAAGGCACTCTGCCTCTCCTGGTCACAGGAGTGAACTTTCTCTGGAAGACAGAAGGGAGGTTGGAAGAAAAAGAAGCAAATCAAGATCACTTTCCTCAGGTCAGTGGGATACGGGCATCCTTCACATCAGGAGCCCTTTGTGTCTGTTTCCTTCTCATCAAACATCTGTACGTCTACATCCTCAGGGACTGAGGGAATTCTGGGTTGAGAGCTTTCTCCTACATTTAGCTAAGACACAGCAAGATTGTGGTCTACAGACATTGACTGCCAGGTGCTCAGGATGCCAGAAACAGCAGGAAAAACTCTTCTTGATCACTTGGGTTTTAGAAATGAACTATCAGGTAAAAATAATTCATTGTTAATGCAGCCATGAGGTAAGCATTTCCCAGATTATGTTTTTGCAAGCTGAGAGATCATAAACTGTGACTTGTACTTTCCAGTTAAACAAAGGAGGCAAACACCCTGCCCTGCCCCTCTGTCTCTTTCTCCAGACTGCAAAACACTCCTCCCTCTCAATAGCACCTCACCATGATCCCAAGAGGAGCAGGTTATGTTTTAACACAGCCTTATCCAGTGCAGACAGCATCTGCACACACCTCAGCAGGGAACAGAACGGGATATTCCACTCAACCCCCACTGCCATCACCTCTCCAGCACTCTCCACTCTTGTACTCACCCGGAAAACAACGGGCACCCAGCACTGCTTTCTACTGAGTGGCAGGTAAGGCCCTGTCTCTTAATAACCTATTACAAGGGAAAGGCTATTTCTAAAGATATTGTCAAGGAGAACAGTAGTGGCATGCACCAAAGAAAAGGAAGAAGCCCAGAAGTGGCTTCTGCAGCCAGCCTGGCACACAGAGCACTAGCACTGCCCACAAAGGAGCGTTGGGTGCATGGACAGTGCCAGCCTGCTGCCTCTCACATGAACCAGCCATCCAAGGGGGAAGGGAAGCACAGAGTACCTGCAAGATGATAAGGCTTATTTGGCTCAACAGCTGGAAATTCTCAATCATAACTCTTAAAGTATTCTGGCCCTTTGACAAGTAGAAAAAATACTTCAAATTTGTAAACTACTGAAAGTATCATAGTGAGGAGAAAAAGGCAGTCAAGACAGCTGAAAACACATCTAAGTCTAGGGTAACAAAAGACAACAGTCTATCCCCTAACTTTTATCCTTAGGAGAGTGATAAAAGACAGAAGCAGGAAAAACAGCTGTCCTTCCCTAAATAATGTGCTTTTAATATAATTTCTATAAATAGGCCACAAGACCTGTAATTCCTTGCCATAGCCAAGAGCCACCTCAAGCCTTCAATACATAAAATGCTTCCCCTGACTGGCAATGACATCATTAGGTTCACCCCAAATTTGTAGATGTTTGCATCATCAGCCAGCAGACACTGCATAACCTCAGCGCCCTGCTCTCAGGACTGGCTTAGCACACAAATAACACGTGCTCAGGTTCCTTGTATTTTGTTATAGTTATATCTTGTATTTTGGTGATAAATTATGCTGCAGAGAGTAAGTTTTATTCCACATTTGGGGAACAGAAGGGGTGCCGATTCACAGCTTGGTAACAGCAGACACAAGAAGAAACTCCAGGTCTGCACAGCATCACCTGAGCACAGCATGCCTGGGTACCAGAAGTATTTTTACTGGTTTCTAATTGAACTGTAGCAGCTGAAAGAGTCTCAGAGAGCCCAGAAAGTCTCACTCCCCTCAGCATTTCAGATCACTGTTAAGGCTAGCAATGTGAAGGGCACTTGAACTTTGCCACATACAAACCCATACAATACAAACACAGAATAAAAACTTTTAAGCGTTGGTAAGTCTGACACAAGCAGAGAGAAACTTGACGGGGAAGGAGCAGAAGGGGACAAAGTCAACAAAAATTGAAAGGGAACTCAAGCCTCAGCTGATATTTAAGCTGACTGCACTGTGCTGACAGATTTCACATCTGAGGAAAAAAAAAATAAAATACTGTTCCCAAGAAGTACATGGACAAAGAAGTCATTGAACCAGAGGCCTGCCGGCTGCCCAACAAACCATTTACATCAAGGGCCCCATTTACCCACAGTCTGCTGACAGCAATTCACCTCTTGGCCATCAGGTGAGGCAAATCACTCAGGTGGCTTGGAGGAAGCAAAAAAGGAGGGGCAAAAGGAAGAAAAACTTCTGCTAAAGAGAACTACATTCCAGGAATTTTTCTATCTAAATCCCAAAAACTTCCCAGGTGCACAAAGTCAAACCAATATTTCTCAAGTCTTTTGAGTCTTGCAAAACTCTCAGTAAAATCACTCTGAAAAAAAATAAAGTGTGTTTTCTTTGTGTGTTAAAAACAAAGAAATATGCCACTTTTATTAAAATCAAGAGGAAAAAAAATTTCTTTAAAGAATTAGTACCTTACACAGAATAAATCTACATATTTACACATTTGTTCTATGCCATAAAAAATGGAAAAAAACCTCTGCACATATTCACAGAAATTCATGGGAATCAAATAGTCACACTTACTACTAGAATACATAACTAATTGGTAGTTGTTTCTGTTTGAAGGCTGTTTAAAAGCTGAGTGAAACAAATCCTACAGGCTTTGTTCAGTTGATATCAGATAGATATAATGATTCAAACTCTGCCTTTATCACCAGCATTCAGTAACCCACCATTAGCAATGGCAGTGGTATAAGTGAAACATCAGGGAGATCATACTTGACTCAGTTCTAATGTACATCTAAAAGTAGCTGCTATGGAAGTTCCTCCGTGCTTTACAGATTCCTCCTACTTCGTCTCATTTACATGCTGAAGAGTCCCACATGGTACAGTCCTTCTCTGAGTCCCTTCCAGATCCACCATGCCTTCCCTGAGCTGGAGGAGATCAGAACAGCAAACACATTGACTCTGACAACAGCCTTGTGGAAATTTCCTTCAGTGACATCTGTCTACTAAGCAGAATGTATTAACTAGCACTAGTCCCCAAAGAGACTCTTTCCTCCAGGCTACCACTCTAACAGCACTTAATTCCCTTAAAAAATAAACATTAATATTAACAGTTAGGTATTCAAAGCCAGAAAAATCAGCTGGGAAATCCATACCATCATCTTCCCTAGTCTGGGACTTGGCATGGACTGCATGCAGTGTCACCCTGAAAGATTGTCTCATGGGTAACAAAGGGACCATCAAATGCTATCCCAGCTCCAGGACACTGAAGTCCTCCTGTTCCAGTCAAACTGCTTACTGGAAACTTTGCTGTTGTTGCCAAGGCCAGGTTAATGAAGAACAGTGAAAGCCTATGGCAAAGCTAGAAAGTTTAATGCCAGGTATGAAATTAAGCTGTCATCTTAGAAACCAGCATATATTTATTATACATGCAGGGTACTTAAAAGCCTATTCCCTGTTAATGGGAGTTGCAGGCACAGAAAAAAAGGTTTTCCTTCTTTCCCTAAACTAAACTTTTCTTAGAGAAAGAATATTTAAGACAGCAAGTCAGTGGGACACAAACAGTCTTCCAAGAACAAATAATAAAAAACAAATATTCTACCCATTTATTTATTTATTTTAAAGTACCTTTATTTTAAAGGCACTGTCATATTCTACTGTTTTCTGCCATCCCTGCTTTGACTTGATCAACAGCAAAGAAACCAAGTAACACTTGTCAACTTGCTGCTGCTGGGGAGTGAAACCTCTGTGAGAAGAGCAAATCTAGATTTAAAAAATAAAAAAACAAAAAACAAATAAACAAAAAAAACAACAAAACAAAAAAAAAAAAACACAACAAAAAATACAAAAAAAAACCCCAATAGGGAATGTATACACACACAAAGGGAAGAGTCATTGGTGGAAAAACTGCTCAGCTCTAAAATGCTAACTCTTTGTTCCTTCTTACTTCTGACTGCATCAACCACTCATTAAAATACATTTTTAAAGTAGTGTCCCTGAAGCCATGAGCTATGGCAGGAAAACAGGTCTTGGACATCTGCAGATGCACATTATTTATGCAACAATTTTCCCCTAGTAATGGCCTTCTGAGGAATACATGGCCAGATTCATAAAAATGTCTCTCATTCCTCATCCCTTAAGTATACACATCCAAACATACATTTAGAGCCTGCACAATAAAAATAAAAAGGATGGATGAAGTAAGGGACTCGTGTGACTGTCTAATAAACTACATGGTTATTAAAGAGATGGGGTTTGTGTTTACCCCACAAAGCTGAGAACAGAGGGTGTCTAGTAGCATCCAGCCAAAGGTTTGTGCTTCCCAGTTCTCATGCTCATCTTGCAGGGCTATGTGCAGCCACTGGGGATGAGGCAGCCTCTCCCAGCTGCTCTCCTGCCTGACAGTGAATGACTCTCATTGCCACCAGAGCCAAAGCACCAAGCATCATTCACCGTGGCTGTGAACGATTATGGTGGGACACAGGGAATATCTGCCACCCAACCACAGCAGATTATTTTTTGAACTTTGCTCTTCTGCACCCAAATCTTTTCTGATGAAAATAAGAGGGAGACTATGGCATCAAAACCAACCACCTTGGAGAGATTCTTACACCATTAAGAGACAAGATTCTTTCTTACAAATCAGGCAAAAGTGAGGGTCCAACCTCCCTCTATGCTTCTGCCCAGTCCAAATGAACCCATGTGAACACCCTAACCCCAGAGCTACAGGCTGTACCAGGCAGGGCAGATTTCCTACTCTTTCTCTCACTTTCTCCCTCATTTCCTTTGACCAGAAATTCTGTCTGGGCTGGCAAACCTTTCCCATGGAATTCCCACAAAAAGCTTCAGTTTTAATGAACAAGCATTCATAACAAGGGGAGGAAAAGGTCTTTTACTGAAGAATTCTTGACCAATCCCCATTGTTAGTGTTGCAACAGAGACCTCATTTCAAAAAAAAAAAAATAAAAAATCCCCAAACACATCTCCCCCGATGTTTTTTTGTTCAGCTCCAAACTTTTTTCTCAATGAGGCATTAGTGCAGCACAGAACAAAGGGGAGCAGCATGGATATCTAGTGCCAAGTTCCTACTGACCTCCTGTGCCAACTCAAACATGAGGTCCAAGTATCTTTGTGCCTCAGTTTTCCTTTCAGTGAGGGAAAATGTTTGCCTGTCTCTCAGGGGAGCTTAATTCAGAGAGAGTCAATTTCTCATGTGTCTTTACAATGCTATGGCAGAGAACAAGAGTTTTGAACTAGTTATTTTACTATAGGATGTGCATCATCTTAAAGCTGCTTTTACATTGTATAAAGAAGCTCTATTGTGAACAGGACCCAGGTCCACTCAGGAGAACAGGTACCTCAATCCCAACAGAGCTTACAAAAGCTGTGGGCAGAAAGTAAGTTCAGCACAGGTCACCTCAGCAGCCCAAATCTGCATCCTTTCCTTCTCGGAGGGGAAAGAGCATTTGAAAAGCCTTAAGTACGCACATCACAAGTGCTGGCAGGACTAGCAAAGCAGTGAAGTAAATAGGCCCTTATTGCCTGTCCCCTGAGCAGGGCTGGGTGGAAGGAGGGAAACAACCCCTTCTGTGTTTACTGGGAGCACAATAACAGCTGAGCAAATACGGCTCATGGGGATAGCATAAATCTCTCCACACCTCTGTTAGTCATCAGCACTGATACCCACTCCACCCTGTTCAGTCTGGGATCGTGGTCCCTCCAGAGTTTTCTGGCTAATGTGAAGGTAAAAAGAAAAACAAACCTTGCAGGTGTTCCCATACTGTACCAGTTGAGCAGTCTTTGCTTTACCTTGGTACTCACTCAATTTCATTTCTCAAGGCATAGGCTACAGAGGAAGCAGATGTTAGTACATGTTCCAGTGCTGAACAAGTACAATGCAAAGGTTTAACAGGTGGGTTATAATTTTCAAAAATGCATTATTCCAAGTGGCTCATTCAACTTCAGCTATGCAGGAACGTGCTTCCCCTGCCATTTTCCTTCTGCTCTAAGAGATAAGGCTGCACTGCATTCCCACCAGTGTTAAATTATGAGAAGCCTGTTCAATATCTACCCTCCAGCTTGAAATAAGGAGGACTGGCTGAAGGAAGTACCATCTCACAGATTAGAGCAAACTTAGTGAGGGACATTCTGATGCACAATTTATGCTCATTTTGCAGAACCTGTGGAGATTGCATCCTACCCAGCTAAGTAAAGAGTGTGCTCCACAGGGTCCCCAACCCACACAGGGATAAAGAGTCACACCTGCACATCTTGAAACCTGTCAGTTGAAAGCTACCTGTCCTTGCAATTCTAACTGAATTGCGTTTCAGGCAGGCCTTGGCCTCTTTATACCATCCCATCTCACAAGCAGTCAGTCACACAGTCCTAGCCCTCCTAGAGCTATAGCCAGACCAGCTGAAGGATGGCAGAAAAAGAACATTTTTTTTTTTTTAATGGCTGTGCTGTATCATCCTGGAAAAAAACCTGCAAATATTTTCATGTTCATATGCAATGCATTAGAACTCTAAATAAATTCTAGTTCACTAGAGCATATTTTAAGTTGTGTCATTCTTGTAACCAAATGAGGAAAACGCAAGCTACATGCAATTACTACAAGACAGTTACCTAGCACAGCAGGTTAAGAAAAAGATGCTCTCCAAGACAAGAGATCTCAAAAGTTCTCTATTTTGAAAGCTATCATGAGACTTGTATCAAATTAAATGACCACTCTGACCAACGGAACAGAGCATCCAATTTACAGACTGAACTTCAGGAAAGAATTCAAAGTCACATTTATAAATGGTTTTAAATCAGTGTAATCACAGCTTACCATAACAACCAGCAAGGAGAAATCCAGCACATGGAAAGGAAATTACTGGCGAGACAGCAAAACTTGGAAAAAAATGGTCAGCAGCTTAGGTAGACCACAAAAAAAAAGGTCTACACATTCACGAATGACATTGCAAACAACAACAACAACAAAAAAATCAAAACAGGTAAATCCACCTGCGGAATGTAATGACGGGGGCTTCACATAAGGAACAGGCACGAGGTCCTGGTAATCCTTTAAATCAGCCCTGTGTACAAGCACTGGGCACTGCCCTTTGAGGGACAGAAGGACTGTTTAGCAAGAGGGCATGAAAGAAGCAAGGGGAGCAGGCAAAGGTCTATGAAACTTGATCTATGAGAAAAGGCTAAAAGAATTCAATTTGTTTAGTCTGGGGATGACATACAGTCTTCTGAGACATAAGTGCTGTTCTATTAAAAAAAAAAAATAGTCATAGATACTTTTTTTCTTTCCCCATGGGTAGTTCACATAGCAGACAGCTTACTTGGAGAAATGAGATTTAGGTTTGATATAAAAAAGCCCGGGTAGTTACCTGTTCACTAACTGGGAGAGGCAGGGGGAGCTGTGTTGCTATATTAGGAACAGGTTACATGAGTCAGAGCTGCTATTCACTGGATATAACCCTGGTTTAAAACGGGGAGAAAAGACCATGTGAATGTTTTTAGGTCTTTTTAGCTTTCCTCACACAGGTTGAGAAGCAGATCCTCAATGGTTGAGGCGATCTCTTTGCTAGCACAGACTAAAATATTGAAGATATTTGATCTGGTTTAAGTTTCCAGATTTTGGATTCCCTCTAATGCACCTGGCTTCCATATCCTTTATGACAGCTGTGCCAGTGCAGTACCTTCACAATGACAACAGCTTCCATAGTCTGCGCAGAGAAAGTTTGGCATCAAAATGCAGCCTCTTGGCTTCTTGACATCAGGATGGTTCCTCAGCAGTAGAAAAATATTTCAACCTTAGACACTGCCCTTGTCATTTGAGACAAAACTACACAGCCTGTGTTTTTTCTTCCCTAATGCCTCTTTTCCATTTCCCACAGTTTCTAAGCACTGTGAGCTTGTGGCATACCTAGCTTTGACATAAGCCACCTGTCTCTGAACACATTCATCTTCCCTATGCTCCTTTTTCACTACACTCTTTCCACACTGAGGAATTCTGCTCAATAATTAAAAAAATAAAATAGGTGTTTCCACTGGAGCCTTGGCATTACTGGGAATTTTTTGTGCTTCCACACCTGTTTTTAATAGTCCTTGGAAAAAATAGTACAGCAATTTTTGGAGAACTTGCCTACCTCTTCTAGCTAGAATATACAAGCACACAATTTTTACAGTATTGTTAAACTGCAATTATAGGACACCAAACAAAGTCTTTGAAAACTGCCACGGGCAGATAAAAAGTGGTTCAGACTAGTCTCCCTATCTACAGCAACATTATATTTAATGCTACTGGTGGTAAGGCACTGAGGGCAAGAGAGACAGGTACATTGTGTGATGAGCCTTTTCATGTGGTGACAGATCAGCTTTTTCCTGTACTGTTTTGCACTTTACAAGGAGGCAGAGGAAATTGCCTCTGACAGGAAGCTAGCATTCACGTTTGGATATTTACATAGATTCAGCTGTCTCTGCATACAGTATCTGGGCTTTGGAAGGTCAATGAGGTAACACAGGATTCAGACATCAGCCATGGGGCAGAGAAACTGCTCCCACTTCATCAGTGTCATGAGATGGATCTCCAACAAACAGCCCCCATGGAAGGGTAGGGTTTTCCAAAGCTCTGGAATGCAGCTCTTCTCCTTCACAGCCTTATTCTGTACTAGGCAATATTCATGGCCTTCTTGGACAACTCTGTGGGCAGCAGGTGCTCCTAGGGATACACTGACCTGTGTTTTGAGCCCATTTTTTCTTTCACTTGTCCCTTGGCAAATCAGTTGCAAGCTCCAACCAGAGCTTTTGGTTTCAAGAGAAGCCAGTGTAGGTCTAAGCCTTCTTCAGAGATTATTTAGCAACGAGTAATGACAGTTACCTTGAAACAGCTCCTCCTTAATTGTGGTACCTCAGAAAAGTGGTGAATTTGACAGGAACATCTCAAGAGAGGCAGCAAGGTGAGTCAGCATGTGCAACCTTTCTGCAGGCATCAACATTCAAATGCATGTCTGAAGTGCAGATCCACAAATGAGCTTGTGCTGCTATTACAAACAGCAAGGAGCACTGTGCTGCTAAGGAATTACTTCAGCAAATTAATGCAGCCCCTTCAATCCAAACTGGTTTCTGCTAAAAAGCAAAACAAACTACAAAACGGACCACTCTTAGTTTGTCCCTGTATGTCCAGGTAATACCTGGTGCTGGAGCTTATATCCTTTCTCTATCCCACCAAATCCCCAGTGGATTTAAACGCAGGGTTGTTTTCTATTTCCCCTTTTACCCCAGCCTCTTATATCTTTACTCCTTCTCCTACTGCTCCTTGTCCACTTGCCTTAACTGGCAGTTGCAGAGTAGTAGTTACGACTCCACCTCTAAAGTAATTTGTTTTCTTTCTTTGGGGGATAAGGAGGGGGGAGTGACTGAATTCTTTGGGAATGATTTATTGCACAGCTCTCAGGGGGAGCTTCATTTATTTGCCTAGCTGCATATGGTTTAACACCTAGGGTTGCATGCCGATTATTATACAATGTTATTTTCCCCACTTGTATACTTTGCACCTTTTCATAGAGCAGATTAACTGGTCCCCAATGGCATGTTATTTATGACTTTGTTTGCTGGCTGTCTGGGAAGGGTCCTAGTCTTAGATTCTTCCATTCCCCCTGCTTCTGCTCTCTCCTACATACTCCCTTCTTCACCACACACACCTGTCACACAGAGACCAGGGGAGAATCACCCTTGGGCATCACACATATCATCCTTCTCAGAACTTCCAGAAGGGAAGAAGAGAGAGGCCTCCCAAGCAGCAGCCAAGACAGGAAAGGATGCCTGCATCACAGATGGAGCCAGAGGGAAAGGAGGCATAAGAAGTAAGGAAGAAACATCACATTTTGGCTTGCAAGGAAGTGGGAACTAAGCAAATAAGAGCATATATATTTGTTGTGAAAATGTAATGGAAATAGTAAGTTTTCATTTCATACTCAACAGGAGCTTCTCTTGAAATTGCTTTATTCGATATCAAGCCAGAATCTAAACTAAAATTAATTCAAAACAAAATCAAAACAAGTCCTCACAAAAAGAAGGGCTGGGAGGACTAATAAAAAGGACTGAAGATAAATAGTTGTGGCAGCTGGTACAAAAGTCACAGGCTTTCAGTCCAATAGTTCTGACAGGTTAGAGCAGCACTGTGTTGGGAGGTACTGGCTCAAGATGCAGGAAAAGAAGACCAAGGAGGATACATTAATAGAGGACAGTAGAAAAGACAAAAGCTTTCTGACACACTGATTCCCTCTCATGAACTCTCATTCTTGACACCATGAATGACACTTTCTTCCTCTTCAGCTAGGGAGAAATTCAAAAGCCTTTAACTAGTCCCAGGTGTTATGCCAAGAGGACACAGAAGCACAGAAATGTTTACCAAGGAGGACTGCAGTAAGCATTAGAATGTCATCCATAGGCACCAAAATTTTCCACTTCAAATGCCATCATAACGTCTTCTTCAGATGCCCCTAAAGCACCATTATTCCTGACTACAGCCCCTTAAAAAAACAACCTACTTTCCTGACAAAGTGATAGCTATCTCCTTTTCTTAGTATCCTGACATTAACCAGTCACAGATCTTGAGGAAGATCCTATAATCCTGTATTAAACATTTGGACAGTAACAGTAACAGAACTGGCACTGAGAGAGAGACAGCCAGTTTCAAACTAACACAACTAGTTTAGTAATAGTGGAAAACACGAAAAAAAGCAGCAGAAGAAACAGATGTCCATGGTTGCATGTCTTTAAATGAAAAGGTGGAAAGTCCTGTGCACCAAGAGCAGGACAAGACACCTAGAATAAGGCTGAGAAGACAGGTAAAGACAGGCGTGGAATTACTTCCATTAATAACATTGTTTGGCTTTTCAAGAACCTCATCTGAATCTATCTGTGGCTCCCTGCTCTCTGCAGTGTTCTACATTTCCAAGGCATGAAGAAATTTGCTCCAACTCCAGATAACTGCACATTCAACACATAGGGGCAAGGTCTCCCCATTTTGAAAAATAATATAGGCATTCAAGCTCTTTGTGTTTCTTCTAACTTCTGAAAAGGAAAGTACTAATAATGAATTAAACTCTTGTCAAACCTTGGCTATTTTTGGTGTATCCCACTAAAACTTGAGAAGAGCTTCCTTCTCAAGCTGTCTCATTATACGTTCTTCTCACCTGATCAAGAAGTACTATACTAATTCTCCATGTAGTCTCAAGCAGATTCCTTTTTAGTGTACATGATTGCAGAAAGCCTCCATATGGATAAGGCAACATATCCATGAGTACATTAACCCCTAGGGCAATCACTACCCCTGATCAGTAAGAAAGGCATGCAGGAAAACAGTGTAACTTCCTAATTGACTACTAGAGAGAATGTTTTCAGGGGTGCCATGGGTGTTGTCTTACTTTTTTTTCCCTGCAAGTGGGGAAAAAAAGACCCCTTAAGGAACACAGACAAAGCAAAGAACTCAGGTCCTGGTTACGATACTTGAAATAATCACATCCCACTTCACTGTGCAGATCTCTGGAGACAAACTGGACCCAAGAATTAAGAGACTACCTTTCAGGTGGATGGGAGTATATATACAGATGTGAAGTTTTCAAGTTGTTTCCCTCTTTGAAAAGCCCTAAATTTTGGGCTTCAAGTTGACTCAATTAAGAAAAATAAATGTGAATACCACCATTCTTGTTTGCAAAGCTCACTCAGTTATACTCTGTCCACTAAGAGCTCCTGAGAGGAGAAAGCTCTATCACTGGAATGCCATCATGAGATGCCAGGACTATGTCTGGGTGCCAGAACTGAATGGAATAGGTCACGTGGAATTGGTCCCCATTCACCAAGCAAAATTTTGAAACAAACAGCTATGGGGTTTTTCCCTTTTATTTCTAAACTAGGCACAGCACACACAAACCTGTCTTAAGCTCCTAACCTTAATATATTACTCATTCTTCCTTTCAAATAACGTCATTTTCAAAACCCCAGTGACTGAAGAATATTTACATGAGGCTGCTACTGCTGGTTTCTCCAGAGCTGTTTATTTTTCCATGCAGGGGCTCATTACATCATTCTGTGGTTTTCTTAAAGGTTGTCACAGTAAGCTGGATACAGGCTGGAAACTCTTGCTAACTAAAACCAAATCACTAAGTAGCACATATGAATTTGGAGATAACCCAACTCTGGAAGTGAGGAAAATCCCTGAATTCCTCAGTGGAGAGGGGGTGATCCTAAACAAGCAGCCATTAGATTTCTTGGAAGTGGAAAACATTATCAAATGCTTCCCTAGATTAAGAACTTAAGAAAAAAAATCACTTGCACTGTTGCAGGCTGAAATAGGTTGGGGGTGAGGGGAAAAGGTTGAAACAGTAAAATTAGAATGAAAAGACAGTTGCCAGCCATGCTGATTGGAGAACAGCCATTGCAAGAACCCCACCTGAATCACCTCCTGCCCTGGGGCAGTGTTAAAAACATATCACAGAGCAGTGCTAGGTAACTGTCTTAGGTAGCTTAAGGTATCCATGTGCATGCACATGTGGATGTCCATGTTTGGGAAAGGGGAGAAGCAGCAAAAAATATTTTTGTCATCTTGCCACAACAATATCATGTTGATCTAGACCTTTCACTTGCCTCAAAAAGAAAAAAATATGCAATCTGCAGGATTAAGACAGACAGAAAATGCAGCTTTTAAACGTGGAAAAACAACTTTTCTGCTGTGCAACAGTCCAGATGTTTATATTTTAGTTCCTGCCTCTGACTGAAAAGGTTTGAAGCTGCATCTCACCCTGCTGAGAAAAGAGTGCCATTTAATTCTTTAGGGTGGGCTGGAGTGACAGCACTAGCAATCCCTCCTAGCAATGCTTTTTTACTGAGCATAGAAAAACTCACTGGCAAAATGCCTGGAGACATATAGATTCTCAGTCAAGTGCTCTAATCACCAGGCTGAAGTCATTCTGCTTTTCCTGATCTCTAGCTTAATTAGGATTTATACGTGCCAAACAAAATGTGAGTGCTCCAAAAAAAGAAAAAAAATTAAAAAAAAAAAAGAAAAGAAAAAGAAAAAAATATATCAGTTTCAGAAGAACCTCTTCTGTTTGTCAACACTAAATAGAAGACAGAATACTCAGATTTCAAATGCAGCTCTTACAGGATACAGGCAGCATATATTACATGGGGTGTCACCAGCTCTGCAATGACAGCAAATTAAAGAGCCTATTTGACTCCATATAGCAATTCTGAAATTCTCCTCATGGTTGACATAGCAATGGTGCTTGCTTTCCAAGATGTCCAGTGTCAGTGCTGATTAGAGAACAGCACACATCCTCTGACAGCAGTACCTCTGAAAAGGAGAGGGCCATATAATCACCACAGGGAGAAAAGAGACCAGAGCTAAGTGTTGCACTATACAACCCCCAAGGAACAGGAAGCAAAAGAAGAGTTAGGCTAGATATTACAAAAAGAAAAAAAAAATCTGAGGTTGAATTCAGAGAGCAGAGCAGTTTCCTTTGGGAAGAAATAAAATCTTTATTATCTGAGGCATTTATGGTACAGAAGAAAATGCTGCTCTCCTTACAGTATAAACATTCACTAGCCCTAAGGCAGTAGATTAGATGACCTACTAGGTCTTTTCTCTTTTCTCACTTCCAATTTCAGTGATCCCATTAAACTGCTGCAAAAGCATACAAGGCTCTATCTGCTACAAGACTAAGTGTAAGCTCAGATAGACAATACAGCTGAAGACAACAAACTGAAGAATCCAAATCTTGTGCTAAAACTTATTTTAACCCTTTAAGAATGGAAATGTGCAAAGCATTAGCATTTCAAGTTGGGCCAAAGGCAATTAAAAACACCCCCCAGTTTTGCATGCCCATCTCATGACAGCTGTTTTATCATCTACAGCCAAGACACTCGAAGACACTTGAAAAAACATGATTCTAAATTATAATTATCCCCCCAGTTCTCTGCATTTTGATCCCATCTACTGTACATTGCCTTTAACATATATTACAAGGGATGAAAAGAATGAAAGGTATCTAACAAGGTGACTAGGCTTCACAATTTGAAAGAAAAAGGCTGAAGTAACCCACACTTTATAGTACCTAAACCATAGCTCTAGGCAGCATTTCTTAGTAATTTGTGAGAAACTGAAATGACTGTGTATTTGTATGGCCCAGTGGGGAAATTTGGGGATAAAAGTTGGCAATCCAGTCATTTAACAAGACTATTGAACAAGTGAGCATCAGAGCAATCAGTAAGGCTGAGTCAGATGAACCACGTCTCCTTTTAACTTGCTGTATAAACCACCTCTTACACAGCTCTTGAATTTTCCACAAGATCATTTATTTTTCATTTGTAGCATGCACTCACAACAATTTTGTTTGAGTAACAGAATTGACATCAGAAACAATTGAAAAAAGGGGACAAAAGTAAACTCATACAAAGAACACTTCTGTGAACAAAATTCCAGCTCACATCAGGCAGCTTCTTGACTAAACAATCAAAGTGATTGCCTTTACAACATGACAGCCAGCCTACTTTGGCTCTGTCAGGCCAAGAAAGGGTGGAGGACAGACCTCCTGCCCCCAAGTCCCTTTGCAACCTCTTAGCACTCACTCTTCCTTCCATTACAGCTATGAGGTTTGCTGCATTAGAAGAAAAGTTGGCCTCCAAGATAGGTAGGACCCTTTACAAAGGACTTTAATATCACACTGTCATCTTCTGCTGGTTGTCCCAGCAGCTGACAAAAAATAGAAGCTGTGTCTGCTTTCCCCTGAAAGACATCCTTAAAGAAGGATGCTGATACTCACACATCATCTCAAGTTTCTGGATGACTCCCACTGGCAGATCCTACACAGACCACCCTGCTACAAAAACAGCTGGGAGTTGAAGCACAAGGGACTTGCTAAAACTGTGGTCTGGGCAATGCTGGTTGTCCTCCTGACAAGAGCTCTTCATTCTGCAGCAAGAGAGTCTCCCCCAGCCTAGCGCTGATTGTACCCTGAAGCTTGGAAGTGGCAGAGGAAGGTTAAAGGAACTGTCATGAATACTCTCTAGCTAATCCAGAAATACCAGTTGATGAGGCACTTCAAGATATCACAATTTATCTGTTTAGGTGACTGGAATTATTCCAACAGCCATTCAAAGCATGTGTTTCATAAAATATATGTAATAGTAGCATCTCCCGTTCAAATCTTAAAGTAAACCCACACTTAAAGTAATTTTGTTCTCTTATATTCCCTTTAATTTCTTCATTTCTCCCACCTCAGTTAAAATATCAGACAGAAACCATTCTAATCTTCCTCTTCAGATTATCTGGTTTCTTCTCGTTCCAATGACTCCACTCCACCATTTCACCTGCATCTCCAATCTCAAATTTTACACCCGACTTCATGTCTTCCTGCTTCCCCTTTTCCCACTCATGTTCATGATCTCTGCTGTTTTTTTAGGCTTGGGTCTTCCCGCATCCACTTCACTACCCACAAAACAATCTCAACATTTTCTTAGGCCCACACATAATTAAACCACTTTTAGTTGTGAAATAATCCACTCAATTCTCTATCAGAAATACCTCCTAGGGAGAAGAATCTTGAATTCACTAAAAAATAAGTCCCTTTGTGTATTTTTTGCAACTGCTTAGACAAAAAACACCACAGCCCAGATATTTCAGCCAAATACATCAATTCATATACCCATGCTGAACAGCAAACAGGATAAAGATGACAGATGGCTAAAACGAATTAAGAGAATCCCCAGTTATGGTTTGTGGAATCAAAATTCCTTCATCACACAGTGATTACATGGCCTTTTGGGCACAAAAAAAAAAAGACCTTATCTGAAATCACTTTATAGCCTGGGCTGCAAGTGCCCCTAGCAGTTGACAGTTACTATGAAGAAAGAATGAAACAAGAACAGATGGTGAGGAGCTACAGACTAGTTAAAATACTTTTTAAAATAACTTTTTTTAGACAGAACATTACCTGAATTTCTTATATTGGAGCTGTTCATTTTGGAATCTTTGATGACCAAGTGCTTAATCCAAAGGGTGGGTGCTGTGATTTCTGAAAGTATAAAAATAACAGCCTTTTAAAGAAACTGCAGTAACTAGTGAAAATACACAAGATAGTTACTCAGAATCACAGAATGGTTTGGGTTGGAAGAGACCTTAAAGAAAATCTTATTCCCACTCCCCTACCACGGGCAGGGACACCTCCCACTAGACCAGGTTGCTCCAAGCCTCATCCAACCTGGTCTTGAACACTTCCAATGCTGGGGCAGCCACAGCTTCTCTGGACAACCTGTTCCTGTGCCTCACTGCCCTCACTGTAAAAAGTTTTTCCTCATACCTAATCCAAACCTACTCTCCTTCAGTTTGAAGCTGTTCCCCCTTGTGCTGTCACTACATGCTCTTGTAAAAAGTCCCTCTCCAGGTCTCGTGTAGACTGGTTTCAGGAACTGGAAGGTGCTAGAAGGTGTCTTCTGAACAACCTCAACTCTCTCAATCTCCAAAGAAATGAAGATGTTGGCTACAATCATGCCTTAACTGATCTATCAACTTTGTACAGACCGGTTCATCCTCTGGTAAGGTCTTCCAACTCTTATGAACCACCATTTCTAAGTCTTCCACAAGGCTGTCTCATTATCTTCCTGCTCCAGAAAGTATATCTCTGCTGGCAAAACATTTTTTTTCCTCCCTCTAACCCTCACTTCCTAAATTCTCAAAAAAGTCTTTTCCCTCAAGACTCAGAGATCACAAACAGTGCATTGGGTGCTGTTTATGCTGGTGCAGTATATGCTGTTTCCCCCAAATGTACATATGAAATCCAGATTTTAAACAGTCAATCCAGTCCTTAAATATTGCTTTAACAGCCCAAGAAGGTCTGGCCACAGTCAGCTCCCTAAAACAAGCAACAACAAAATCCGAAATAAATAGGCAGAGACATTAAGATATTTCTGGAAAGACTTGAAAAGAAGTCTGTTAAAGAAATAGGTTCTGGTTAGAAAAGCATGTCTGATGCATTAACCAAGACATCCAAACATAGATTTGTGGAAAAGAAGTGCTTAGAGCACCTCCTCTGAGGTGTTATAATCAACTTCAAAACATATCTGAACTTGCCCTAAGCCACAGAAATGACATAACCTCAGCATTTGATTAGAACTGAGCAAAGCAGTACTTGCTACCATGGGCTAAAGCACCACAAGTGACATTTTCAGGACTGATATTTTCTGAAAAAAATTCAGTTTCCACAGGAGCACAATTTAAAAAGCACATCCTGACATTTTTCTTAAGTTCCTCTAAGAACTTTGCACATGAGTTGTCCTGCTCCTTTGTTGACCTTTACATGGATCTGCTCATCAAAGTGAGAAGCTGGCTGAGTAAAGAGAAACTGATTATAAATTACAAGAACATGAAAAAAAAAAATTAATTTCTCCTTCCTAAATATTTTCAGCCAGATTGATTGGATGCATTATAGTAATTGTGTTCAGGGCATTTTCTTCACAAGGAAGTATAGATTGAACGCCATTAAAATTTTACTGCTGCTGGAATATCAAAAAATTGCCTTATCTGCCAGTTTCATGACAATTTTTTGTCAACATTCAGCCATCATATGCTTCTGTAAATACATATACCTACATGCTTTGGCTTATGGACTAATCCTACTTTAGTGTTTCTTCCCTTCCTAGCTCTTACCCAATGTTTTCTTTGGGGTAGTTCTCTCCAAAAGGGGCTTAATCTCCTAAATCTGGGATGAAATTTAGCTCTGAATCTGCACCTTGTGGACCAAGGTAGCAGATGTATGATGTGTAGCAGATATGTAGCTTATGTCTACAGCTGAAAAAGAAGGGACAATCAAAGTCAATAGATGCTGAAGAATGGATACAGGCCTTTAGAAATACAGCAGTGTACATCTTTCAGTGAGGTTGAAAGGTGCACAGAAAGGAATTCTGGAGGGGAAAAAAAAAAAAAAAAGAGAAAGAAAAGGAAAGTAATTCCTTCAAATCTACCATAAAAATGTATTTTCAATCCAGGTAACCTGGACGTTTTTTTGTATTACAGACACCTTTGAACAACAGATCTGTGGAAACAGTAGATTCCCACTGAATTAAAAGGTGAAGTGCACAAAAAAGAAGAGATGTATAAAGAAGATATCTCCAGGAAATTATTACACCTTGCACATGGAAACTAAATAGATGGTGAAAACAAATAACAGCCTAGAAGTGCAGGAAGGAATATAACTTTTTAAAACTATACAAAGGACATTAATAAAACCCTCTTCAGCAGAGGAGAATCTCATCCTAAAAGAAGATTCACTATAAAAATCACCAAGATCTGCATTATAATAATATGAAATCATTTTTAAGAGATGGCTGTGTTATGATTCAAACTTTGGATGGGAGAGTTTAAGTTATCTGATTTACATTATCTCTGGCACTGCTCTGTTATGCCCTCAAGGAAGATGGTAGGGAGTGGGAGGGGAACTTATGCATGAAATGTGAATTTTCATTATCCTTTAATGTAGATGAAAACATGAGAAAGGTGAACCTTCATATTAGAAATGTTGAAGTCCAAGAGGTATCACACATTTCAGGGGTAGCTGAGTATATGTAATGCCCTTTGAAAAAAGGCAGCCCCTCATGTATGGAAGATAGGCAACCAAAGGCAAAACATGAGAAAAAAAATCTACATTGTTATTGTCCATTCATGTTGATACCAGCTCCACCCTGGCTGCCTGACTTTGAATACATAGATTGACAGGAACCCATCAGTTCTCAAATTCAGTGAAGTGGAACAGGATCTGAATTTTGATGGCTTTGAACATCTATGAAGATTTCAGATCTGACAAATGAATGGATAACTGTCCTGACCTTCTCTGTCATTTGTGTCTGACACAAAGTACAAGCCATTCCTCAACAAGACCTACCCAAGACTCTGGGAGAGTCTTCTAGTGAAGTATCACGTTTGCTCAGATAAGATCAAGGGATTGTTCAGGATGACATCCTCAGGTGTCTAGTCTAACCTTCTGCTCCAGACAGGGTGTGCTTCAAGAACAGACCAGGGTGCTCAGGACTTTAGAATCACAGAATATCCTGAGCTGGAAGGGACACTCTAGAACCATTGAAGTCCATCTCCTAGTGCTGCACAGGACACCCCAAGAATCACACCAGTAAATGTTTATTGTAACAGCCACCACTGATACCTACTTAGTCCCATTTTACTAACAGAGATGACAAAATATAGAGTGACAAACTTGGAAGAGATTCATCCATGCATAGCCTGGTTAACCTGCCTGTCCATCTGCTCTCCAAAGTCATAAGGAACACTGCTAGTACAACAGGAGGCCATTGCACTAGTCATTCTCTCAAAGTCTAGGAGATAAGGTCTTGAATAATATAGTGTAATGTTTTGGAGAGCCAATCTTTCATCAATTAGCCCAAGCCCATTTATCAGACTGGAGTTCACCTACAAATCAGCATGAAGGTTTTTGACTGAAAATGTTTTTCATAGAAGGTAGGATAACACTTTTTTCAGATTCTGCCTGTCGCCAGAAGAACCAGAAAAGGTTTGCTCACTACACCACTTCAAGAACTTTGTCCAGTTCTAATTAAATGACGAAAACATTGAAACTCTCCTAGAAGGAGCTTCTCAACAGGCTGTATTAACCACATCCTCTCACTCCTGCATTCTATTAGCTCATTCTTTCCTTTAAATATCTATGGGTACCCTCTCAGGGGAAAACTTGAATGTCAGAAGTTTGTGACTGCCAACAGTAATTTAATACAATATCAGCTTACTTCCATGAAGAACCTTCTTTTCATATAAACAAGAGAGAGCCAGAATGGCTTCAGTCTCCTTTCTTTATCTGAGAGTGTTTTTTCTCCAAGAGCTTTGCTGTTTCTTAAAGCTCATAAGAAGATTGTTACAAACCTACGATCACTAAATATGAAGTGACAGGACTACAGCATCAAAAATGTTTACTTTAGCAACAACACCCCACCACAGCACCTGTTTCTACAAGAAGGCAGGAAATATCAACAGAAAAGTACCTCCTACTCTTGCTCAGTAGTCTCTATTTCTGCCTTTGATCCAGGTTGAAAAATGCATGAAGTACAGCAGTCCCTTATGAAAATCCATAGGCTTTCCCGCATTGCCTTATGCTGTACAGATTCAGATGGGTCACAGAGTGGTTCCTACTTCAGCCCATAGCTTCACTATAATAACTGTGGTTTAAACCTGTAGAAAACAGGCACCACTTCCAAGCAGTATGCAAGATATAAGCAGCTGCTATTAGGCCCATTCACTACCAAAGGAGCATTATTCCCACTGGTATTTATGTTTGCATGTGTAAAAGGCTTGAACCCTCTGTGATGACAGCCATTTTATCCTTGTTTAAAGGCGTCCAATAGACTAAGTTCCTACATAACCTCTCCAAAATAATACAATTGCAAGATTGCCTATTTGAGAAGGAAACTGTCTGGGTGGCCATGAATTAAGTGGGCCCAGGACAATGACTTCATTTGCTTAAATAGTATGTGCGTCAATGAAAGCATTTGCTAAATAAAGAAACCTCCCAGCAATTTTCTTCCAAGTCAACATTCACAAGCTGTGGTTTAGCATTACCCTTCCTTTTGTGAAGCTGTAACACACTGCAGAGGTTATGAAACTCCCAGTACTAGTATCACAAGAGTGGAGATAGGAACAGGGGTAAGGACAGTCTAAGGGAAGTGGCCACTTCAGATTTGATGCACCTTATTTTTACTTGCTGGGACACAGTTTTCCTCCAAGATTACACCAGGAGTCTGATCAACTGGTGTTATTGTTGGATTCCAGAAAAGTGGGGGGATGTAAAAGGATTAGGGAAAATGCCCGGGGTCCCGAGGGCACTCTAAAACTTGGATAATTTATGAGATTCACTGGCTTGTCTGTTTTGCAGGATAAAGAAAGCATTTGAACTATAAATCCTAGAGAAAAGGGAGAGGGAAGTAGCTTTTTTTTGTTATTATTTTAAGGGATGTTCTTACCTTCTCCATCAAAAATAGGTTGGGTTTCCATGGTAGGCGTTGGCTTCGAACCATCATCTGAATTGAGGGTTAGAAAGAATCGAAAAGAAACTACCATTATTGAGGTAAATACTATCTACTCTCCAGTACTGTTGAATGATTGGGATTTGTACATGGCCCGGCCAAGTCCAGAAGAGAGAGAAGACAGACAGAACAAAATCATTTTATGCTAAAAGCAATAACATTTTACATAAAATATGCATCAGGCCCTTTTAGCACAGTTAAAAAGCCTCCCTCCCTCCCTCCTTCCTCAAACCACTACTGTTTATCACCTGGTAGTCTCCCCAGAAGGCAATTAATTGCCCTTTTAGTTTCAGGACAGTTTAGTTTTACACAGGCCATTTCCCAAGACAGCAAAGGTTCTGTCGATTGCTGTCCTATTGTGTCTTTCTCCTCATTCCTTTTGTTCAAAAAGAAGAATTTTTTTTCTGAAACTTACCTGTGTAGAACTGACACCAGTATTTACTGCAGAGCTGTTAGAAAGGGATGGTCAATAGCAAATCTTTTTTTTTTCCCCACAAGGACTGCATCAAGGTGTTCTCTAATTGCAACGTGGTGGCAATGTCTTCCAATAGCAAAATTGTGGAAGAACATTCACTTACATTAGGTTTAGGTTTATTGAGTCTTTTTTGCCCATGACATTATTTATCTCAACTCACAAACCTTTGATACATTTTCTCCCTTTTCCAGTTCCAGCGCAGAGTGATAGAGCAGCTTTAGTGGGTGCCTAGCACCTAGGCTAGGGTCAGCCTACTACACCTAGAATTGGGCTTTTTTTCCTGTTTGAAATATAGTGACTTAAAACCTTCAATTTCTAGTAACTATTCTTTGCATGTGTTATTGGCAAGAATGACACTAGGCAGCAAAGTGGAGAGTAAACTACAACGTAAAGTTCCAGAGTGAAAAATCTGTGAAGGGACGAGTCCGTGCCAGAAAAGCCAGGCTTGCCTCTATCTCTGTGACCATCAGATACACAGGGCAAACAGTCCTTGGAGAAACGTACATGGGGCAATCCTTCCTAAAGGAAGCAATAACTGCCCTTAGCCTTCTTTTATATCAGCTCCATTAACAAAAGTAAATGACCACTGGAAGAGGAAGATGATGGAAAACAGAAGCTTGTAGACTTTTTCCACCCATACCTGTATTTGCAGTTCTTTAAAGGGAGGAAAAGCTTGAACACAGTTCATTTATTTTATGCATTTTCACACAAAGTAGTCTAGTTTACAGAAAACAAGTTGATAATTCCATTTCAACCTCAGAGATCCACTGAAGTAAATGACATTGACAGAAATGAGAGACACCCTGTTGTCATTTTCCTCCTCATCACTGTATTTGGTTTTATGCTAAACTGCAAGTGTAACAAAAAATACTTGGAAGAAAAAATACTTACCATTCCTCAGCCAGCTCTTGCTCTGAGCTTTCCTGTTATTGGGCATTACCAGTAACTTGGATAAGCAGTATTTTTTTTTTTAAGTTTCAGAACTGACTTGAAAAAAATTCCTGAAGACTGCTTAAATTACAAGGGTGGGGGGAGGAGTGTTGCCCTTTAAAGTCTCTTTGGATAGAAGTAAATAGCTGATCTTCACTTTTTATGTTAGAACAGGTTGCTCTGCTTCTGCAAGACTCCATGAGCCACAGTTATCGCTTGTTACTTATTGAGGATGGCACCTTACACTGTAATGAAGCAGTGAACAGAATGTAATTAGCCTGCCTGGCTTTACAGATTGAGAAACCAGCCCAAAACTGCTGAAGACACTACTAGAACTAGAAAGGTGAACAATTCTTTAGTTATACAAAATAGGAAGAGACCCGATGTTAAAAAAAGACTAGTGCAATAATAAGTTTCTTCTTATTGCTCTCATGAATGCTTCTGCACCAAGTAATTACAGAATTGCTTTTCAGATTTAAAGCAGCAACCTGGAAGCCAACAATGGGGGGAAATTAGAAGTATATTTGAGCCACAGCACTTGATTCACATCATTATTTGAAATCTGGCAGAACACAGGATGTTCCAGGTTCAGGGGCATTCTTTCACATTCATGTGTGTGCAAGGAACACAGCATCAATTACAATTTGTCAAATACATTATTCTTGAAGAAAGAGAATTTTGCAGCAGCTTTTGTATGAAGTTAGCCATTAAGCTACTGGAGAGTATTAAACAAACCCCTCAGATCAAAGCTACTGTTTAAGATAGTCTCAGTAAAATGGCTCAATGAATTACACAATCATTTCCTTACTGGATTACTAAGGCCAAATTGTCACTGAGTCCACATTGTGGCAGCACCCAGCACAGTACTAAGGGTTTTGCAAATAGAGAGAAGTATAATTACTCCCCTGTTGTTCAAGAAAGTTCAGTTCTTTCATCACACCTACAAGAAAAAATGCAATAGACAAGAGCCCTGTAATTACATTCACCATATGTCCAAAATCAAAAGCCAGGGATATTTCTGATTATTTTTAAAGGTCATGAAATAGTCACATAAAAGACAAAAAATGCATTTCATTAAAAACACCATGCTCACTTCCCAGCTGCCAGCTTCTTACTCTGAAACGACCAAATTTTTTCTTAAACTGGAGAATTCTCAGTAAGTCTCTGTGCTCCAAATTAGCTTATGTCAAATTCCACTGCTGTTCCCTTTCAGCAGAAAACACACCCTAGTACTTGCCTGCTCTTATTTGATTTTTTTCCTCTCTCTCAGTACTCCGTTTGCCACACTGAACATTTGTTCCACTGGCCTGCTTGCTCCTCACAAACAAGGCAAAAGTTCTATTTTGCATACCTGAAAGTTTTGTAAAAACATTTTGTATTCCTTAAATAAGTATTTCAATGTAGAACAAAACCCCGAACTATTCCAGAGGCCTAAGGTCTCCTGTGATATGAGAAGTACAGAATACTGTTACTTTGGGTACAAAGGCAATGAAGTATGTTTACTGGGTACAGTCTCTTCCTTTCTTCACAGAACTGTTAAGTTCCACACTTTCAAAAGAGGCATGCCACTGCAATAGTTCCTTATACACAGCATGTCACAGAGATTAAAGAGATCAAGTGTTACTTCCTAATCCCTCTAGATAGCAATGCTTCCTGATCAGGAACTCATGTAATTCAGAGCCACATCCCTTGGCTGCAGAATATTTTCAGAGTCTTGAGAAGGAGTTCACTGGCATACTTCTCTTCCAAGTTTTACAACCCAGCATGAATACCCACTTTCTTTTACCAAGACCACTGACTACAGACACTACCGCTCAGCAGAATACCTCCTCATGGGAAATTAAAAAGCTATAAAACCCTTCCAGTAAGTGTCCTTTTCCTAAGGTACACTTTCAAAAGCCAAGCAGATTTTTCTGTCTCAAATGCTGTCAACTTTAAAATGGTATTTTTATCTTGCCACAGCATAGGAGTGAAACAGGCAGGTCTAAATGAGACTCCCCAAGCCATCTTCACATCAAGAAACTTTGGATATAAACCAGAATTCTACTTGCTCTACTACTGTCAGAAGCTCATAAGCAAGAACAATTTTTATTCCATTTGACTGACAATGACTCAAAACAGGAACAATTACTTGCACATCCTGATCTACTACTAGTGCTGGGCAAGAACTCTTTATGCTTTCACTAGAATACTCCTCCCCATGTCTTATCCCTGCAAAACATCTAGCAAGCATCCACATCTGCAATGACTGTAGTGTACACTAGGGTTGAGGGAGAAGGAGATCCAGTTCATGCAAAGGACACCTGTTAAAGTGATCATTTTACTCTGAATGACAAGCACTAAGACCATGAGCAACTTAAATTATGTCCAGAGAAAAGTAAACTCCTTGACATAAAAAAGCATTAATTACTATGGAAAAATGTGAAGTGACTGCCTGCTGCTGTGAATTACCATTCTCAATTCAAGCCACCCAATGGAAGCTGTAGAAAGGGGAAAAGTTAGGAGATAAAAGTGATGTACTGAATGTTGATGTTGCTGAAGAAGCACATATGTCTTAGTCTGCTAATGTGATGATGCAAGTATTCAGATGACTTGTGCAGTGAGTATATTTTTCCTGGGTAGGAGATGTGATGTGGGAGTCTAATGTTGTGTTCTGACTGGAATCCATGAGGCAAACTGCAAACATTTCTCCCATTTTGGAGAGCACAGATGTTTACAGAGTCAATAATCCAGGCTTTATACAAAAGCTAGTCTTTTTTGTAAGTCTATAGCTTGAACATCAATGGTTCCCAGACTTGAGTCAGACTGATAGAAGAAGCAGATGACAATTTTAAGTGCATAGCTCTGCTCTGGGAAGTGGTAGTCTTCTTCCAGTGTCAAGTGGTTCCTTCACTTACAATCATCTGGTTTTGGCTGAGTCATTAGAGAGCACAGTTGAAGCTAAATAGGCAGATGAGTGAACTCTTAGCAGGTTCTGCTCCATGCAGCAAAGTCCACCTTTAACAAATCTGTCAAGCCAACAGCAAGGGAAAAGGACTTTCCCAGGCTTCAGTACTCCTGGAGGGACTTAAGTCATACATACTCTAATATTACTGCAGCTTTAGGAACTTCGGTCCAACCAACAAAAACCCGCCAGGACAATTAGGTTCCTTCTATCTAGGCAGTTCCTGAACCCCGAGTTTTGTCAAAGTTTTGAATTTGATGTTTCTATGTATTACTCCCAGATCCAGGGTATTTTAAGTATTAAAAAACAAAAAACAAAAACAAAAAACAAAAACAAACAAACAAACAAAAAACCACAAAAAAGGAAACAAAAAAACCCCAAAACAAACACAAAAAAAACCCCAGAACAAAACAAAACACTACAACAAGAAAAACCCAAACCCACCAACTCGTGTTTTGGACTATATAGGGTCTTAGACAAAAATACATGTCCCTTCTAGTATTGCAGGGGAGGAGCGAATTTTTGCCTCAACCACAATCCTTCCCTACATTAAATGAAACAATTTCAGCAAGTCATAATTAATTTAATAATCTATGCAACTTTTATGCACAGACATATATTGGCAATATAAGTGCAGAAAGTTAGCATTCACACACACACACAAAAAAAAATCTTACAATCTGGCCAATCAAGATAAGATTTTGCAAGCAGCTGAAGTGGAAACACAACCGTGCAGATAGACTTCCCTGCTAAGTTTTCACACTCATGTCCACAGAATCATTTAGGTTGAAAAAGACCTTTAAGATCATCAAGTCAAACCACTCCTATGCATGGAGATCCCACAGCTGTTAAGAAAAAAAAAACCCCAACTTTTTAAACCAAATCAGCAAAAGCCATGTTCTCACTTTTTACTGCTTTTAGAAACAGCAGCAATGTGCTGCTTTTGGATATAACAACACCCAAACACTTGGACATAGACAAGTGAAGTTTTGCTTAAAAAGGGGAAAATATGCCTAAGTGCTAAACATGCAAGGGCTATGTGGAGCTTAACAAGCTCCTAACTGCAAAGGTTGACTTGCACTGACACTGCAGTAATTTTTCTCTTCCTACGTCAACTTTTCTGTATGCCATATGGATGCAGGCAGCTCTTTACTTCAGCACTGCATTCCAGATATCAACCAGATAGAATAAGGAGCCTTTCCCCATGCCTTCTGGAAGGCATTAGTTCCCCCCACTTCCTCCTCTCATCTCCCTCGCAGGTGCATCAACATGAAAAAAGCCACTCAAGCCCCAAGGACTTTTGTGGTCCAATGTACTCAGGGTTTGTTTGGCAGCACAATTCTTTGCCCTGCAAGAAAGCCTGTCCCATGCACAGACAGCTGGAAGTAACTCTGACCCCTGTGACACAATTCAAAGCCTCCTCTGTTTGGCTTTTTGATTCCTGATTGACACACTCACTGCCAGGCGAGATAAATGCTGCTGGGAGGACAATGTTGATCTGCTCCGACTATTCTTGTGAAGGACTTCTTCAGAATAATAAACAAAAAACACTGGTGTGCTTAAGTTCTATCCTTAAGAATAAAACTGGAGGTTGACAGAGAGGGGAGTGGAGTGCTTTACAGAGGCTGGCAAGTCGATTGAAGAGTTAATTGTCTGGGTGTACAATGAGTTTATTCTGACCACAAACAAAGAGCTCCCTCTTCCTGGGCCTGGTTCTTCAAAAGCAAATGTGTCAAAAGCGGTCTGGAGCAGCACTCATTAATAGCAATGCTCTAGTCTCCAGGGTTCAGTGGCTTTAAAACTATTGATTCTTGAGATACAGACAGAATCTCTCTGAAATCCAAAGTCCTTATTTACTGCATAAGTTCTAAAGGCAGTTCTACAGTAATTAGCCAAAAGAAACCTCCCCTCTCATTCTTTGCAGCCCTTAAACAGCTTCTTTTGAAAAATAAAGACATACAAGGTATTACCCTTCAAACATAATGGTGTAGACACCTTCCCCAACATGAGATCCAGTTTTGTATTATTTCAATTTGTGTCACTTTTACATGACACATATGTCTCATACTTGGCAAGATACAAAATCACAACCCACATCTGGACCTGCCTTTCAGAGCTTGCACTATAATAGGTCAAACCAATACAATATCCAAAACAACCCCCTGCCTCTGGGAAAGTTCAGATCCAGATTCAGATTTGAACTTCACAGGTTGAACCAAGCTCTTGTGGTAACCACCACTTAAAATACCTGACTCCCTTCTGTAAGTTGTACAAAACTTTCTGGGGAGAAAAAACATCTTCCCAGCACTTCTGCATGGAAGACAAGGCAGTTGAAAACTGAGCCATTATACTTCACCACTTCGATGGCAAAACTGCTTTGGTGCCAATGCACAGACACTACAAGTTATTTGAACAAGCAGCAGCTATGAAGATCAGAGAATTAAGCTGAGCTGTTAGTGAACTTTCTCGTAATGTAAATTTCCTTCACTACTTGTGAAAAGTTGTTGTTTTAACACACATACAGAAATATAGCCTTCCAAAGAACATTTTTCTCAAGTGTATGGGCATGCTTTCAAGCAGAAGACAAACTACCTCAGGATTATTAAAGCCATTATTTAAGAGCACTCACCTAACTCAAACTTGAGACTCACCCTTTGCTCTCCCCTTTCTCAAGCTAAAATCCCCAATATAGTGTAATCAACAGGAGGGCAGCAGGGAGACACAAGTTTGTGCAATCTCTCTTTTGTCCTAGTGAGTAATAAGGGAGGGATTCAAAACCTCAAAACCCGTGAAATAAAATTTCTTGATTTGCAGCCAATTTCTCTCCAAATTGTAAACAGTAAACCGCAGTCTTAACCAATTTTGCAGGCTTGGAGTTTTGGACAAGAAGCAGCAGTATCCCACAGGTAGCCTGAGCACAGATGTAACTCAGAATAAGGAACCTGTACACAGTCCTGTTGTTTAGAACTAGAATTCTCAGTTGATTTTTGGGCCAAACTCCAGCACAGAGAAGATCTTCTCTATAAAAGCAATTAATACATAAGATACAGGTTAAAGAAGCATATGATCAGATTTTAGTTTGATTATTAGAGCATTTCCAAGGTCAAATGCAAGGAAGCTTAAAAGGAGAAGACCTGTCACTGTGCATAGATTTACCTTATTGCAGTTTTACAGTTTTCAGACTTCACAGCCAAACTCCTTCCCAAAAAGCAAAACAGGTCTCTTCAAATATTTGGAAGTAATAGGAAAAATAAATGCACAAGGCCAGATTTGAACCTTAAATGTTAAAAAGGTGAAGCAGGTAGTAAAAGTCAGGTTACTTTTAAGAGGCCATCTTCAGTTGAGATTTGCAGAAAAAGCTTTATTTTTTATCAATGTGGAGTCACTGTCAGGCTGTGAAGACATTGTCCCCACTGTGCCCTCCCCCACTTTCAAAGACTTACTATTCCCACCCTGCTGTAACAATCCCAGCAGCAGTTGTATTCCTTAAGCTAGACAGAAATCATCCTGTGCCTCAGAAATAGATGCTTTTGTCATCATCTCTGACCTACAGAACCAAAGCTCCAGTTACATCACTGTCTCGAAGAGAATGACAACTAGGTTGCCAGTGATTTTAATTGTCTTGATTTAAGTCAAAAGCCTTAAGTTCACTCCCAGAGTGGCTCAAATTGACAGGAGAAGGAGGAAATAAAGGAAAAAAAATTAAAAGAACCTGCATATCCATTCAATGGCTCTTGAGGGAGCTGCTAAAATACAAGTAATTTTTCTTAATCTACCATTTTCACTGTATCAGATTCAAGCCCTTCCATCATAGGCAAAGTACTGCAATTCCTTAGAAGAAGGGACTATTTCCCTACTATTACTGCATTTTTCTATCCAATTGCTGTTGCAGCTATTTTACTGAGTTAAAAATCAAAACTTTCCCTTTTTTTTTAAGTGACTGTATGAGCTATACAATACTTTTACCTTTAAAGATGACCATATTCTCAACCCCATGGTTTCAGAATTCATTCTTTCACTTTGTTCATATATCCTCTGAAATAAACTATGCAGCAGCACGGACAACACTAAAATCCCTCTTTAGACTAGAGTCCATTAGCCCCATGGAACAGCTTGCCTAGAAATGCTACATGTAAGTGCCATATATTGACTTGTATGTTTATTTCACAATAATAATCAATAATGAAGATAATTTCAGAACTTAGTATCTAGCAGCAGACAAGCTATGAGCCCATCCTCACCAGCAACGTAAGAAAGTTTAAAACACACTATTTCAACTACTTATTGAGAAAGGAGAAGGGGAACAAAGCTCAGAGTCCTGGCTCAGCTTCCAGGTTCTGCTTCCATCATCTGGTAAGTTTTCAGACAGGATCTCAGCCTGCCTGTCATTGCAGACTGATGTTTCACAGCTGCTAACAATGTTCTGCATGGCTAAAGAAACAAATCTCAACCACCATGAAGAATGGCTCTTCTCCTTACGTACCAGCAACAATTTCAGTGTGCAAAAAATCAGCTAGGAAAACACCTGGGTAGGCTATTGGAATGCCTTCAAAACTAAAAAACACATACAGGCTGCAGAAAGAGGCTCCCAATGGGAGCAAAGAATATTTTTCATTCAGCTGTGTACTTAAACTGTCGTTCAAGTGTCTAATATCATCCCTCTACTGAGACACATACCTGAGGGGAATTGGAGACAGCTAAAAGAATCAGGGGGACTAAATGTTTTTTTTTGCCCTGGTCATAACACACAGCACCAAAAACTACCTGCTACCACAAGTCATGACATCTGCTGAAAAGTGATGACGTATTTACCAAGTACCAATGGCAGCTGGCTGTAGGGATGGCACTCAGTTTCAAAACAGAGTCTCCAAGGCTCATCTTGACCAGCAGACACCTGCACAGGTCAAATGGCATAGAAAAGCTTTGCTGTGGTAAAAACAACCCAGCAATTATACGGCTGTAAATCCAGCACTTCCTTTCTTTTTTTTTTTTCTAAAGAAAAGGGTCAAGGTAATGAAGATGAGGAAGAATTGAAATAACCCTATTCTTCAGGGAGATTAACAATTGAAAGGAAATAATCTGTAATAAACACTGAATAAAGAAGAATTACGCTCTTTATCTGTGTAATAAAAACTGTATCCAAGTGCATATCGATATAGGCTACAACCAAATTATCTGGAAAAGCTATTGCCAATCCATAGAAGGGATGCTATGCCATCTTGTTCCAAGAAGGAATACTGTCTGTAGTGATAAAATGAGAAAGGGAGGTGAGTTAGAAGAGGCAATGTAATACATGGCTGCTCCAGACAGTCCTGGCACAAAACTTCACCGGGAAACTGGAGAGAAGGGGTACAACTCAGAAAAACAGAGTAGCATTGTTATACAAACTGGGTAAATCACAGTCAGGAAAAGCTGGAGTGTAGACTGTTGGGAATGTTTGCTGGTGGCTTTTTTTTATCCAAAGCAGAAACACCTCCAAAGTGTCAGCATTACTTACACTGTAGAGGGGGTGATGAGATCAAAAAAATCAGCAATACCTAGCATTGAGGATGTTTAAAAATAGATTGAAGGAGGGGAAGTAGAGGAAGAGATGCTTAACTTTTTTATAGCTTTGTTCTTGCTAGAAGAACTCGTTTTTATCTCACCCTGTAAACACTACAAATATTACAGATACTGCAGAATTTTAAGCTACAGTACCTTAATTTTGAACCATCTTCCATTTGGCTCACTGCCTTGAATGACATTTGAAATAAAACAGGGAGAAAAAAAAAGTTTGCACACGAAATATTTTGCTTAAGGCACTATATCTCATAGCAAGATTTTTAGCACTTGACATTGCCCTAAACTTGGAGCAAAGTTTGTAAAAAGCTCTATAGCACTGTCAACAGCCGCCTGATGACTGCTAGCAAAAGAAACAACTACCTTATGATTGTTTAGTTTAGTCTCTCTGGTTTTATTCTACCTACAATATATCACTTTTTTTTTTTCAGAAGCCTCTGCTTTGATGTGAAGTATTCTCTGTTTCCACACAGCCCAACAGACACCCTCTCCTCAACTACCTCTCCTGAAAGGCTGCTCAAAGTCCACAATCAACTACCACCTTGGCACTTCCAGGCTGTGCCAGAGCCCAGATATTGGCAGCTGTGGAAAAGGGAGCGCATCTGAAATGTCCACAAGAACATTGTGATCCTGATCTTGGATTGCTTTGCTGAACAAGGAAAAAAAAAATGAACAATTGTTATGCAAGCTTTATATAGTAATAACAAGATCCCTAGCTTTGGAAATATTTCAGAAGCTACCTGATAATATATGGTGAGCTGGGGCAAGGGGCATGGAAGGAGGGGATTACAATGCCACTCTTTCTTCCTTCTCTCCCCAATATCACTCACATTCACTTCTCCCCTTCCAGCTCTAGTCTCTTCAAGGTAAAGACTCTATAAATTCTCCCACATCTTCAAGGCCTATAAGTGGGGGGTTGGAGACGGCAGCAAATTTGCCAGATCAATGGCCATTTGAAATTCAGACATATGGCTGAAGCCCTACAGCTGCATGTGTTAATTACCACACGTGTCCCCTGTAAAGCAGTCTGTTAAACACAAAAAGAAAACAGAAGAGAAAAAAAACCTTTCCAAGGGATTAAGTAAATAGTCTAAATTTTTGACCCTGCTCCCCCAGACACATGCCTGTGTATAAGCTGCCTTCCTTTCTCCCAACACCTGCATACTGAGGAAGCACGGGACCCCTTCCACCTCTAGCTGTGTGCTAGTCAACCTATCTCAGAGTGTACTTTGCCCCTTCTGGCTCCTCATTTCCAGCTTCTTCTCTCACCAGCCACTCTCCCTTTCTCCTTTAGAGGACTAATTCCTGGCTGACAACCAGACTAGCCTTGGGCTTACAATACGCCTTTTCATTTCCTTGCAGGCAAAGAGAATGGATACCTCACTGTTATATCTGTATTGCATGTGTGAAAATTAAGAAAAAGGTGAGGGGGAGCTGGGAAATATATGGGTTTTTTTACTGCTTGTTTCCACAGGTTTTTTTCCTCCCTGGATCATTAAAGAGGAGTGTCAGAGCTTTAGTGAGTGAGCACAGCTTTGCTCTCTAACTACATAGCCTCAGCTTTTTCACCCCAGGTTCTGAGTTTTGTCTAGAGGAGGTTTTCTATTTGATTATGAAACCAAAGGAACAGTTCTTCACTATGAGGGGAGGAATGAAGAACAGAAGGAATCAGATATGGTAACAATACTACTGAAAGGACCTCCAAAGGATCTAATATGTTTCGGAAGGAAATGTGTATGTACGGAATAAAGCATCTCAGTGTACAAAGGGTGTAAGTAACAACACATGCTCAACATTAAAATATTTGTATTTTAAGGTGAAGGTCAATCCTCAAGTTACAGACTGCCAGACATCTACAGATGCATTGTTCAAAATGAACCAGAGACAACTGATTTTAAGAATCATCACACTTAATAGCATACTTCCGAGAAGCTGAACAGTCAAGATGAAACCTGTCAAGTCCTTATACAAATTGCTTTGCTGCAGCACCTAAAGGTCCCATCAGAAACTGAGCACCAAGATGAGCACAGGAACACATAATAAAAGACATGGACACAGCCCACAAAAATATAGTCTGCAGGGAAGACTTCTCCCATCCTTAGCCTTTATCAAAGCATTTTGCAGTACAGCTCCCATGCTGTCAACATAGAACAAAAGTCCAGATGAGCACACAGAAGAAAGCTATTATTCCAGATAGATCTGTTGTAAAGAAGCTTTAATTCCCCTGGGTGCTGTCTCAGGAACTTGAACAAACATTGGGGTTGTCTCTCCAGCCTCTCCCTACCTTATTTAAGGGCACACATGGTCTGCACACATTCAAGCTTTCCCATCACAATTTCATAGTTTCTTTCTCTTATAGAGAAACTTTGACACAGCTCACGGGGCAAAGGACTTGAAAGGAAAGTACTTCCAGCCCCTTGACCAAACACCTGCACCATGACAAAACACATTTCCTGGTGCATTACTCTGATTTGAAAGAAAACAACACTAACATTCAGATCTCTAGATTCTATAAAGCATGGGAATAATAATGTCAACAACTCTTTAAAAAGAGAAAAGGATTAGAGCCTATATAAAGTATTTTAACAACAAAACCAACTGAAAGACCCCAAATTTATTCCATTTCCATGCAAAGCTGTAATGATCAGACACCAGAAATCCATGTATAGCACATAAACAGTTAATAATACCTTAACAGATGCTGTTTAATCAAATGTTACTTGACTTATTAGATCTACTCACCAGGTTGCTCAATACTATAACTTAATAATTTAAAAACCTTTACAGCTGTTCTTAAGACATTACAGACAGGAGTTGTCTGTAGATTGCTATAATAACACTTGTAAATTACGATTTTATTAAGTCATATTATATAGACTAAGCTACCGATTGGAACTGCTGCTTTATAGATGAAAGGAGAATTCTTGCATTGTATCAAACAAAATACACTTTAAAACAGAATTTGCCTTTTTATACTTGCCAATGAAACTTTCTTCAGTCTCAAATTTGATACATATGTTCTGAGGCCCACAAAAAAGTCTTGATGAAAACTAAACTATTTCAGACACGGCAGTGATGTGGGGAACCAAAAGGATTGTTTTTAGTTCTATTGTTTATTTAACAAATTTGAGGTTTTACTTCTAGACCTTAATATTTCAAAAATCTGTTTGCTTCATGTGATATATCTTAGTGTGTTTTAGAACGTTGCTCTGCTCTGGGAAAATGATCCAATATACACAGTATTGTAAAATTACATTCCTCTGTTCTCAAAAAAAAAAAAAAAAGAAAAAAGGATCATAATTCCAATTTAAAAGCTGGGTTCTTGCTATCTAATAAAATGTTGGAAAACTACAGTCTACCATACCTTGAAATTGACTTGCTTTCTACAGCTACATTTAACTGGAATTTAATAAATAATCTTGTGGATGATATACAGTGTAGAGATAGCAATAGGAACCAGAGAGAATTCTGACTATTTACAAGCTGGCAAACCTACTGATTAAGTTAATAGATTTTTTTACAGAACTATTCATATAATAGGGAATCAAACTTCAATTCCACTGCTAAGTTTGCTTGGAAATATAAATATGAGCTGACTAAAATCTTATGTGCTACAAATTCTATCTACAGAAATTTTGCTCACAGCACACTTGAGCTATGGCAGGACAGTTTCTGTTACATTAACCTCTCCCCATAAATTCTCAGTCCACTGAATTTTTATCCTAGTTTCATGAAAATAAGCACATGTTCCTGTTTCTCCCATAGATTATTTCCTAACTCCATGAGATTTTAACAGGTTAGACTGAGAAACTGTCACCATCAGTGTGTGATAGAACAAATCAAGCTTTTGCACCTCTGAAGGACTTGCAGCACTCTTGCAGCACACACACATAGCAAATCAGCTGCTTTCAGGAAGCAGATTATTACATATGCATAGTACAGTCTGACTTTCCATGGAGCTACACTACACACCCATTTGTATCCAAAAGCATCAAATTGTAGTGCACATTTTCAGTAACCATGTATATTTTACCCACAAAATACCTGACTAACACATCAGTCCTGGTCTAGGAATATTTCATGATTAAGTTAAACAGTTCAGAAAATGATACTCACATGGAAATTCTCTATCTGGATTTCTAAATTAGCATATCTTTTTTAATTTAAATCTATATACTTAACATAAGGGATCCAGATGAATTGTTTGGGTAGCACTGCAGACTTGCTACCTGCTAATGTTCCATAAAAAATTAAACATAAGATGATGTTCACCAACTAGAATCATCACTTGACTTCATACTGCCTCAGTAAACTCGTATTTACTTCATCTTACTGATGAAGGTCACACAATATTTCTCTTTCTTTCCTGTATTCTCCACAAACTGCTTAAGACATGAAAGGCAACATTTTCTCAGTGTTTATGAGGCTGGAGACACAGCTGAAACTCAATTTGTGTAACAGCACAGTTGTGTTTCAGACTTGATCAGTACATAGTTGAATCCAGAAAGATCTGGAGAAGGCAAAGACCAAAGTCCCAATCTATGTTTTAGTCACATTTCCACTTGTTTTTGTCAAGATATTATCTGTTTTCTGTGAGACATCTGAGCCCCTGTGGAGCATCTCTCCCTTAAGCTGAGGGCAGGTGAATTAGGGCCAGCTGCACCTGACTTCTTACCACCAGCAGAGAAAGCTCCCAGGTCCCCAGGCACAAGCAGCTCCATTTATTTCTATCAGCACAAGCCTCTTTCACTTGGGTTTGCCTGAGGAGAGCATTCACCCTTTACTGCTCAGCCTAATTACTGACTCACACTAATGACTCATTACTGATTCAAATTGCTCAGTCTGTTGGCTGCATAGCTGGGCCATTAGCATTTTCTAGAGGTAAGACTCTTGGAAAACTGCATGAAAAAAGCCACAGAATGGGCCAACTTGCCCACAATTGCAGCCCAGAATCTTCCTGCCAACAAAGCCTGCCTTTAAACTAATTTCTGACAGTTAAACCCACAAAAAGGAACCCAATTCTACATGCTTAATTGGCAGGAATTTTAAGTTGCTCATCTTAGGGTTTCTCAAACAGCTAGTGTTTTCTTGTAGGCTGCAAAAGTCATTGAGGAAAGCTTTTTGCAGCTCCATACAAAAGTCATGTCTACACATAAGATAGTCACTGTACAACAAGCTCAACCTGGGCTTTGCTTTCTGCAGGGCCATCGGAGCTTCCATTTCACCAACAACTGCTCAGAGAATTCCAGATGCTATTGTCAGCTTTTACAATAGGGAAACAAGGCCTGTCAAGACAGGCCTGGAACGTTTAGCACTGCTAAAGACTTTATTAAAAAAAAACAAAAAAACAACAACAACAAAAACAAACAAGCAAACAAAAAAAAAAGAAAAAAAAACCACAGGAGGTCATACCACTCAAGACTCTTCATGACTGACACTGAAAGGTACTCCAGCCCAAATTTACCCTGCAGCTGCAGCATCTTTAAATCCCAGATTACTGAACCAACCATCCTTTTCCACTTCCTTCCTTCAGTTGGTTTAAAAGTGGTATCATACAATGTCCAGAACAGTAAACTACCACTAATGAACCAGTATCCCATTTCAGTATATTTCTTCTTCACTCACTATTAATTCACTGTTTCCAGTTTTAAGAGGGTAGACCAAGAGATTTTACAGAGATAAGCAGTTACATGGCTGCTTTTTATATCCCTCTGATTCCAAACCAGACTACTTTTAAAACATTCTTGGTGACTGTAAAAGACACTACTCCTAATTGCAATATGCTAAATCTGAGCTAAAGGCATGGCACAACATTTCCCAGATAAAGAAAATAAAACTTCATTTTGTTTCATGTTTACTTCTTTTGTCTCAAAGTATGGCACAACTTCCCTTTGGCTGGAATGTTCTGCATTCTTTAGACAGGGAAGAAATCCAGTTATGTTGGCTCCAAGGATGCCTTTCACTGCTTCTTAAAACATTAAAAATGTCCTAGTGGGAGACGCTGGGGGGATCCAGACCTCTAGAGGACAGCATGCATTTTCCAAGTGTCTCAGAACCTTCAAACTAAGCAGCAACTGGAGCAAATTAATGCAACAAGCTCCTTATCCGAAAGGACTGTACAAAAAGCAACAGAAATCTGCAGGTTCTGGATATCCTAATCTCACAGAAGAGTAATTACATTCCTCGGCAAAGTTCTTCGGAACTTGTTCTTCACTTGTGGGACAAATTCAGGATAAATTCAGGATAAATAATAAAAAGGATAGTGATAAGTGTCTGAGCTGCACAGTCACAAAGCAAGCATGCCTTGGAGGGCCTGGGTTTCTATTCCACCTCATGCAAACTTGCCTCCATCTCCCCAAGCACAGACCTGCTCTGCCTTCCAGCAACTGAATGCTTCTCAGACACAGAACAGATCAATATGGCTTATTTTGAAGTTTTAAGTTTGGTGCCAATTTAATTTGATTTAAATTACCTTATGGTGCAAATTCTATGACTAACTGGCCTTTCATCATACAGCAATAGCAGTAATGTTAATATGAATAACTAGAGCATGGAATTTAAAAATAAGAAGTATCTCTTGCCAGCATGCTTGCTTGTTCTCTGCAGAAAGCTCCACAGAATCATTTCTGGAACTACACGCCAAGCCACATGAACATAAAGCCATTTTGTTTTCTTCACAACAGTAGTGAGAGAGCCTGTGAGCAGAATCATGTTACCTCACATCTTCTAGTACTCCAACATACCTACTGAGCCCCAGAAATCAGAGCTAAATAGAAAGGAAAAGAGGACAAAAGATCCGGAGAAAGAGTTATTACCAATAACCAGCCTTTTTCTCCTTCCAACATTAATTTGCCTCTTCTGAAGGAGAGATAATATGCTAGTAAAGTCTTCATTTCTTACCCAGCAGCATACGCCTACCCATCCACACTGTTTCCAAGGCAGGGCAGCCTCCACCCTTTTGCCCTGAAGACTTGAAAGGCATGAAGTTTATTAGCTCATATTTTACATTCCTTTATGAATGAGAAAAGAAAAATCACTTTTAAGAGTCTTGGCTATTCTTTGCTTTCCTCAGAGTATCTATTCTGTGCCAGATATGCTTTTTGACTATAAGCCCCTCACTCAGGGATGGAGAGAGGGAGAAGTCTGCTGTGCAATGGGAAAATTCCAAAAGCTCCCAAATCAGATGGCAGCTGCCCAAAGAAATATCAGAAGCTTCCAGGCTGTGCCTCTACAACAGAAAAATCATCACTGACCCAGTTCCTGCTGGATCTCTCCTCATCCTGCCCTTTTTGCACCTTGCAAAATCAGTCCTTGCAGCAAGTGTCTGAATGCTCAGCTACAATAGATGGTTATGTGCATGCTGGCTTTCCAGCAGTCTTCAGAGAAGCCAGACCTGCAGCAACCACCTTGCTTCCCAAAGTCCAAAGCCAGGCAGTGCTTCATTACAGCTTCCTTCCAACAGGACCTCATACTGCAACTTTGAATCAGGGTAACTTAAAGCAAGACAAAACACTGATAGGATGGACAAATTCATTTTTAAATTAGTCATTTTTACCACTAGATGAAAAAGTAATGCTATGTCCATCAAATTTTAAACCAAATTATTACAGCTTATAAAAGCCCTTTTGATTTTAAAAGGCCCATTAAATAGCTGCTCATAAGTATTTTTCTAACATGATGGAATAGGGCCAGACTTGCTTATTGTGTGTGTTTCTAGCAGATAGGAACAGATTCAGAACTGCAGGAAACAAAGTTTACATGACTGCTTGAACCATGCTGGCCCAAAGGGAAACATTTGCCCTTTCACAGCTATTGCACAGGAAGTTTCTGCAGACACATGACCAAACATACCATAGGCAACACCAAAAGGAATCAATTTATATTACAAATTTTAAATTAATTCATACCATTTACAATTTTCTTTTTGAATGTTCCGACCTTTGAGTTAATAAAGGGAGTGAAGAAGAAAAAACAAGTTCAGATGTTTTCCCCTTTTGCGCCTGTTTCTCATGAAATCCAGTGTCAGCTGCTTTCCATTTTACCAGGACTACACAGGTAAAAAGCCTGCAGATAGCTCAAAAATAATGCAGATTTCAGTAGTGATATGATTTGCTTGTACTTCAGGCTAGACTGGCAATGACTGCATTAACAGAATTATAACCATGTGTTCAGGTGCCAATTACACATTAATGCATAATTACAGGTTTAAAGAGACTTATCCTTACCTAAAATAAGAAACAGGCTTCAGCATTCAGTCAAACTAAGTAGTTTTCCTTTCTTCTCCTTACCTTTTCTTGAGCTATTTTATACAAGCAATAGGCTGGAGAGCAGATATGTTCAAAATACATCTCTACTCTGAATCAAATCAAATCCCTATTAAGTGCTTTCAGGACTTGATTGATATTCCCAGGCATGGAAGATGTCCCTCAAATTAAAGTATTGGCAATGAAGTCAGTGTTTTTCTTCGTTTTGAAGTGTCAGGAATAAGTGGTTTAGAGAGTTAGCACTAAGTCCTCCGTCGGTTATCAAAACATCTCCCAGGAAAGAGCATTCATCCTCACCAGCAGAAGTGAGGATACATTCAGCACAGTTTTCCTGGAGTACAGAGAGAAACTCAAAAGTTGACTCTCGACTGGGGCTAGAGGGGAAAAACACTGAAAATTAGGGTCTGGAAAAGGCCTAAAGACACATGTGACTGCTCAACATATATTTCAGTGATCAACCCTTCCAAAACCATTTCAGCAAACCAGAGGACACAGGGAAGAGCTATGAATAGCCACAGGAGAAGAGGAATGACCCATCTTACGCCTTGCTCAGGAAAGGCAAGGACTGAAGACAGGAGTGTAAAGAAGAAGACTCAATGCTTGTGAGGTTTCCAAGCACCATTAAGGTTTAATCCAGAACTGCTCCAGCTGGCCAGAGGGTTTTATGCACTGTTAAACTCCACCTTTTGATGCATACAAAGCCTCAACCATGATGTTGGCACTTCTGTTTCCTGGAGTACAAATCATAGTGACAGACTTCCTAATCTCCAGGGATTTTACTGAGAAATGCTCAGTATGTTACTTCAAGATGAACAAGCAGAAGTTGTTCTGGACCAGCCACTCCTTTGGGAAGTTCAGCTTTCTTGTACTTCAACTCAGCTGAGCAGCACAGAGCAGAGCACACCTTTTTCTGCTTCACAGGGAGCAGAACAGTCATCTTATTCCTCGTCCTAAAGGGGAGTTCTAGTGGCACATCCACCCCTGCCCCCTGGAGCTGGCTAGGAACCCATGTTCTCAGCTATCTGAAGGGACTTGGCTGGGCAGCTGCTATTACAAAACAAATTAGTGAAGCACAGGACTCAACTCACCTTTCCTTCCTGAATTACCCTGGCTTGATGGCTTATCAGTTACAGAACCTAAAGGGAAAAAAAAAAAAAGAAGAAAGAAAGACATCCACTTAGATGCTGCATGAACACACAGCATATGATGTCACATTAATACAGTCAATCTCTGAACCCATAAAGCATCTGTTTTACTTGTCAACAGCTCTATTTAAGACTCAGAAAGCCTGTGGCTTCAACCACCGTGAACAGTATAAGGAAGTTTTATGTATTAAGACATTAAATTGGGATAAGGGTAAACAAGATGTCTTTAGTAGCTGGATCTAGTGATTTGAGAGACCTCAACAGAGCATCATGCTAGTAAGAAACCTGGAATAAATCCAAGGGCAAGAAGGAAAGATCAATAAGAGTCACTTCTTTCATTTGCAAATGTCAGGAAGAACAAATCAAAAGCAGCTGGGGAGAGTGTGTAGGGAATGCAAGCACAGTACTCTAGAGGAAAGGGATTAAGTGGGACAATTTGCAGAAAATGGATTTCAACCAACCCCTGAACATCCCCAGCTGTTTGAAATGGGACACTGAATAAGATCCAGCATGTACTTGAACAGAACACATCTTGGGGTGTTTACTATAACTTAGATCTTCACATAGTATGCATGATTCTGCACTCTGCTTTAGTGCTTCATCACAGTTTTAGTAGAAAACTTCAACAGGTAATAAAAGCTTTTCAAATGAATCCATTACCAAAGTGTATAAAAAACTATGACAAGTTTTGTTGTTGTTTTGATTTTTGTTTTAATAGCTTTACTCACAGGAAACTGATTCTTCCATATACCATTACTAAACAGTTATTGTGATTACTAAACATTCAGGAAACATGGATCAAAAGTCAGCTTTAAAGAAGGCTCTGACAGGCCCAAGAATCTGATCAAGAGAAACTTTGAAGGTAAACTATTGCCTGGACACCTTCACTTGCAGATCATTTCATCACAGATCTACTGCTGAATTACAAGTAGTAGGCACAAACTCAGTATTAGTCATCATATGTCTAAAATCTGTGTCCTACAGCACAACATGACTTTACTCTTCTGCAACACAATTTTATAAACAGTGCAAGACCAACTAAATAGATCAATAAAAGTCTAAAACATGCGCTACCAAAATGATACCATGTAAATGGTGTCAAAGTCATATTCTAAAGGTTTAAGCCAAATTACTGTAGGATTGCACCTTACACTAAAATAAGATATTAATTTTTTTTTTCTTTCCACATGCCTGTGAAAAACCAAGCATCTCCTCAAGGTACATTGGCTCACTGGTTCTTAGACAGCTCTCCAACTCAATTCAAACCCTTATGCAAATCACTTGCATTTGCTTATTACCACAGAATGCCCTACAGCCAGGAGGACACTGGATAAGGTGAGAAAAATTCAAAATACCAAAGGTTTGACTGCTGTCATGCTCCCACCTAAAGGGAAAATGCTGCAAGGTGTGAGAGGAGAATTATACTAAAAAACCCTGAGGTGCAGACTGTAGACCAAGAAGCCAGACACAGCAGCAGTGCTTATATGGCATCAGTGAGCATGTTAGAAACACACTCCTATGCTTACTGCTTTCTCCTTCTTTAATCTTTTTGCGTGGAGAGAGGAAAGTGAGAAGGGCAACACAATTCTAGTGTTTCCCTTCAAATCTCCCCACAGTACAGAACAGCTTCCCAACCCTGCCTGTGTTTGCTGTGATGTTGTCACAGCAGCACTGCTCACCACAGCTGACAAAGCTAGACCATTATTGATTAGAGCCATATGAAAATCTAGAGCCCAATCTCACTCCAGTTGAGCCATGGACCACCATATTGAATGGTGAGGAGAAGGAAGAAAAACAACATTACTCTGTTTTAAGGAAACTGTCGATTTGGTCTTAATAAACTGTTGGGCAACAAAGTAATGCCAGACAAAGCCCAGAAATGCATCACTTAATAAACATGAGTAACAGCCTGGGTCTGGACCTCCCTCCTGTGAGCTTGTGGTGCAAGCCCCGTGCTGCTCACCCCATGACACAATCACAGGGATCTTTAACTATGTAGTCAAATGTAGTCAAAAGACCCAAATTCATTATAACAGCAGGACCCCAGAAACTGACAGTTTTGCACAGAACCACCCTCAGGAATTAACTGAAATCACTCTGTACAAAAAAATTACTCCATGTCCCACAAAATACAGCCCAAGAATCATTTCTTTAAAATACAGCTCATGGAAAAAAGTTATCCCATCTGTTCAGCAAATCTTTGGTGTTGGTGTACACAGCAATGCTGACTCTTGCCTTGGCTGCCACCTTAGATACTTCTTACCAAGCCTTGCAGAAGTGTCTCTATCCTAATTGCAGGGTGGACATACCAGAGTCCAAAGAGCAGTGTTAAGTGGGTAAACTGGCCAAGTCTCCTGAAAAGATTAGGCTTTCTCAAAAGGATAAATTCACCCCAACCCTCTGTGATTATAAAGTTAGTATTTGTTGAAGCCACTCCCACAGTACCTGAACATACAGGAGTTTTGTTCTGTACAGAAGAGCCGCTAATAGGCTTGCCATCAGGTGTCACACACCAGCAGTATCCAGTGTAGGTATGGCACTGCACCTGTTTAATAAAACAAAGAGCAGGCATTTCATTTCTCACTCCATCACCAACCACGTTATTATAAATCAGCATCTTATTGGAAGTCCCAACCCAGAAGTATCACAAACCCATGCTTCAGAGTGAGGAGGTCTTACAGAAGACTACCTTTGATATCATTATCTTTTCTTCCCTCACCTCCCCCCACCCAAAGAAAGATGATTTCTCCTACTCCAATTCCTGTAGCTGAAATTCAGGAGGCAAACGAGGTTACACAGCATCTCAGTTATCTGAGAACACTTTAGTTGGGGGATGCAGCAGCTGTGTCTCAGCTCATCCCACCCTCTGCTATATCCCACTTAATGTTTGCTATTAGAAACTTTTCTCTGCTGCATCCCAGATGGATTATGGAAAGGCCACCCTATCCCAAATTCTGTAACCACTGCTTGACAGCAGCATCTGTAGGCATTTCAAAAGCATTTTGTTTAATAACATGGCTGGAAAAACACAATACTGACTTGGCAAACCTTCTCCAGATAGATTTAAGCCCTAGTTTGTTACTATGTCAGACTACACAGCAGCAGCAATATCCAACATGCCTACTCCCCATATATTGACATGGACTTAAGAACATTTGATGAAGATTCTAGCCAGTCAAAAGGTACACAGTCTAAAATTCATCTTGACTGACTTTAAAGGTCTACTTCTTAATGGAACATCTAGAGTTGCCCAGTTCCTTCCTTCACCACAGAAAGACACCAGAATTACTAATTCAGATACAGAACCTCTCAAGTAAGAAGAGGTAAGTCCTGATCTAGCAGACTGATCTTAGTAACATCTATGGAGATAGTAATTCAGCAGCACTAAAATTTCATTCAGCCTAACAAATCTAATGACAGCCTTTGCCTCAGCTTTCAGAGTAGCCAGCAATTGGGTGAAATTCCAGATGGCTTTGACAACTTTGACATAAAAGTAAATTGTCATTATACAGGGATCTGTGTAAATACTAACAGGTCCCAGAATTCTTTCTAACAAGCATACTTTCAGCTGTAGTTAAATGTGCACATTGATACCTTGAAATGGCATAGAAGTGCTTTCTGTTGCTATAAACTAGAGATGGTTCCTTCAACACATTTCTGAAAAAAAATAAATTAAATTAGACCCTTTCAGAAACTGCCTTTTTATTTTACTTGTAAAATGAATTCTGTCTATTCTCTCATTTTCCAAGTACATTGAAACCAATTTCTAATTCCAGTTCTCTTCACACAGAAGAGTGATGGGGTGTTTGTGCTGGTCCCCTCATTAGGGATCCTTCAGAGCAAAACCAGTCATTCCCCCTTGCTGACAGCTGGCTTCAATGCCCTAAGGTAGCAAAGTTTCTTCAGAGACTTAATGACAGTTTTTTTTAAAAAGGCTTTGAATATCATATAAAACATGATCTAAGAGCAATTATAACATGGTACGTAGTGTTTATCTTGGGTTTTATTTGTTTGTCTTGGGTTTTACTAAAGTGCAAATCAATCATTTTGCCTCAAGCATTTACTTTTAGTAACCAAAATAAACAGTAAACTCAGGTACCCATGGTACTGCAGTCACTGTCACTGCTATTTGGAGTTTCACTTTTCCCTCAATAGATCACAATATTGATTGCAAATTACTCAAAAGTACTATGACTAGAATAAGGAATAATCAAGTTATAAAATATTTGTTATTGCTCAGTGTAGTCAATTGAACACTCAAATCAAATGTTATGGAACTGCTCGGGTTTGTGTTTAGAGTTTACCTTTGCTGATCACACACACAAGACTGCATTCCCAACAGCATAAGAAGCTGTCTTTACATCTGAACGTTAATTGCAAAAATCCTACCAAGGGATAGAGCTATTTGACAGTATAGGGTCTTGAATTTGTAGGGCAAGACCATTCCATTTTACATGATAGAAAAAAATCTAGTGTCCCCACCATTTAAAAACTCAGGTATTAGTCACTCAATAGTCCTTTAGCCAAGCTTCCAGAAAAATAAAGTACATGACAGAGGAGTAAAAAAAAACATTAACACAAATTCAGGGTAGATGCATTAACTAAGAGTATGTTATGTAACTCACCTCAGTGAAGAACTAAAAATTACATACACTCATTTATGCAAGCCAAGCACATTACATCCAGAAAAAAAGTGAAGCAATTTTGTAAATAACTAGGCTAAGAAATGCTAGTCTTCCTTGGACTGGTACCCCATGACCTTTTCTTCCCCCATGATGCCATTAAAAAAGGAAGGAGGAAAAAAAAAAAAACTGAGACTGACAGCACTCAGCACTTTCACAGCAGCCACAACCACCTGTTTTACTGCAGTACCAAAGGACTTCCCTTCTACAGATAACAACTGCAATTAAATCCCACCCATTATCCGAAAGGCCAGACTGCTACCCCTGAAGACTGGCACTTCAGAAATCTCAAGAATAAGTGCAATTGTTTTTCCTGAATGTCATTACATTGAGACATGCTACCTTTCACCATGATACCTGGCCAGGTCTCAGTAGAATTTAGAGTCATAACAACACTGGCCTACAGCCTAGAGTTTGCAGCTTAAAGGCTGGGAAGGAAGGTATGCTCTTCATCACTTACATAGAACTGGTATGACATTGAAAAAGCCAATAGCTGATCCAATACCCTCTCTAAGCACTGTGTGTAAACAAACACAATGTTGACTATTTCAGAGCACCTACAGAAATGAATATCCAAAATGTGGGGGTTTACTTTAAAATTTTCCATTTATCTCACATTTGAACTTTTATTTCTAAATAAAATTTCAATTATAAACCCCAAATTCAACCTCATAGTCATCCTATTCCCAAAATAGTGAGATTTTTAAATGCTTAACATCAGGAGAGTAAGTTTACCAGCATGACACATGGTCACTGCACAGATCTAATCTTCAGTTATTGAGTTAATTCTGACTCTATCAAAATACACCTTAGAAAAAGTGTGTTTGACTTTTTTTGGCTCTCAGTCTTCTAAAGCTAAGAATTGAAGTAGAGGAAATACAATCTTATATAATAAAATACAATCTTATGTAAATAGATTTGATTGTTAACCAAGTTAGAGCTACAGAACACCTGTTACTGCTGGAAAGGCTCAGGACAGAATTTGGTATCTCAGATTAACATATACCTGTCCAACAGCTAAACACTAAGTTACATAATATTAAATCAGACATCTAAAACCTGTAAATCATTTGAGGTTTTCAACAGATTCTGCATTAACAACTACATTTAAAAAAAAATAAATCCAATTGCACTTTAAAGCACTGCAAGCAGCCAAATCCCTGATCATGCAGGACACTGTTCCTATTTTTCATGGAGACATAGGATGTCTTTCCTGTGTCTCAACTAAAGGATGAAAACCATGAGGGACAAGCCCCCAAAAAATTGCTCCATATCACCATTCCCAAATTAAAAGTGCAGCAGTAGCTTCTCTGTTCCATCCTGCCATTACAATGTGTGAAATCAAACAGAAGCCAATATACTGGGCATATGATTAAATACCTGCTCTCATAGAATTCCTTACAATATGAAAACATTAGAAGACTAGTCACTGGGAGATGACTCTGCCCCTTAAGTTCCTCAGGAGAAAAAGAAGCCATTCTTTGTGCTTCTTCAGTATCTCACTGGCAATGCCAGAACCAGATTCCCAAGTAAAGCTTCTAAACGAGCAGGCAGCATCTCTTTAGAACTATTTGACAAATGAGGATCAAGGGGATGTTGCTCAAATAGAAACTGGAAGGAAGAAATTGTATAAACATTTGACAGAGAGAACAGAAGCAAAGCAGCATTCTGTGGGCTGAAAGTAGTTTCCACAGAGTTAAAGAAACAGGTAGTTTGCAGTAAGAGGCTTGAAAGCACCTTGGACAAGCATTGGGCTGACCACAGGAACAGCAACACTCAGACTAGCCTCTCACTGCTGCTCAGATGAAAAGTTTAACAACCCATTCCTATCCCATCACAGATCAAACAAACATTTCCTGGCTCCTTCCACAATGGAGGGCAGAGATGAGAAGGGAAGAACATCCATTCTGTATTGAAAACTATATGTCTATGAGAAAAGAATAAACACGTCCAGTTTTTGAATAGCACTGCTGAGGCTAAGGGCAGGCAGCAGAGCTACCAACTGCACTCACAGCACCAAACAAGGCTCCAAATCCTGGTTGCATCCAGGTGCTCCTTGCAAGCACTGTAACAACAGCTAAATAAATAGCTCCAAGCTAGCAGGCCATCTAGTCAGACCCAGGGAGCAGAAACCAGTGTGACACTGCAATTCTTTAATCAAGTCTTTCCTTCGTTCAAGCCATTGAGGCTCAGCTAGAACATCCTCTGAACCCAAGTTACTGGTACACAGCTGGCACACTGGCCTGATGGCTATTTATCTTAACTCTACATGGTGATGCCTCTGTTCTGGTTCACACGTCTTGCTGTAATGCTTAGACCCTGCATCTTTTTGTACTTTTTGCTACATTAAGTGTCAGCTGATTATTGTCAGAAGCCTGCCTTACCTTCATAGGCAGTTTTAGGGGAGCTATGAATCAGTTGCATCTTATGTTTAAGTCTCTTTAGAACTTCAGCCCCTTAAACAATGTTTGTCACTTTTTTTGTTCTCCACTCATATTTAATTATTCACAAATGGTGGTGTGCAAATATTCCCAACAGGGCTTCATGCAGCACCCACCTCCCTCAAGTCTATGCACCACTCAAGAAATGCTTGCTCCACAGAATATCCACTATTCATATAGCCAAGGAAAGAAATGATCAGAAGCAAAAGAATCTTAGTCATTCTCATCACACATGCTGACATGTGTATTATTTTTAGCTCAGGAAAAGGGTCCCCAAGAGAGGCTTTCTGCTTCTGACACAGAATGTGACACTTTGAAGCTAAGAATGACCTTACATTGTCACTTTCCTTAAGTATGTCCTCTCCCGCTTTAAGAGCCCATTCCTTTGCTATCTCAACTGGCACTTCTTTGAAGAAATGACATAAATAACCAAAGTTCTTACCTTCTTACCCACTCGTGGTTTATCTTTAGCACAACATAAAAATGAGAAACACAACAAAAGCCACAGGAAGAAAGCAACTGTTTAAGTAGAAAACCTGCAGAGCGGTACTCACAGAAAGCTACAGCTACCATCTTTTTTAGAAGGGACGTATTTTAATTAAAAAAAAAAAAAGCCGTAACAGCCTACCATTTAAAAAACAGATGTTTTATAAATAGGGTGTTTTTTTAAATCTCGCAAGATAGACTGCTCTTCTGAAAGGAGAGGTGAATTAATTGAGAGCTTAGTGTTGTTGGAACCAGAGCACTGAATAATGGAATAACAGACAGCATCCAGGGAATGAAGGACATGTCTACACAGTACCTTGCTGCATTAAGTAGTGAGTCTGTAATTCCACCCAGCATCATGCTACACTAGCCAATACAGAGGAGCAGATTGGATCATGAAGTCACACTCAAGGCTGAAAGGATTCCCTGCATCTTTAGAAAGGGCTGTTTGTGGATGTTGGGAGAAAACAGAACTTTATGTGTGCATTACATAAAGTAATGAGTGAAACTACTGGTGTGGACCATAATATAGATCAATCTTTCCAAGCAGACGTATATTACAAGATGTGGGAGTGCTCTAGAAGCTATCTGATAATGCAGAACTGCTCTGACAACCAGCCCCTCACTGATCCTGTCCTAAGACCACAGGATTGACTGATTCACTCACTTCAAGAGATATCTCTGTGCTATGTCATAACTGCACCAGGAACCATATTTTAAGAACCCTAAACTCAAAGAAACTCTCCAAGGAGATTTGCCCTCAGACACTTGTATGCAGACTTGTGAGGAAAAGAAACCACAGCTAGACAGTAGAAGGTGGCAGCAAGTAGCAAGACATAACACAAAGTCCCACAAAACTACACCCTCAAGGCAGGATTAACACTATTCATGTTCATATTAATCTGTCTGAAACAGATCCCATTTAAAATCTCAGCAACCTTTTTTGAAAAACTGCTTGGGGGAAAACTATGAAGAATGCAAGTCCCCCTCAGCCCATGGCAACAAGCCCAGTGGCACTAGGCAGCAAAAGAAAGTGTGCAGATTACCCACTAATGCCTGTTGTTTATGAAGAACAGATCACAGCAGGTTAAGTGCAGCATGGAAAAGGAATGGCATTTATGGAAAATACAGCATAACAGTAAACAGGCAAAACAGAACAGAAACTGGTTTTAGTCATATTCAATTCTTCACAACAGTATGTGACAGTACATTTTCAATTAATCAAATAACTCATATCTAACAAACATTCTTATGTTGTGAATAACTTGAATTTTATCTGCCTGCTTATATTACTGTGGGCTGAGTGTAGAGAGGTTTTGTTATAGGAAGTAATGTTCCCCACAGAATGAAATATAAAGACAGAGCAATTCCAAAGGAATTAATCAGGTCTGCTTCCCCATTTGCAGTCATCCCATCATGCCTGCAGTGGTACCACTTCTTCATGCTGCAAATCCATGTCATATTTTTAGATACATAAGTAGCACTAAAAGGGGATTTGATGAGATCTTTGCAATACACATAACAACAAGGGAAGCAGCACACATGTTGCATAGGAACAGTTATGACAACCAGTGAATTGACAAGTGCCAGCTCCTCTTGATGCAGTACACAAACCCCATTATACCTAGTCATGCACAGGAAAACTGGGAAACTGATCAGCTGAGCAACAGAATCAGTGGCAACACTGCTTTTAAATTTCACAGGCAATGAAAACCAGACAGATCTATACAAGTGTTTTAAAACATGTATGATGTCCCTCTAGGAAAGGGTTTAAATGCAACCCAAATTAAAGTCTTTGCCTTTAGGCCCTTCTCCCTCTCACCCTTATTGCCCCATCTAACTGTGGCAGATGCAGCCCTGCAGGGAATGAAGAGGAAGTAAGGTGAGTGTGGTCTTCCTCCTGCAGTTGCTGCCCATGTGGTGCATGCTCCTGCTCACAGAGCAGCAGAGGAGCTGTGCTCTCATCACCACCCTACAGCCCCATCCAATCTGCAGTGGACCCAGCCCCAAATTCAGTGCTGAACTGCGTACAACTACAGGAGCTGGAAAGGGCAAACTTGAGCTGCTTTCAGAGGAACAGCCCCACCTTCAGTGTTTACCCAGAGTGATTGCAATTTAGTTTCTAATCAAGATAATTACGATGAACTACAAAAGCAACAATTCAATCTAGTTAAGGCCAAGCAGATTCTCTGAACATAGTTAACACCACCAAATTCTCCCACATCTGTACTGCTCTTGTTTTTCAGTCCTACAAACATTTCAAGAATGTCCAACAATTAATTAATTAGTTATATTAAAAATCAGACTCTTTTGAAGTCTGATGGCAAGGACAGCAATGTGGGCCTGAACATCTACTGTGTTCAGTAGGCTCAGCAAGATGACCTGAAAGCAAGTAATCTACATCTTGAATGAGTGCTTTAACAATCCAGACATTTGATATTCTAAATATATGCATACATCTTTGCTTCCTCTCTTATCAGAATTTTCCTTCTACATAAAACTCCCTTTCAACAACAGTTACACAGAAACGGCAAGCTGTTGAAAAAGTCTCCCTAGCCAGCTTTATACAGAGTATGTACCCTGAAACATGTGCATCTGCTTAGACTCCTGTTGGGCTGGGGATTCCATGTCGAAGGGCACAGTGGGTATTTTTCCTAGAAACTTCCTTTAGAGATGCTGCTCTGTTGTAGACTTCCCAATTGAGATTTCGGAGTATAGATGGAGCAACACTCTGGGTATTGAACCAGAATAAACTAACAACAGTCCAGAGCTGACTTCAGCAAGGCCTCAGGGACTTCACAAAAACACAGCCTCCCTGTAGAGCAGAACCCAGGAGCATCAATTCTCCGCACAAGAGATTCAGTATCAAAAATACCTCCACCAGATGAGATATGTTCATGAATTGCTGGAAGCAAAACTGCTTCAATTGTTCACCAAAATTCTAGTCTTTATACATCTTTTTATAAATCAAAATTTAACTCATTTTGACCAGAAGCTAAAGGAAGTATTTGTCTCAAATGCAGGTTAAAACTAGTTAGCTTTCTTGGACATTATTTTTCACTTAAATCTTATGTAGGGACAATTACCTTAAATGCTGCAATATAATTGATGAAGCTCAGTCATGAGGTATGTAGAACTCAGGGTATTTTTATGAACCATTATATGAATTTCAGTTAATTCCAGACACAAAGAGATCAGAGGCTTCCTTCATCATGCCAGGTAAAACAAAAGGATTTTAGTGTTCACAGATAGAACTGAATGGAGGAAAAATGCGAAATATCACTTGGCTGCCAAGTGACACCACACAATTTTTGTAAGCAGTTTCATGCTGCCCCACAGCTGGCAACCAACACTGGCTAAGGAATATACCAAGGAAAAGTCCAGCAACTTCTCCACAATCCAGACACTGGTATCAACCTTCAAAAAGAAACCTGTCTGAAGCAAAGCTTTATCGACTATACTATCAGTCCAGCTTATGAGGTTAAAAATTTCACCTACTTTCCTCTCCAAGAGGTTGATGGACAAGGTGACAGATATCTCAAAGTTTGCTTTCCTTACCATTTTTTTCTTAAACTATGAAGTTTAACATAGAACACTTTGTTCCATGTTGGCCCACTGTGCTAGCTTTTATAAACATTAGCCTCCAGTGCCAACACAATCTGAGAAGCTCGACACGAAATCAAATTTCAACAATTGGAAGTTCAGTTAAACTGCAAGAAACTGCAGCCATCTTCTCTTATCCCAATCTTCCCATGATGGTCCACACAGTACAGAAATATAATGCCACTCTAAAGAAGCATGAAAAGTTTGCAGGACAAATACAACTTTTTCTACTTCATCATCAAAAAACAAAACAAAACAAAACAAAAACACTCCCACACACCAGATAATAGGAGGGTAAGGCTGAGGGGGGGGAATAAATTTTTTGGTGGGTTATCACAATAAAAAAATCTTTCCTCTCCTACTCCCTCAGGCATCACAAAATGTTTGAACCAAATCCAAAGTTCTCTGCCTTTCTAATCTTTTTTTAAGCCAATATTGATTCTGTTTTGGAATTTCTTTTACCTTCAGAAGACCTTGCAAACAAGCAATATATCCTGAAGTTTCTCCAAGAAAGAAGGTATCTAGAGCAGTATTAGATGTATGGGAGGTTAGGCAAAAAACATTCTGTGATTTACCCAAATCCACAAAGTAGAAGTCAAAGGGTTGCAGGTTTTTGGCATTTTAGATGCATGCAAAACTGACCAGAAAGCATGAAAATGTGTCAGGAAACTGTGCATGAGGCATTTCTAACACACAGTTAGTCAGCACTAGGACACTACTCAATGCTACTCTGTGGTAACAGAACCAGGTATCACTCTTCATTTCTACCCTGCTTTGGCAAATTTCAGCAACTGAACAGTGAAGAATCAAAAACCCAAACAAAGCAGTCTCATCTCCTCTCCACCAGTCCTCCAAATCACTGCAGGACACGCAGTCTGCAGAAGGAACAGGCTGAATAGACTGCTTTTTTTCCCTGGGATAGATGAAGCAGAAGTTATAGCAGAATCGGCTGCATCCACCCTGCTCTGTGTGAGCCACAGCTTTCTTTACAGCCCCTCTACATGGAAATATTGGCCTCCCCTGCAACTGCTTTTCTTTCTGTGCAATGCTGAAGACCGATGCCATTTGTTTCTGTACTACACTGGAGCTGGATGCAATTGCCTATGCATATGTCTTTTAAGGTATTGTGACTGAATCAAAACTTCCATTTGGTTAAAGAAGTTCCCAAATTTTTACCTGAATAACTGAGTCAGAGTGGGCACCCACTCTGCTATGATCACTTGGCTCATGCCTTGGCTGAATGAAGCAAATACAAATTTTACCTGCATGAATGATCCATCCTCATTGCATTCTGGGATGAAGACTGCTTCCTGGGGCTTCTTTGCCTGTTCCAGCGCTTGAGCTCTCTCTAATCGACACTTGCTTTGGCCAGCATCTAGAAAAATAAAGGCAAAACTCACTGACATTGCAATTTGGCCTCTCCAAAAGCTACCAGCTGACCCACACTGCTGCAAGGGGAAAACCCCCAAAACAAATAGCCATAAAGCATAAAAGACCATTACCCACACATTCACAGGGTAGATATGTGGCATTACCACTCATGATCCACAAGACAAATATGAACCTAGACAATCAAACTACAAGCCAGTTAATTAAGAGCTGCCTAATTTCCTAGTCAATAGTTCTTATAGTCATCTAAGGATCCTGGAAGCTTCTTTGAACCAGCACTGGAGCACAATGTCCACACAATGAAAGGCCAGTAGCATTAACAGCCTGAAACTGGATGGCTGAGTATAAACCAAATAATTCAGGCCCAGCAGTGAGCAATGTGTTAAAGAAGTGATGACCCCCTCTTCTCTGAGCAATTCTCACAGAACATACTAAAATAGCCAGTCATCCATATGAAATTCCACCTTTGTGTGGTCCAAATGAGGCAGGAGATGCCATTTCCTGTGCTTTCCTGAAAATCAGCTTTTACCTCTAGTCCCAGTGCTTGCAGTCAGGTGTGCATTACAACTTTCTCATATCAGTTACTCACTTTGGAGACAAGGAAGACCTTGCTCTGCAAGCAGAGTTTGAAGGGGTTAAGATGTCCATTCTTACTTCAGATGATGGCAAAGTGTAGCATGACCTTAACGCCTTCCAGGCTGAGCTCACTGGGAGTATACCCAGATAAATGTAACTCTAATCACCGATGAGTCAAAAGAGGAAAGTTCTGCCCTGTAGACATCCAGACTGACTTGATGTTTACATTTTAAAACATCAGGTCTAACAATACTAGTGTTCAGTCTAGAAAGAGAAAGAAAACCGTGAACATTTGCTTCCATGGCACTGTGACACCAGAACTAGCACCTTCTTTCTTCTCCCATGAATCTACTGACTAAAGATTTTCAGTGCAGAAACTCCAAAATCTTTTAGCAGCACCATACAGAGTGAACAAGTTTCAATCCCCATCGTACCAGGCATGGCAATCGTACTGGTTAACAAAAAATTCCACTGGATCCCTCAAGATCACATTCTCTTTCACAGATTACATGAACTTTGACAACAGAATCATTAATACTAGCATTAAATTAGAACTTATTTAAAATAGTCTGGGTTCTTAGAGCAACTGAATTCACATTGTGCAGCAATAAAAGTAACTTCCATCTGGGCATCTCTAAGCACAGAAACCAATGACAATGCTGTAAATAGTTTTGATAAAGACAGACCAAAGCTTTCAGACCAAGTACTTTATTTATACAATTGATGACACGAGAGATTAAGTTTCCAGTTTGCCAACACAGTTTCATTTTAAACATATCACATTTCTTCCGAAGAAGGATTTCACAAGGTTTCTGAAACTATGAAAATCAAACTGTTCTCTCTGGAAAAAAAGAATGATTCATAGCAATAGTATATAGTACAAATGCCAGCTGCTTAGGCACTGTGTTAGAAAGCAACTGTACCTGTATCAATTCTGCCAGTGACCACTGAGTGACTACAAGTTGCTCACCTCACCCCCCTGTGACCTCATGTCATTTCTGATCTTATGTCACTTTTCTTGAGACTAATTTGTTTGTTGGGTGTCTGCACATTACCAAAGACCATGGAGCTTCGATCTCAGGTGGGCCCATTATGTATTTGTATAAAGAGTGAAATTGTTACAGGACTTGAATAAAATTTACACTGTATTTTTTTTTCTAGTTTTTCATAAGCTTTGACATGGAATTTCCTTTTCACCAGCTTGCCAATGTGACCAGATGATCAGACCTTGTTTGCACATCTTCAATGGAGGATAGACCTGCCAGTTGATCCTTCCAAACACATGTTCACTCTTTAAGCTGAAAAGGAAGCACTGGCAATGCTTTTAACTGGAATACATATCACCTGCAGGTCTCCTGTTCAAACTTGAGAGTCTAATCTTGCTTGGCATGACAGAGGACATTACTACAAGACCAGATGGTATGCCTGCACTTTGTTTCATGGCTGCTTGACTGAAAGTACTTTCAACTTCTGCTTCACAGGAAACAACTAAGTAGCAAAAAAAAAAAAAAAAAAAAAGTCAGCATAAATTATGGAGATGTGCACTTGCAAGGAAAAAAACAGGTGTGAATTTCTTACATGACAATCAAACCACAAGTTCCCAAATGAAAGTATTTTCTAGTCTCTATATATGAGGATACAAGGCTGCAGACAGGCATTTCTGGTTCCTCTCCTGAGCATAAAACAAAAGCATAACGTACTTCCACATAGCATCTGCTTTATTGCTGGCACACTCACAACTACATGACTGAAACTGGATGCTTCAGCACAGAGCTGGTAGAAACATACATTTTGTGATATCCCCTGCAGTATAAATACATTAGGAGCCCAGGCAGAAGGAAAACAAACCCAGATCTTTGTCAAATTTGTCTAATGAACAAAGAAACACTCACACAATCAAGCTCTTACTTTAAGAAAATAACAAACACATTAATGCTAAGGCTACCATGTCCCTCCCAGCAATTTTAACTGGCCTTTATAGATTGACCTCTGCTCCCACCCAGCAGAGCACACTTCACAGCACACCACCACTAGACCACCAGGTGTTTAAGAGCTCATCATTGTTGCAGCATCTTTTGCACTTCAGTGGTTGGCTCAAGTGGTGACTTTTCATAAATTACTGCTGAAGCACAGAGAAGACAGTTTTTCTCCTGTTCATGAACACTCAGGACCGATTACTTCTCCCATCCTCCCTCATTGATTTCCAAAGGTCATGCCAGTCCTTTTACAGCCTCCATTTGGAACAAACACCTACATGCCATGCTGGGTGGAGAGGTGCATGCATATTGCTATCTTTTTTGTCAGTCTTCCACAGATCAGTTCCAGTAAAAACAGTACCTTTAAGATCAACATTTACCAGTTTGTTTCTAAAAGGACTGTCAATCCTCCTTTTCCTCACTCCACAGGCTGGTATTTTTATAATGTTTGCATCAACATGTGATTTCAGTGGGATGACTTCACCTTGCTATTTTTGCTTTGTTAATTAGAAAATGTAAAGTATTACATAAGTGCCAAGTGTTTAAAAAGTAGCTGTCAAATAGCTCACCCCAAATAAGATGCATTACAAATTTTACTAAAGCCTGATCTTATGATTGTAGGTTCATGTACACTATTCTACATTTTGACTGCTTACCCAAGTGTTTCAGCACTTTCTTCCCTGTTTTTGGAAATGTTCTCTGGAATATCAAACACCATGTTTATAAACCAGAATGGCACTAATGCGTTCCAGTTTCATGGTTCAAGCAGACTAAATTGGACATTTTTCCCTCCATTACATTAGGTGAAAAACCAAAACAGCATAACTTCTTTTGAAAGCAGACCTGCTTGATTTCACTTTAAATATCTTCAAACTTGGGACGGATTTACTGTAGCTCAGAAAGCTGCCTTTAAAAGAGAATTAATTCTCAAGCTGGCAGCTGGCAACCAGGAGATTGTTAACTACAAGTGATGTTTTTGACATCTCTGGCCTAATCAGCACAATGCAGGTGCACGAAACTTTGGATTTTGCAATGAAATTGGCTAGTTACCATGGCTGATCTTATCCATGAATAGGTTATTCAAACAAGACCACCGTGTCCCTCATAATATACACACTGCACTCCTGAATAGGCGCCAAGAATTCCAGCATCCTCTCTTCAACAGGCAGAGGCAGTATTGACACCACACAACTTCATGGCATAAATACCCAAGCTCTCCTAATAGCACAAAGTAAAACATCGCCCAGATTCACATAACACTAGCAGCAAATCAATACAATGCAACCACCAAGATCTATTAAAGCCACTTAATTTTAATTCTCCTGTGTTTGTATCCAAAGTTCAAATAGCAAAAATTGATCCAAGCAGCTTTTTAACTATTTTCAGTTCCATTAGGTAACTGTCTCACATACAGGCCAGGTCTCCACCAGACATGAAGCAGTTGAACTACACTGAAGTCAACAGGTTCATACCCATTTACTCAATTATCTGTGTATTTGCAAAAAACATGCAAAAATGGATCTCAGCAAACTACAAAAACATGCCTATCTATTGTACAGGTTATCAAGCATTATTCACTCTCCTCACTGTTTTCCACTTCATCTGGGTCAAGTTCTACACCTGGAATCTCAAACTTCTTTCACCCACAGAGAATGGTTCAGGTTGGTAGGGACCACTGGAGGTCATCTTGAACAAACTTCCTGCTAACACAGGGTCCCTTGGAGCACACTACTCAGGTCTGAGGGCAGACAGATACAGATATCTCAAGGGAAAGAGACTCTACAACCTCTCTGGGCAGCTGTTCATTCCAGTGTTCAGTTACCTCCACAGTAAAAATATTCTTCCTCATGTTCAGGTGGAACTACATGTGTTCCAGTTTCTGCCCATTAACCCTTGTCCTATTGCTTGGCACTACCAGAACACCTGGATCCATCCTGCAACACCCTCCTTTCACCATACTTACATGCATTGATGAGGTCCCTCTCAGTCCTGTCTTCTCCAGGATAAACAGGCCCAGATCCCTCAGTGTTTTCTCAAAAGTGAGGTGCTTCATTCCCCTCATTATCTTTGTCACCCTCTCCTGGACCCACTCCAGAATCTCCCTGTCCCTCTTGTCCTGAGGAGCCCAGAACTGGACACACACTCCAGATGTGGCCTCACCAGGGCTGAGCACAGTGGCAGGATCCCCTCCCTTGACCTGCTGGCCATGCTCCTCCTAATGCAGCCCAGGATCCCATTGTCCTTCTTGCCCACAGGGACACACTGCTGGCTCATGGACAGTTTGTTGTCCACCAGCACCCCAAGTCCTTCCCCACAGAGCTGCTTCCCAGCAGATCAGCCCCCAGCCTGTACTGGTGCAGGACCCCATACTCTGTTAAATTTCAATGAGGTTCCACACCCTTCATCCCTCCAACCCTCAGATCTTTTTGAAGAGTTCCATGCCCTCCCAGCTTTGAATCATCAACAGACTTGCTTAAGAGGCATCTGTCCCTTCATCCAAGTCACTGATGAACAAGGTAAATGCTAATGGACCCAATACTGAACTCTGGGGGATACCACTAGTGACAGGCCTCCAATCACACCTGTTCCACTGATCCCAGTGCCCTGGGACCTGGTTCTCAAACTACCTCCCTGTCCATCAGTGTCCAGTCTGTACTGCCCGAACTTTCCTGTGAGGATATAATGGGAGAGCGTGCCAAAATGCCTTCCTGAAGTCCAGGTGTACAACACCCACTACTCTTCCCTCATCTAACCAGCCAGTTGTCCCACTGAAGAAGGCAATCTGGTTGGTTAAGTATGACTTCCCCATCCACACTGACTGCTCCTGATCACCTTCCTGTCTTCCTTTCACACCAATGCGCTTTGCTCCTTTTTTGATATCCACATTGCATTTCTACTCCAGAGTTCCCTAATTTATTCAGAGCATACCTAGGTTTGCAAAGTGATTGAAAGCGATATTTTAGATTTTACTAACTACTGCCAAAGCAGGACATTCTTATTCACAGTCAAGGGAGACTAAAGCAAGTTCGAAGACAAAACATGGATCCAGCGAGCAAAGTGGTTCCAAAACACCATCTCCTATCCAATGAAAATACTAGGTAGAGAAGATTATCTTCAAATAACCCATCAGTCAGAAGACCCACCTTTCTAGCACATTAGCCAAAAGCTGTGTTCATTTCCTGTGTCCCAAGAGAAAGGCTGAAAATCCTATTACAATATCCATCAGTAACTTAGAGATAGGTTCACTCTGCATGGTGACTTGTGATCTAAGAACAAACTCTGTACCAGCAGACTTACTAATCTAATTAATAAATGCAAAGAGAGCTTGTAGAACACTCCCACATTGTAATTCAATGAGCCAAAGAAGCTCCTAGAAATCAACCAGTTAACACAGAACTTAAATGTGTTCTAAGCCACAGATATATACTAATAAAACACTCACTGTATAAACTACTCTTGGCAAGCTGTCAAGATTAACAAGTATTTGTCCTTCACCCCTGCAAAGTTTTGAGGTCTAACTCTCATTTAACATCAGATATTATGACACCTACTGAAAAAAGATCCAGGTAGCATTGCTTGGCTGTATATTTTAGGCACAGCTATACCATCTGGAACCATCCTCAGAATCTCATCAGTGAGGCTCCATTTGTCAGGGGATTTGATCACTTTAAGCTACTCCTGACTTTTAACCCTTTGTGATGTGTGAGGGTTTAGAGGGAGTTCAGATAATTTAGCACTGAAGGAATTTCATTGAAAAGCACATGAGGAAACTAGCAACAAATGAGAGCTGAATAAGGGTTATAGCTCCCAAAGGGCTGGCAAGATTTCATCTTTAAAGGTCCTTAGTTTCTTGAGAGAGAACAGAGCATTAAGTTGAATCAAAAAGGTTCTGTTCTCACTATGGAAACCATTCTGTTTTCCTTGGCACAAGCACAGTTCAAGTCATCAGCATATACACTGGAAGCTTACAATAATCTGGGCTGCAGAACTATGCCTTGCTGTCCACAATATACTTTCTCTTTTACTTATTTTAGTTGCCTGTTGTTTTTCCCCTTCAGAGTGTGACGTGCAAGTTAAAACCTCTCATTCCATAAGGATAAGTTCTGGGTACAGTATCTATCACAACTGTATGTGACTGAGCTCGATGGCCCATGGGATCCCTTACAGTTCCATGGGAGCTCTCCTGTAGAGCATCTGTCATACAGGAGGAGTGAAGGCTGTTCAGGGTACAGCCAGTATCTTGATGCAGTACAAAGTGTTTGAACACTGTTGGGAATACCTTCCTTTTTGCAAGTACACAGTACAAACCTAGCCAACAGCTTGAAATTGAGCACAGCTGTCTCACAACTGCCTGGATTTGCCAGCAACGGTGATCTTTATGCACTAGAGGTCATGTTCCTAATGCAGCTAGGAAAACAAAATACCTTTCAAGAGCAGCACATATGGAAATTACTAGCTAGGTTAAATTTGCATGTGATAGTTGAAAGAATATTCCTACTTCACAGGGACTGGCAGGAGTGTCAGTGGGTTAAAAGCAAGACATGCAGTTTGCAAACACTCCTAGATTGTTAGGTACTGTATAGTACCACAGGGTAAGAGGAAAAAGGAAAGGAGAATGCAAGTTAACTTCAACTAAACATTTCAGTTGCCTCAGAGAGCAGAAAGAAAGTGCACTTTACCTGTTCCCAGGACAAAAACAGTCTCAGTTACTTATTTGGGACTCTGGAATCACAACATGCAGTAGGCCATGTAGTTTGGGAAGCAAATTTTTTCTAGTTCCAGAAACAAAGTTTAGTATACAGAAATGCAGTAATACTGCAGTTCAGTTCTCATGTTTTAAGCAACTGAACACTGCCAGTTTATGTGCCAATATCAGCTGCAGAGCTGCTTATCTAGGACACCCTGCTAAAGGGATGAAAACAAAAACAGGACTCTCACCATACTGCTTCTTATTGTGATACATTTTTTGAGTATCTCTTGCAAGAACAATCCAAGTGCTTCTTAAGCTCTGTGAAGAAAGGTTCTGGGCTTCCAGTATTTAGAAAGAAGCCTGATTCAAAGGCCACAATCTATGCTATGGCAGAAGCTGCTATAAACCAACCCAGAAGTGGTGAAAAATAAACAAAAAATCATATAAGTATTTTTCCAATGAGAAACTGTTTAAAAGAGGACAATATTTGAAGTCAGACTCATAATTCACTTAAAGTTTGTCACTACACTGAAAAGGGATTTTCATTTTATATCAAGTGATTCTAACAAAGATACGTTTTTACAACAGCAAAAAGGTCTTTATAAACAAATGAGAGGCTTAAATGAATTCTTTATTATGTCACATGGATTTTGATGAGTTTCCCCTGTCAATTTAATCCACTTCCAAAAACACCTGTGCCATCTGTCCTCTGAGCCAACTGGGCTCTCAGAAAGTGGACTCCACTTTATTTTTCACTTCATTCCAAATGCAAACCATTTGTGTGACAAGATACCAACAATCCTTTAAAGTTTCAACTTCATCTTTAGATTATGCTAAAGAGTTGAATCAATGGACAGTATCCACGCTTCTAAGTAGATGCATAACAGCAAACAGAAGGAAAAAAAAAGCCACATAAAGTCTTGCATGCACTGTCGTCTTAACTAGCTCAGCACAGAAAGTCTGTGTATGCCTGAAAAGGGACTAGACATCTAGTGTACATCATATTCTTCCCCACTCCAGATCGCTGTCAGTCAAAGGGGCAAAGGTGTCTTGATTTCTCATCAGCACAGGTAGCAAGGAAGAAGTCTGCTTTCAGGATTTGGTTTTATACTTCCATGGGGCCAGTTGTTTCTTTCTGAAGATATCTATTTCAGCCCTTTTTCAGTGATGTCTGTGTCCCCTTTGCCTTCTTTCAATAATTCAGTCAGCTCATACTCTACTGCCTAAACAGACACTCAGACACCCAGGCTTGCAGGAATGCTCAGTTCCAAATCAGATGACTCTTAAAGCATGGTACAGAACTCAAAGGTCTAAGAATTCAGTTTCTTACAAGGCAGGCCTCCCATTTCTCCTCTCAGAGGCATTTGAAGTCCACCTACCTTTGCAGCGGCCCCGATGTGTCACGCTCAGACTCGGCTCGCGGCATTTGGCTCTCTGGTAGTCGCACATCGACTCGTACGTTCTGCCATCAGAGGCACACAGGGCTTTGGACTGGGACCTGGAGCAATGCAGGTTACACTGCGGGTCTCTGTCACGGTCGCTTATTAAAAACTGAAGGAAGTGAAAAAAGAAGGGAGAAGAAATAATACAGTGGTTTTGTTCGGTTTCCCAAAACTGAGCATGGTGTACTTTTTTCTTTATGACAATATCAATATGACTATAATGCATTTTAAGCTGCCAACAAAATTCACTTTGCCTGAAGGAAACTTTAAATGAAACACGTACATCTTTTAAAAAAATTAACGGTCTTTGCCATTCCATTCTCTTTCATAAAATGGAAACATTACTCACTCTGCCTCACCTCTAAAAAAGTAAGATGTGCAAAGCCAAACACAACCCACACGGGAAGGGCAATACTGAGTCACAACAGGCTAGCTTGCCCAGTGCTGGGCCACAAACAGTATCTGGTACTAGACAATTTTACTCAGACACACAAAAAAAATTATCACCAAAGACAGAGGAACACAAAATATCAAGACTGGCCTTGGTAGGTGAACCATGCATATGACCAGTTTTGTATTGCCAGTGGTGTTTGTGAAAGCATTGTTAATATCATCTGCGAATACTACCTGCAAGAGCGTACCTGCACGCTCCCAAAGTCAACCTTTTGTTCCTTCCTGATGACACCCAGCACAGCTGGCAATTGCATTCCATGCAGCCCACAATCTAATTACACACTATATGAAAATCTGCTTCCTTTCAGAAGTTTGAATTTATATCATCTTTCTGCATACCTCTTCTTCCCAAGCGCTCCACTATGATGCAACCCATTTTGTACACATGTCACTCCTTGTCAGTCTTCTGTAGTTTGAATCACCCCAACCTCTAATTTCTCACCTGGACCACTTCTCTCCAGATCATGATCACTACTGTTTTCCTTGGCATTTTGCCATATTTTTGGCGATGGGAAAGCCACAATGCACTTGAGTCCCCATCTTCTGTCTGCTTGTTCCCTGCAAATCCCAACATCTGGAAGTAGTTAACTGCTGTACCCTCAACTCTACTCTGAGCTGCCTATAGGGACACCCAGGTCTCCTTCCCAAGTTCATATTGTTTTCCTGAGGATCCAAACTGACAGTCATCTTCCCATAATCACTTGCAGAAATTTCTGGCAAGTCATGACAGTAGCAGCCTTTTTCTCTTCCCATAGTACCCCATGTAGTGGTTTGTCAAACTTTTAATTACTACACAAACCAAATCACCTGCTCACAGGAAGATTTCAGAGGACTCCAAACAAGTTCCATGAGGATTAAGCAAAGAAAAGGCACTTCCCCATCCCTACCTCCCATTTCTACAGCCTCTTGAAGGCCTGGGGGCACCAGAGCTGCTCTCTAACACACTGATATCCCAGCTCGATGTCAAAGCAGCTCTGAGCCCAGCAGTTCAGAGCTGGCTGGCAAATGGGCACTGACTGACACCCTGCCTGTATGCACAAAGCCACAGCTCTCCAAGTGTGTTGATAGCTGGATGCCTTACAGGGAAGTGTGAGTCACTGCCATAATCACCTTGGTGTTACAGTTTCCTACAAAGCTGTCTACTCTATGCTTTGAGGTTAAAGCTGTTGAAAAAACATTGCCTGAAGCCTAGTTTGGGTTGGATTTTAACCACTCCAAGAACATCCATCTCTGAAATTTGGTTCTTGGTGTTTTTTCATAGCAAAAACAAAGAAAAAGAAAATTAAATTGAAAAAAAAATCTCCTCTCCCCAGTTAAATGAAAAACAATTGAGAACTTTCAAATTTTCATAATGTACTGCTGGATCTTTTGAAGACTAATGCATTACTAAACCCCCTATTTAAACATGACAGCTGAGAAAAGTAAGAGAGGTTTGCATTCATTTTACTTTTGGTGGGGCAAACTTTTTTTAAAATCTCATCTGTCACAGACCTGACATATTTGTTACAGCACAGTGCTTTTGAAATGTTTTCGTTCCTTTTCTACAACACATTCTATAACCTGGCAACACCTGCTCCAAATGGGAAATTGGAACATTTAAAGCTGAAGGCAATTTTAAATTGTTTATAGAGACCTGGACTAGACTAAAAAAACACTGTAAAGCTGGACCAGATTTTTTTCTTTTCAGCAGTTGGACTATCACAATTTAACTTGGAATTACTCTGGCTACAGTAATGTCTTTCCGTGGCCCTCAAAGTGTAAAGATCGGTAGCGACTGTAAACATACAGCAAAAAGCAACAGGCTGAAGAGGCTGAAGCCTCCTCCCAGCATGTGATGTCAGACACTGAAAGACTCACAAGACTTTTCAGGTTTCTGTATGCATAAACAAACTTTCAAAGTAGAGCTGCCTGATAGGACAGTATGGTGCACGTGCAGTAATTAAGTATTCAGTTCAACACAGGAGTCATTCTGATTTGGAAGGAACACACAGATCTCCCATTTATCACAACTAGGGACTTGAGCTACTGGCTTGAAATTTTTTGCAAATTCCTTGTCAAAAGTTGAGTTCCAAAGGCATGAGTTATCCAGAGATTCAACAAAAAAATCTAGAATACTGGTTCTCAGAACTAAATCAGTATTATCAACTTACTCAAAGTCATCTTGTATCATGAAAACTCACTTAAGCCTTCTGCAGCCTGTATCAAAATATTTAGTATAGAGGGGGCTTATACATCCAGAACACCCCTTCATCATTGTAAAGAACAGAAAGTTGTTCTTAGGGCTGACAAACAAGTTAAACCTAAGGCTGTGGAAGAGCTTTCCTCAGGTGCCTCCTTGCAGACAGAGAAACAACTCAACATTGATTAATTATGAGGGCCTGAGGAAACATGCAGAGCACCCCAATGCAGTCTGTGAAGTTCTTGCCTACCCAAATTAAGCCAAGAACCACGTCAATAGAAAAAAAAAAAAAATCAAAAGCCTTTTTAGAATTTGCAATTTGGATTACAGTAGGGCGCCCACACAGCATGTTCGGTGCTTTCCAGACATTGAAGATGCCACACCTGCCTCGCCAAAAAAGTTTATGGTTTACGTAGCTGCACAAGATGGTGCTTGTTTTGTTCAGGTAGATTGTAACTGTGTAAGTCTGCATTAAATTCAAGAAGGATCCAGGGTCACACCTGTCTGATCAGAGCTCTTCTCACGCAAGAAAACTGTGCTGCCAGAAAGGCCAGCAATATCTCCAGGAGATCCAAAGAGCTTCAAAAACTTCCCCTAAGAGCAGGGTACCTGCTCTGCTGCAGCTCACAACCCATATCTCTGTTCAGCAGCCCTGACAGCATGCAGGTATAAAAATGGTGGTTCTTTGTACCCTTTCTAGGAGGTAAGCATTCATGCTACAGAAGTGATGGTCAATACAGACCACCCACAGACACTTAATACACTACGTGTTTTGAGTGTACATCCCCTTCCATCCAGCACAAAAAGTCTTCCTTTAGCATTTTGCCAGACTAAGAGCATGACCTCCTCTGTAAGCAACCTCAGCTGCATGAAGAAAAAGAATGGATGAATGCTAAAATATGTCTGCCATGGGAGACCCCTTGGTTCTGTGATTTTAACAGCTAGGACCACAGTCCATATGTAGTCAGTTTGATTTTTATTTTATAATTTCTACTTTGAGCAAGCAGTCACTGCTTTCCCAAGGGCACAACCCTGCTCCAGAAGAGCCCCTAGGTCACTGCTGGAGATACTGCTGAGCTGGGCTGAGGGCTGCAAGCAATGTGCCCTAATGCTTGGTACCCACCCCGCCCAGACACAGCCGAGATAGGAATGTGATTCTCTGGTCTTTCCAGCGGAAGAGCAGCAAGGTAAATCTTCTGTCTTTAATGCCAAATGTCCTACAATGACCTTCAAAGCTCAAATCAAAGCCTGATGTCCCAATAGCTCCAGGATGCAAACAACAGAATCACTATTCACAGAGCAGTGCTCAGTGCTGACAATGCAAGCAAACCTAGACTCAGGGAAAAAGCAAGCATGTGCAGCACCAGCAAGTTTCCAAGCTTCATCTAGAAAGTAGAGGAAGATAATTATCTTAGATCTGAAATTTCTCAAAGCTTCTTCTTGATCTCTGTGCTCCCATTTGTTTCTGAGCAGACTACATCCTAAGCAAATGGGATTGCAGATGTCTTAATAAGGTCTTTATGACTCCCTTTTCCTTCATAAGAAGAAAGCTATTAAAAGTAGAACTAAAAAGAAAACAAACCAACCACCACAAACACACAACCCCAGCTAAAACCAAAAACAAACAACAAAACAAACAAACCCCCTTCCAAAACTAGAAGGAATAATCTACTATACAGGAAAAAGTTAATGTTGACCAGATTGCAAATGGGATCCATTGAATATGGACTCAATACTAAGACAAGTAACATTAGTATTAAGCAACAGTATTTGTATTTATGTACCTTTTATTTACACTGAGGGAGTCTGCACAGCGCCTGTTCCAGCCAGTTTGAGTCCCTGCCCTAAAGAGTTTCTACTTCAATGCAGCTCTCAGAGCATCTTTTTATGTCAAAGCTCTATCCGTAAAATGAGACAAACCTCCTCCTTTAGCAAATTCATTTACACAGGTGCTTGCAGAAACCACTTCCCAAACTGCTTTCTGCTTCTTCAGACTTGAAAAGAAAAAGGAAAGATAAGAGGTCAGAATGAAGTTAACTTCGCCAACAAAGCATATCTGTTCTTTTTCTCCACACCTCAACACCACTGCTGACAAACAACAAACACTGATTAAAGGCTTTTTAATGCCTGTGAAGGAAAGCAGACTCCCTGCAGCTGCACAGCAGCTGGGAACACTTGTGTTATTTAGCAGAAAAAGGTCTGACCCCACAAGTGAAAATGAGCTTGGTGGTCACTCATTCTATTCACCATCTGGGTACATTATAAGCACAAACAGAACAGCACAGCCTTTTGTGATGGAGGTAACAAGAAATGGCCAAGGCATTGTAGTACCACAGTAACATGCCTTAGCAAGGCTTCAGGGAAAAGAGGGAGCAAGGGACACAAATGACAAGAACGTGAGAAAGTGGAAATCTTTTGAGAAACAAATCTAGAGTTCACTATAGATCAAAACAGAGGTGCCTCTGCTATTTAGCAGCTTCACTTCAGATTAGTACTGCAGAGTGCTGCCACCTAACAAAACTGAGATAGGCGAAAGAGCACATGCAATACTTTACTCCTGTTTTGGCAGATTTCAAGTTTGAAGACCCTTAGAACACGTCTTGGGAAAGTGTGATTCATCTAGGTATATTCATATGGCACAGATCACCCACTCATTAATCAAAGTACTTAGACTGGCCTGACTTAGGTATAAATGAGCAAGTCCTTCCCAGAGAGAATTCCCCAGGAAAACCATACCATTTTACACATTAAGGGAGACTATAAACTTCTCGACATTTCTGTTGCTGTTGGAAAGAAACATTTCACATTTTTATGCCTCAGTTTCAGGCTCCAAACTGGTGCAACCAACCATTCTGGAGGCAGAACTGGAGCCAAGTTCCAGTTTTAATCACGGCTAGACTCTCAGCCCCATGGCAGGTTGCCTACAGGGCACAAGCACTCCAATTTCAACCACTGGTTTTGGACTTCAGCCAAGTTTCCTGCCATGGAACTGTAAGTCTAGCAGGTTTCACAGGGGTCAGAGATCCTGTTCTGAGCCAGAAACCCAAAATGCCTTGCTTCTAGGAATACAAAGAGGAAAATTTGAAAGTCTTAAAATATCTCTCAGGGTCCGCAGTCTTACACGTGCAGAAAGATATTGACTAGTCAGAGCCACCAAATTCCCAACATCTGTCCAGCCTCTGTCCTGAAAAAAGTCTTTTGAAGTGAGCTTCCTGGGAAGTTTGTCATGTGTTTTGGGGCAGGGCAAGGAAGAGATTGATTTATTTTAATACACCATTTTTGGAAATGCTCACAAGTTTGTACTTTGCTGGCACCTGGACAACTTTTTTAAGACAAAGGTTCTCAAAGTCCTACATCTTAAGAAGTCTCCAGTCCTTGGGTGGGGTTTTTAGCATCCTACAGATTTATATCAAGACTTAAGGCTTTCCCAACAAATTTCAGAAGGGCACTTCTCCCAGGCAGAAGGTACTTACAAGAAAGATATAGTAGTACTTTCGTTTCTTGAGTCACCCCTCCTGCAAAGTGAAGAGTCTAGCCTAAGTTAAAGCACCAAGTAAGTTACAACCCCAAGCCTCCAGCTGTGCAAATAAGAATGCAAATGCAAATAACTTGCAAAGAATGCAAATAATCCCTTCTTCCACACAATTTTATATCCACATTCCTGTATCACCTTCAGAAAATCCAACTTCAGTTTTGTAAGTCACAAGTTTAAGCATCTCATAAGTTCAGTACACCAATCATCTGAACAGAGGCAGAAACCAAAACTTAAACACAAAACAGAAATTTCATCTTAAGTCTCACATTTCTAACACACAACTGCTAAATCTTTCTAGTAAGTCTGGCAGTATTAAGGCAGAGACTGATTTAATTTATCTGAAGTAATTACTTCAGTATCTGTCAAAACTCAAGCTCAGAGCATTTCTGCAGCCAAGGTAACATGTAAGCCTAGAACAAATTTAAGATTAAATTTAATTTGTCAAACACATTGACAAGAAAAGGTATGTTTAACTTGGACTATTTCTTCTCTTTACCTTTGCTACTATATGTGTTGAACCAGATAGAAAATCCAAATGTTTGAAGAGTCAGGCAATGAACTTCTTGTCACAAGACAGTAACAGCAAAACTTCCATTAATATAACATTGTGGAATTTGTCTTCACTAAATGTCATGTTTAAAAATACAATCCAGCCTTTCCAATTTAAGGAGTCCTATGCTTATTCAGCATAACTCAAAAAACAAACCCAAAACATCCTGCTGTATACCTTATGCCAAGTTAATCTCACAGTGACTATATCCCCTACTTTAATCTGTCATAATGATAGCTGAAGCTGTTGATCTCCATTAGCAGATGTAGCAGGATTACAACTTTTGCTGTCACTAGGTGAGAAGTCAGCTATTCCATTGTAATGGGATATGTTTTTCTCAAAAGAAGCCCTCAGAAAAGCAGAAGAGTTGAAGTAATACCAGGTGTATACTTCAACAAAGAACAGTAACTCCAGCAAGATTTCCATGAAGAGTGATCCCCACACTTACCCAAACGCTAGCATACTGAATGCTTCAAACCATTGCAGACTCTTCCCTCTTGGCCCCAGTTCTCCCAAATCATGGAGGCTGAAGTACATACTTTCTTGCATTAATTACTAAACATCAATTGTTCCAGTACTGTTAAAAAGAAAGGGTTTTCCTAACATCACAAAGAATGTGTTATCCCTGGACTTCTAGACTATAGATTAAGAGACAGCAATAAAGACGTATTCTCCATATCAGAAGAGAACTGTTCAGTTAGTAGATATACTAACCATTCAGTTAGCTGCCATGAAGTACTATTCACTCCCCCTACAAATAACTGTAGTAGTGATGTCCACCTACCAACACATGCAGTTATTTGACATTAAGATCATATGCATCTGATCTACAGACAAGTAGTTTCAGAGACTCAGCTTTACACAAGGCAGATGATAACATTTAAAAACACCATATAGAAATCTTAAGTCTTGCTTCAGCAGACCAGCAAAGAGTCTTCTAAATAGCCCTTCAGTAGGATGCTGTTGACATCATAAGGACCCCAGGCTTGGCTTAATACTCATTCCTTCAAGTGCCAAATCCACCCTGGTGTATTCCACAGTGACCCAGACAGACACATTAAATGCAAGGCAAGTTTTAAATTCAGAGTGAAATAACCCAATCCTGCTAACCAAGAAAAAAGTGTGCCAGCCAGGAATTTAGACCAAGAGGGAAAGAATCAGGAAAGGAAATACGAAACAGAAATGAAACTCCTGTCAAGTCAGGGAAAAAATAAAGTTTTCCTCCAAACTCCCTAAGGGAAAGATTCATTGTTTCATTACTTCATTCTGTAGTTCTGCTTGTATTGTATTTTACAGTGTTTAAATGTAATTCTCGTCTTTCAACTTATATTTAAACTAAATGCCTCCGTCAGTTTTGTAGGCTTAACCCTCCAGAGTTTTGCCCTGTGAACAAAATGCTGGACAATGCTTTCTTGGACTGTCAGGCAGTTATAACCTTTTGGGACAGCCCAGGCAGTAGCTGAGAAGTTTTCCCCACTACCAGAATCTTTCTGGATCACAAATTGAAGATGCTGCTGTGCACAAAAGCTCCAAGATAAGAACTTCAGCTTTGCTGGTATGAAACTAATCTCTGCTCTCTGCTTCTGCCTCAAAAATAATGGACAATATGACAGTCTAAATAGATGATAAAAACCTTTCCATAACAGACAAGATGCATGAACTGGTTGCTTCAGGAGTTGGAAGTGCTACAGAGAAACACTTCTAAGATAAAATGCTTGTGTGAGGCAAGAAGGAAAGACCCTTGTTAGCAGCACTATGGTTACCTCTAATGCCATCACCTTCTGTCAGTGACAGAAAACATTCAGAAGCATAAATATACCTTCCGATTTCTGCAGACAGGATTTGTTTACAGTAATTACTCACGCCTTTCTTAAAAATTGTAGCAGTAAGCTAGGTGCTGTCTGCTGAGCTTTGAGAGGAAAGAAAAACAGGTCAAGCATCTTTACAGCACTGCCATTCACTGAAGAGCCAAACTAGGCAACACCCCACTTCAAACCAGTACGTTGTTAGTGTACAAGGTTTTTCAGACTGTTCAAGTACAGTTCACACGCGTTCCAATAGCTTGGGAGTAAGATCTTGCATTTTATCACTACTGCTGAACTACCCAGCAATATTACTACATATTAGCATGAAAACCTGCTTTTACATGAAAATCTGTTTATACAGGTCAGGCATATTTTCCATACCAAAGTGACAGATGTGGTTGGTATGATGTTCCCAGCAGAACCTCTCCTGCTGAGCTCTACAAGGAATCATAGAACAGAACCATTTAGTTTGGAAAAGACCTCTATAATCAAGTCCAACCATTAACCCAGCACTGCCAAATTCTCCACTAAACCGTGTCCCTAAACACCATATCTACACATATTTTAAGCACTCCCAGGGATGGTAACTCAACCACTTCCCTGGGCAGCCTGTTCCAATACTCAGCAGCAATTTCAGTGAAAAAAATTTCCTAATATCCAATCTAAGCCTCCCTGGTGCAACTTTAAGCCATTTCCTTTTGTGTTGTCACCTGCTACCTGAAAGAAGAGACCAACCACCACCTAGCTACAACCTCCCTTCAGAGAGTTGTAAAGACCTATAAGGTCACCCTGAGCCTCCTTTTCTCCGGGCTAAACAACCCCAGTTCCCCCAGCTGCTCCTCAGACTTGTGCTCAAGAACCTTCCCCATCTTCATTGCCATTCTGTGCACAGACTTCAGCCCTTCAGTGCCTTTCTTGTAGCAGGGGCAAACATCCACAAACTGTCAGGCTGCTGCTATGAGGTCTGCAGTTTTATTATGTAGAATGGGGAGCAAGGACAGTGGTGTCTTCAAAAGAAATATTTACAGGTATCTTGATACTGTTGATATGAGTTTCCCTAGCAAAACACAAAATCCCTTTTCTACCAAAGCACTTCCCTTCCTTCCCACAGTGTTATACATACATTTAACCCCCACACCCAAGAAGAAAAGTATCAGTGATCTTAATCCAAGCTGCTCGCCCTCAGGTTGACAGGTTTTTCACAACATTTATGTACTATAGAACTGTTTATTTTAGTGTGTTTACTTTCAAGCTGCAGAAAGGGCTACTCTAGCTACATTGAACTTTTTCATACATTTGGTGAGGAGCGGCAGAATACTCATCCTGCTTCCTTACTGCTAAAAGTAGACATGCTTTCCTTATTTTCTGGGGAAATAAGTTTTGATTATTTCCAGTTCTACAGTATTTCACTTTAAACACAAGTGAAGTTAACTTTTATTGTCACCAAGCCCCTTGCAGTAAAAAGCTATCCAAGCCAGTGGGCTTGGATATCTTTGGTTATCTTAGGTGTCTTTTTTGGTATTTTCATACATGAGTTGTTCTGTTGAGGACTAACAGCATTCCATACAAGTAGCCATCTCTAGTCCAAATTCACACAGCACTCACCAGGTTAACTTTCCTCCCTCCACTGGGGTTCTGTAAGTTCTCAGCCAACTTTGTGCTACAATTTGTGCATCTCTCCAGTGGAAGTGAAAAAAAATTCTAATATACATATCAGTCTATTTTTGCTGTCTGCCTCCCTGAAGGGAGCAGGATATCAGTCTTAATATAAGCAAATATGAGACCTTTGCACAATAAATCTTTGACACAGATAACTGGCAAGATTATTGCAGCCTCTCATCTTCCTTTTCAGGGCATGTTATTGAAAAAGCTATGGGAAAACATCTGCGGTTTTATCTGGATTCCTCAGATTTTCTGGATCTCCTTCTGTCTGGTCTAAGACCTGGCCTCAGTACAAACACATACTCAGGCTTACTGGTCAGGCTTCTCACAGCAGACAAAGACCCAACTGACATTCTGTAGTCGACAGACTAAAAGCAGGCTGTGATACCAGCTTCCACATAGAGCTTTGTGACTGCTTCACCCTATGAAGAGTAAGTAGTACTCACACAATCACCACATCTAGAAGAGTACAAAGAGTTTCTGTAAAGGGTTGAGCAGTCCTCTGTATTTCTTTTTTCACGTATTCTATAACTTAAGAGGTTACTAGCCAATTTCATCTGGAAAAAATTGCTTTTCTGACCCAAATAATTGAGGTTCCTCTTCTCACTGGAGGATATTGCCCACCTGCACAGCAGCCTGGACTGTGACCAACAAGATGATTCCATGAAGAAGTGACATGAGCAGAAAGGGTCAGAAGAAACAGGACTTGCTTTATCACTGAACAGCACAACTGAAGGGTAGGCTGCTTACTCCTCATGCAATACTATAGTGCTTGAGGGGATAAGCAAGTAAGCATTGGCAGGGAACAAGGGAGATGAAGCAGTAATCACTTCTCCCCATTCACCTGCAGCCACCCATGCAAGAATTACAACATGCATTTTTCCTCATCCAAATAAAACAACAAAAATTACACGCTATCACTCTGCCCAAACTTAAGCCTCAGGAGAGCTCTAGTTACTATAGCTATAAAGTGCTGCATGCCCCAGTTGAGGTTTATTTAAAAATGGATAGATAGATGGCAATAATGAAGGCCTAGATTATGGTGATCGGCATGCACTGCCCAAAAAGCAGCTCAGAACTGTATAAATATTAGCAAGACTGTTCTCAGCAGGCTTCTGGCTGAGGAGGAGCTTGTTCTGGCACAAAGGGCCTCTCTCTTCTCCTCTCCCCTGAGTCTGGGAACCTCTTCAAGCTGAAGAGTTATCCCAGACACTAGCTGTCTTAGCAAACATCGCTAAATCCTAGTTTCATCTGAAAAAAATCTTGACATGTTGAATCAGATATCATTCCACTATTTACAAGCTTTTTGGTCTATACCAGAAGGCAAGAGATAATTGGAGGAGTAATCAACTTTAAGAAATGTAAGGAAATCCAGATGTACAAATAGGAAGGGAAGAGTTAAGAAAAAATGATTTTATGTTGTTTGATAGGACTCCAGGCAGATAGTAAGTCAGTTTAGGTCAACTGTGACCCAAGGGAAAAAATATCTGGGTTTAAGAACTTGGAGTGACAGTTTCATTAAAATTGGTTTAATAGGTGCATGAGAAATATCTGTGTGTCACCTTGCTATAAGATTTCCTGGACTTTAAAGATGTAGGCACCAGTAAATATTCCAGACTGAATCAAGTTGCTTATCTTTGTCAATCCTGATTTTGCCATGCCTGTTTGCTCCACACGTTTCTCCAGTCAAGTCTCCTTGCAACTAGACACTTCCCTTTCCTCACTCTTACTTGCTCACACTTTGTCTTTGCTCCTTTTAAGATACAGACAGGTCTTACACATTTCATCTGCTCTCTTTCAATGCCTAACTGGAAAACACTGAAACCTTTGAGGAAACTACTAAAATCAAGAAGATCAAGCTGATCCAGCTGAAATCTGCCAGCGCTCACATAGAAAGACCACTCTTACCTGACTCAGGAAATACATTTTCCCCCTAGGAATTACATAAACATCTTACATAGACAAATATTGTTACCAGCTCCTGCACCAAGCATCTTCTCCCCAGGTTTATTTGCATACCAGGCTGCCAGTTGACTTCTATCCCTCATCACTGTTCTAGGTCCTCCGCTTCTGCAGCTTCCTAGGCCTTTCTCCTCTCCCAGGTAGAGTTACAAACCCAAACAATTTCACTAGCCATCTTCTCATTTCGAATTCAAGTAGATGGAGGAAGTTATTAACCAGTTCCTCAAACACTCTAATTATACTCAATAATTCAGCTCTATCACTGGATGCTATTTCGATCCCCAACCCTCTGTTACTGCTTACAGCTCAAGTACCACCACATTCCTTTTTTTTTTCCAGGACTTCTGACTCCAGACTACAGAGAAATAAGCCTGTTCAAATGTTGGTGAGTTTTTGATCAATCAAGCCAGATGACAAATTTTACATCTTGAAATCTGATATTTTATTCCTATTAGTTTTCTGTGAGAGGAAAAGGTTAAGTGTAGCCTAGTTTTTGATTACTAATAAGCCCTTGGATGACACAGAGTTGTTGGCCACAGGGCAGTGAATCAGTAGCTTAGTTTCCTGCAAAGATTTTTAGAAGTACCCCACCACAGTTACACATGGATATCAAGACAGTGGCAAGAAAACATTAGAATTACTCAAAATAAAAGCAGAATTGAAAAGAACATGACAAAACTGCAAACTTCAATTATCCTTAAAAAAATACAAATCATCAGAAAACAATATTAAGCTGTCCTGCAGAGACTCCGCTCTCTGGATTCAGCTAGCTTCATCCTGCATCACCAGGACCTGCTAAGAGCACAAATATGTTAGGGTTCACACAGGACTAGGATTTATTGCAATTTCCAAGTCTGACTGTGAGGCTCGACCAAGGAGCTTCCTTCTTCCCTCTTCCTCCCTCACTGGAATTCCCTCATTAGTAAGCAGAGCCCAACACAAATTTCTTAGAAAGAAGTTTGCAATAAAATTTAGTCATCATTAACCCCTAGGTAAAAGGGAAGGAACACTTTAGGAGGTAAAACCAGAGCCAGCTTTTGAACACCTGTGAGCAAGGTTTAAGGGAGGAAAGTCTGAAGTTTGCACACAAAGAGGATGACAGCAGCTTTTGGCTACAATACAGATTTGCATCCCTTGCTTTTCTCACCATTCTCCATGCTCATACCCAGAAGTAGATTCCATTACACAGTGTGAGGACTGCATCAGAGAGATCTTCATCTGAGAATTTTTCTTAAAATGGAAACACTTAAAGTCCTCTAAACTAGAAAAACTCCAGGTTTCCACTCAACAAATGGACTAGCTCTACGAGTAAACTTCCATGAGAAAGCCTGAAGCAGGACCTGCATTTATATATCCTTGAGCACAGAAAGAAGCTTTTACAGAAGTGTCAGAATGTAAGCATGAATCCTTAAAAGCCTGTTACTAAATGAATTGCTAAAGAGCACAAAGCAAAGCTGGAGTGCCTGGTCATCCCAAAACACAGGTCACCCTGCGATGGTAACACTCACCCTAAATTTTCTTCAAATCAGTTCTCTGAACTGGCATGCTCTGAAGGTGTGTAATGCTTCAGGTGACTAAATACTAATAAAAGGAGGCTTAGCTTGAACTGGGAAAAGATCAAACCAAGGAATGAAAACGGCATCCTCACAGAAACTCAGTATAATGAGAACTTAGAGATGAGATCTTGGTTACAAGATGATTACTGTTGCTTTCCCAGGAAGGTTCAAGGACCTTACAAATCTGCGAAATGGCAGCATGACTTATTTTAATATTTCTGTACAGGAAAGAGCTCTTGTCCAGTATTTATGTCAACTCAAAGAGGCAGAAATAGTGTACTTTCACCAAAACAGCACTCTGCAAGGAAAAAGAGACAAAAGACTCCTTTTTAGCTCAAAACCAGGAGGTTGCTCCTATTGGAAGACAAAAATCACCCGGCCTTTGCAAAATTTTACAATTAGCATAATTTGGGTAGCAATTAATTATTGGTCAAATTTTTTAGGCACATAGTAAGTGCGTAAGAAAGACAACCCCACCCTATTCTTTCCACATCTTTTTTCTAGAAGCCTAAGTCATCTATAGCAGCAGAAGCAGCCCATGACAAACACTGTTTTCAGACAAAATTCTTCCCACTCGTATTAAATAGTTCAGGCAGAAAGGGATTGTTACTGGTTTGGAGTAGCACTATTCCTCATAGCAAAGCCATGTGACAGATTCATAACCAGATACTGGAACTGCTCATCTTCTTCTCAGCACCTAGCCAGGATTCCTCAAACATAGAGTCAACATCCATAGCAATGGCTACCCAAATGGACTTGTGCCATAATGGATTAATGCAGGCAATCTGTAACTAGAGACCTGCCTGGAAGGTTCACTGTAGCTAGCTTGTTGACTTAAGACTTGTCACCTTGTCTCTGAGCATCTCAGTCTGTTTTCTAGTTAAAGTAATTTACCCAGCATAACAGCATTTTCTGATAAAGTTTACCCCTTTTAGGCTTACACCAATAATTCTTCTCCACATGAGCACCAAAAATCAGATATCCTTCCACCCCTTTGTTCAGTACCACCCCATCAAAAGCAGCAGCACCACAATCCTGAACACACTGCTTTTTTTACATTCACAATCTAGTTTCACTAACTGGAATACAAGATGCTAGAGCCACAGCAAACTGTCCTCCACAAATATATACCACGCTTCCACTGCAGAAATATCACTTAGGTCTGTTTTGAGGTACCTAAGAAGCACTTGATAAGTTCCTACACTTTCTTCACAGATGTTCTGACTACTAAGCTATGCATTTCTATTACCTTTATGCAATGTCCATGTATGCAAAGAATATTCCTCCAAATGCAGGAGTTACTTTCATTTTTGTAGAGTCAGATATCAAAGAATTAAACTAGCAGTCAGGAGATAGCAGGTAGTTAAATGGGACAATTCCCTAAATTTCTTTTTGCTGTGTACCTTTTTAATAAAGGAATCAGCTTGAGGTTTTTTCAACAGCTTGGTTGTTAGGGAACTTATTTTTGCAGTCATCATGAGCAGAACTACTCACTAGCCTCTAGAATTCCTCCCGCCATCTCAACTGTTTGCACTGGGTTCAGGTGCTGGAAGAATATCTGTGTCCTAACCACATGGAATTGGGATTCTCAAATCCACTGGCCTCTTCAGCTTGCTAAGCTTAAATTCTCACTCCCAAGAAGAGTGGGGAAATGTTGGCTGAGAAAAGTAAGTTACTTATTATTAAAGAAATTAAACTGTTAATAAATCAGAAACACCACAGAAATCCTGTTACTTTTTAGTCTCTTAAGAATTGTTTTACATGGTGAAAATATGTGGCACCAAGTTGGTACCCAAGCCTACAAGGGCAAGGAGCTTCAACTCTGCTTTAAGGAAAAAGTATCATACCTGCAAAGAGAACTTGCAGCAAAACCAAACTGAACATCAGGAAAGATACTGGGAGAGATTTAAAGGACAGCAGACAAAATAGCAGAGGAAGGGGTCAAACGAAAGCCCAGCAAGAGAGTCACAGAATTCAACTCTGAAGATCTTTATGAAGACTGTATGAAATTTTTCCAAATAATGCCCGCAAATGGCTTTTTTAACAACTCATCGCTAGCCAACCCAAATATGGTTTATCAGCAGTGATCTCTATCTGCTTGAGCCTTAGTCCAAGGCCTTGCCCACAATCTTTTAAGATTTAGCTTCTTGCATTTTACAATATAAAGGAAACAAGGCCAAAAATAAGCCTTTTTCCTTCTGAGATGTTTTAGAAGCAGTGAGGACAGCACATCTAGTGCCAAGGCAGCTCACAGATAGTATCTCTCTTCTAGCTCTTAACTTCTTCCCCTCTGCAGGAATTCTTACAAAGCAAGCGTATCCTTCTGCAGCAAATCAATACATCAATTAGCATGAATTCTGTTTCAGACACTCAGTGTCTATAAATAGGTAGTCCCAAAATAATTGAGGATTGCAGAAAACAGTGAGAGACTACTGCCATCTCAGGCTTAATAACTCGTCAGGACTCTTCAGCTGGTAGTCTACAAGCTGCATCATCCAGACAAGATGGCCAAGTCATCTCCTGCCACTCAGCAAGCCTAATTCTTGCACTGGGGCTCTGTGGCATGGAGGGGAAGGGCAAGCTCTACAGTATTAGCCTGTCCCTTGACTAACCAGCACCTCAGTGAATGAGCATTGCTGCATACTCATGCAATGGAAACTGTGCTCCCAGAGCAACGTCCTCCAGAAGAAACAGGGAGGGACAGACATCTATGCTTCCACTCCAGGGCATTGCTATCTCAGAGGCTGCACACCAGTCTCAAGACACCAGTGTGGGACTGCCTACAGGCAATTAAAACTTTATGCACCAGATACACTCTCCTCCTCATTCTTCTCACCCTCAAGCCTGTCTCCCTTTCCCAATAGCCAGTGGCTTCAGTAGATATTAATCCTCCGGCTCTCTCAGACACCAGCCTCCACCCCCTGACATACATTTTCTGTCTGTGCAAAGATCTTCATTTTCTCTCTAAATTACAAAGAACCATGCTTACTTACATCAGCATCTTTGTCAAGTTCAGATTTATTAAAAAGCATGAGATGCTTTTATGATTATGTAGAAAAGCAGTTTTTCCTAGAGAACAATCCCGCTCCTAAATTTGAAGTGAGGACAAATGAGACCCCTGGTATATCTTATTCCAAGTTTTACCAGACTGCAGGAATGAGACTGGCAGAGTTTCTCCTCTGCAGTTCCCAAGCCAACATAGACACAAAAACACCCTAAACATTTTTTGCTCTTGTTTGAGCTTTCAGGCAGGAATTCTCTTAGGCACTGTGCATCACTTGAACAAGAATAATTTGAGGTCCTACTTTGGAACAGGAATGACTAGGATCCCATTAAATGCAACAGGATACATACTTGGCTGCCTCTTTCGAAATAAAGAAGACTTGCAAAAAAAATAGTTTTAAACATCCCTCATTAACTGGAAATTGCATTAGACACTGCCAAACAGCTGTTTAATGGGGATATATTATACACATTCTGTGCAGCTTCAGAGGTTTTACACTTCTAAGACTCCTTTTATCTGTGGACTACAGCATATTTACTAGGAAAAGGGCTCTGACACATACCTGTAAGGCAGGCATTATCCCACTCGAGGTGAAAAGCTTTAGAGATGGTAACTCACTCAAATTCACAAAACAAGCTGGTAGAAAAGATAAAAGAGAGCACAACCTACCACCATTTTTAGGCATTTAACAGCATAAAGCTATTCTCCCTCAGCCTCCAGTCACGTTCATAGCTACTCACCAAAAGCACATCCAAGAAAAGAGTAGATAATGCAGCACTGTGGTCAGGTGTAGCATGTAGTTAACTCCTTACACCTCAGAGCTCTCCTCCCCTACCTCTGAGCAATTACAGCTGTGGCTTCATTTACATGCAGTGTTTGAACTTAGGGAAGCACTTGCTGATTCAGCCTGAGTGTCTAACATAGGAAATAAGAGGATAACACTGGACAGCAGGGAATGAAGCAGTGCTATTGCTTTAACCTAACTAGTACATCCAACCCCCCTCAAGAGGGAGGATTAACCAAAAACCTATCACTGTTTTCTTGTACTCCTGCATGAGTACTGCACTGTGGACAAGACAAATTACAACTATGTAGTGTCCTCATTTTTTTATCTGTCAAGGAAAGGTTAGGTAGAAATATGCAAAAAGGAACCAAAGGTACCAAAGCTAGAGTCAGTCCAGTTGATTGACTATGTGGCATGCTTATTGTGCAGTTTACTTGACTTGTTTGGGCTTTTAAGAGGTTACATATGTAATAATCTGAATACAAGAATTAAACTGCATGGATCCAAGACTCAAATTCCACCTAAGAGTAACATGCCAGTTTTTGTTATAAAACCAACTTATAATTTCATTAGCAGCTTGCCCAAAAAACCATAAAATACTAACCCTCATGAGCAGGGAGGCAAGTTATTCCTTTCCTGAGCTGCAACAGCCTGCTTGCCCTTCCAACAAGAGTTGGTACCTTCCCCATAACAGGAGACTGCTTAAAACTAGAAATCCAACACTATCCTGATGCTCCAATTTCAACAAAGAGAGCATCCATACAAGATTCTGGAGCTTTACATAACATTTGACATGTTTACTTATTGTTTGGAAGACCTGAAAATCCTCTTAAGTTACCTATCACATCCACTGGCAAGTTAAAGATACTTGACATTCCTGCCTTCTCTTTCCCACCTCTGGGGCAAACCAAGTGTAAACAGGGTACCAATACAACTATAGCAGAGCCAAGTGCCATTCAGAATCTCCAAGGAGTACCCTTTGAGGTTAGCACAACACAAGATCCAGGCACTGTTCTTTCCTATTACCTAACTAACCTGTGGGTTAGAAAGCACTGGGAGAGACAGTGAAGGAGGAGTTTGGTTTTACTTCCAGTGATGGCACTTCCTCTCAGCTCTAAGTCTAGAAACACATGGTAGCTCCTCTGCAAAAGAAAAAATAATCAGTTATCCACTTAACTAGTAACAGAAACAGAGTAAGGCACCCCAAAACAAGCAATGGGGAAGCACATTCAAAAAGGCAAAGACCTCCTTCAAATTCTCACTCTAAAAGGGGCAGACAAAAACAGAAAAAGTACCCAGTCTGATGTGGCATTTAATCTCAAAATGGCTTACAACTTGCATAGGTTCTTCCTGAAACCTTTCAGGGCAATTCCTTTGGATTGTTCCCACTCTACAAATTTACGGCACAATACACACACTGTTGACAATCCATCTTAGTATACTTATGCAGGAAGAGAAGTTCAAGTAGGAGAACTGTTGACATCATTCCCTCTCACAAAGAAATCCACTCAGCTGCTGACAAGCCCAGAGTTAAAAATATCACATCAGTCATGTACCTTTCTGGTAGATCAGAGCTTGGCAGGTAGGCTTTGGCAGCTGCACCTAAGCCAGCTACTCAAAGAGGCTACAGAAGTTGCACGCCTGCTTTAGGAACTGTTTTGCCTTTCCCCATCCAGCACAGGAATGTCCACCAAGTTCAGTATCAAACAGGGTTGGTTGGATAAATACAGCCACACAACCACAATAATCAAGTGTAGTATCCATGATAAGACCAGAAGCTGAACAGTTCCAATTCAACACTTAATTACTGGAGCAAAGACCTGCTGAAGAAGTGATTGAGAGCCTTAAAGGATTTTCTCACCTGCTAAATTCAGTTACTAGACTTGAGCAGAAGTCAGACTAGTTTCTGTCTTCACCTATTTCTTATTTGGACAGTCCCACTTTGTACAGACTGACATAGTAGTCAGTATCTGCTTGAGCTCCTCAGTCCTCCAGCCCTGTCTGTTCAAAAGTACTACATGGCAAGTTAAGTTTAGATGCTTTATAACTAGGAAATTCAAAGATGCAGTAGGCTTGATAGGAAAAAGAGACACCACACTGTTTGTTCAACAACTTTATTCTCTTACTACTGCAGTAAACAAATCACTGAACAGAAAAAAATAAGCACCAGGTGTGTATTTTGGCAATTATACAGCCCCTGTATAAGTACAGGACAAGGTACCCTTAATGTTCTTATCAAGCCTGTGATTTACTTCGTTAAAGAGTAAAGATCCTAAGCCTAGTGAATTTAAATCCTTCAATTCTTGGTACAAAGCCTTAACACACTGGGGGAGCACCACTTCAAAGAACACAATCTAAAGAGAAAATACAAGTCTTACTGGATTTTAGGCTCAGGTTTTTAACCACGTTGAAGCTGTTTAAAAGTTGTCCAACTTAAAACCACCTGAGAAAGTTACCAGAATAGAGATCCTCCAATCCAAAAGAATACTCAGATGGGACTTGGGTGTCTCCAAAAGCCAGATACATAACCCAATCTTTGTTCATTCAGTACTATCATCCAGCTACAACTAACTCCCACTTGCCTTTTTTAGTTGCTTCAAGAGGTAATTGCTCAATTTCCAGTTCAAAGCACTTTATAACTAAGCATGCAAGGAGGCCATCTCTAAGATACCTTATCAGTATGCTGCACACCAATGCCTACACCTCTAAATGGCACAAATGGCCAATTAATTATATTATTGGTCAGGCAGACTATTCAAGTGAAGTTAAAGCATCTAATTAACTTTCACCAACAGCATGCTGAATGAAAGTTGAACTAATGCATCATTACTAGAAGCCACAGAAAATTTAAAGATTAGATTTAAAGGAAGAGTCTCGCAAGCAGTTTTGATCTTTGTAAAGTCAAGGCACATACCAGTTTTCCTTCTTGGCAGTAAGTACAGACAGCCACTTATGCAGCCAAACACCTTTTAACCTTCTATAGCCACACAAACACTGAACATCCCAAGTTTTATTCTTCAAAAGAACAAGTGTTAGAGAGCACAGAGGCTACAGCATTCAAAGCTAAGCAGCTCCTTTAGGAGACTAACCTAAAGGTTAGAGAGCACACCTGTAGCTAAGTTGCACATACAGAGCTCCAACTGCTCCAAGTCTTCCATGGCATTGTGAATAAAGTGATGTGCATTTTATCTACAGGGTTTGAGGTAAAACAGGTTTTACCACACTGCTGATGCAGTTCTGCACTGTGTGATTCTGAAATTCTGTTTTGGCTTGCTTTCCATTTCACCATCAAAGTATCTGATTCTTTGCTCAACCCTCCAGGCTCTTAGAGAAGGAATGCTGCCACTCTTCCAGAGGGGGCTCTTCTCACAAAGGGTTTATTCGCAGGTTAAAAAGGTGTGAGTACCCCCAGATCTTGCTTCTGGATAGCATCCCATAGTATTTAATAATTCAGCTTGGGAAGTGTTTCCCATTGTTTCTCCTCACATCTCTCTCACAATTGCTAGAGCACAGCTGTGTGCCCAGCTACCCCCTCCAGCTCCCCGGCCCAGCGAGCAGCACAGCCAGGCTGGTGCTCTGGGTCACAAGGCAGCCATTCCCTGCACAGCCAGGGCCACGAGAGGGCAGGATTCCGGCGAGGGACACACCTGACCCCTGCATTATAGGCAACTCAGACTTCCCCATCAGCTCCCCCTACACAGGGATCACATCACCACTAGATGCTCATACCTAGAACCACGTGAAAAAACATCCCACAGTCATCACAACTGCCTCCATGCAAGATTTCAGCCACTTCCCCTAACCAAGCCAGAAATCACATCAACCCATATATTGACACACCGCTCTGTACATTGGTCAAGATTTTGCCATCTCATTTCAAGTTTTGGTAATTTAGACAGCAGAAAGGATTTCTGAGCATTCTCTGCTTCATATTCAGACAGCAATAACCTCTTCTTTCCTTCCAGACTAAATTCAACATCACTACAAATTCCAGATCTACTTCCCTCATTTCCATCAAGGGCCTTGTTCACACTTGCAGACAATATTTTAACATACTGTGCTTACAGACACCTATGACAGATTTCCACTTTTCCATGCTGCAAACCTAAACAAGAACTGAAGACAACTGACAATCCTGCATTCAGATTTAACAAGCAACAGATGAACAGAGGAGCCCTGTACTCACCAGCATCATCTCACTACTGTATTTCAATGAAGTACTTAAATCCTTGACAATGGAAAACAAAAAGCAGCTGTCAAGAGCTTTGTACAAGTTGGCCATAGGACTTAACAGCAGAGAGAATGTAGATGTTAAGAGCCTAAATTAATAGCGTGCCCAAGCTAGGCTAGATCTAGTTCATCACACATGAGGGCTTGGTTTCCTTTCCCTATTCAGACAAAGGCTTTTCAGGGTATATGTGGGGCCAAAGCCATCCACTAACACTTCTTGAAAAAATCAGTTCCTAGTGCACTGTGGATAACTCTTCCACATTCTGAGGAGCCACATCCTCCCCTCATGTGCTACTCCACATTCAATTTGAAACCAGCTTGCCCAGGGCACCACACAGCAGTGTTATAACCAGTGTGATACAATCCCACTGTGCAGTTCACTAAGTGGAAGTACAACATGACCAGGTATGCCAGTTCAAAGCACCTCCAGGTCATAACCCAGCCTCATGAGGTCCAGGCAATACCCTTATCAGATCACAGATACGTCTTCCACAGTTGCTGGCAAAGAGGGGCATCCTTGCAGAGTTCAAAAGTACATGTAAACAATCTGGATCTACTCACCATCCACTATACCAGGTTTGCAAGGGAAGCTTCCCAAAAAGTTGTGGATAAAACTAATTATAATGCCAAGTTTGGGACACACAAGTCACCCCAGATGTCCACCAGAGAGATGGATAATTCTTTTAGAAGATAAACTCTTGTAGATAGCCCTGTGTTCAATTAGACCTGCACTAGGTGCAGTGCAGATAGGAAGTTTCACCAGCACAGTGAGCCTGTGTGCAAGTAGAGTCTTCAACTAAAGTCAGCCAAAACACCCTTTTAGTCTCACATTTAACTGGTCTTCATCATTGCACATTAGCAAAGAAATCTGCTCTTGAGAGACAGACCCTATTCATGGGGGAGGGGGGATAAATCCTCTCTATTCAGCAAGTGCCACATGGAGCCTTGGCCTACTCCAAAAGGCTAAAGAAAGAGTTTGTCTTACACTTGGTTGGAAGTAAAGTTACTTCTCATGCATGTAACACTTGGCTGGAACATCATAACAGAACACTGCAACTTTTAACACAAACCTGGGTGGACTAAGGGTCTACTGTAATTTTAGTAGACATTAACATTTGTTCCTATTCTCAACTATCAACCCATGGTAAGTACACACAAGTTCTTCTTTCACTATGGAGCCAGCATGAAGAGCTCTGTATTACAAACAGAAAAAAAAGAATATTGCAACTCATTACTCTGAACAGAGGGTAAGAAGCATAGCTATATCAGTACAGCTCCTAAGAGTACAGGAAAGGAAAGCAGTGTTTTGTCTTTAAATTGCATTGGAACCTCAGAGCTGTAAGTCCTTTTTCTACAGGAGTTATATAATCGGACAGCATTAAAGTTCATAACTAGCACTTCCAAACTTTAGCTGGAGCACTTAAATTGTTCCCAAGTCACACCATCACCTCTTGCTTAGAACCAAATACCAGGTACTATCACTGAACCAACATCTCTAATCCAGTGATGTACAAGCATATGGATGGTGGGATGAGTTAATAAACTAGTCTTTGAGAACAAAGAAGAAGATGGGTTTCTGAAACAGGAGAAATGCACCTACTGTCACTAAGTTGAGTGTCCAGTCTCCCAAAGATAACAGCTGCAAACAGCCATGGATTTTTTTAATTACTGTGCTTTTAGAAGCTATTTCAAAAGTTAACTTAATTCCCTAGTATGTGGCACAGAAGGAACACCTGAAGCACAAGTGCTTTACATTTCCTGATAACTAGAGGTGCTAAGCCAATAGAAGCAAAGAGCCCATTTTCAGCATGGTCCATCCCTACAGCCAGCACAGGCTGGCTGTCAGCAACTGCAGTATCATAATGACAGCTCTACACTCTAGAAGGTGCCCCACTTCCACAATATGTCAGCACTTCAACCAGGAGGCTAGAGCTGGCTAGATCACCTTCAGTAGCTGTTCTTTGTCTAGACTTGATCACCAAGACAAGTGACTAAATCCAGCTCCAGCCATACAACTGGTAGTCAAAATTGGTCAGTCCAGCCACAGCAGCTGCCTGGCTGTAATTAACAGCAGGCCAAAGCAACATATTCAACATATAGCCAGGGATCAGAAAAAAAACATGCCTGGACATGAGCTTAGAAACACAGACCACAGAATGCATGCTGCATAAACTACTGTTTATGGGCAAAAAACCAGCCTGGAAACAGGAGGCTGCTACAGCTTGAGAGTACCCAACTAAACTTGTTGCACATAAATGCCAACAATCTTAACTCGAGCAGTGGTACTTCTACAGATAGGGTTTGATTTTTTTTTTTTATTACTACATTTCAGTTAAAGTTTGTACTTTCCATATATGCCATGATCTAAAACACCTGAAGTGTGTAGAAGTTAGAACCCCAAAGAACTTCAAGGCAACCAGCCTTCCCCCTTTTCCTTACTATGAAATTCACCCCCCATAAGTCACACACATACTTGCAAAGCAGCTGTCTGCAAATTGTACAGGACTGCAGTGCTCTGGAGGTAAAGGCACTCATATGGAAAAAGCAGAGTAACACAATCAACCTGAAATCCACATTCATACGGGAATAGAACTTTAAACCACTCAGTCAATATGAGGCTACATCTTAAAAAATTAAAACACAGAGTAGAATTTAGGCTAGACTAGATCTCCTCTGATATTGCTTAGGTATACTGTCACCTTTCACAGCAAAACCACATGGAGCCTCTCCTAGACATCCACACTTCCGTGACAAGGACAGAAGCAGGTGACTTCAAGGCACAAGTCTGACTGACCTGTGACCTCCATGCTGGTGGGACTTGCAGAAGCACAGCAAAACCATTGCTAACTCTGCTGGGAGCTTTGCAATCGAAAGCAGCATTTCAGAAGCAGCAATGCTGACTCACAGTGTAGAACCTTGTCTGACCATGTGTATTGGATTTACATGGTAAAGTTTTGGTAGCAGCTGCAGAGGTGGTCTCTCTGAGAAGTCAGGGGTTGCCCTGTGCTGGACACAGCTGGCTCCATACCACACCCACTGCAGGCCAAAGACCAGCCCATCAACCATGCTCAGAGTGACTCTGAAAGCAAACTTAAAAGGCAAAATGTCACATGGCATGGGGAGCAGGGCGGGAAGTGAGAAGCCACAGCACCATCAAGATCACTGAAGGAGGTGCTCTAGTTACCAAAGTAGAGACTCCTCTGCAGCCCACAGGAAAAAACATGCAGAAGCAGGTATTTCCCCGCAGCCCCTGGAAAGGATGCCACAGCAGAGCAGGTCAACATTTTCTGAAGGAAGCTGCAGCCCATAGAAAGGCCATGATGGAGCAGATTTTTTTCTGGAAGACTGAAGTCTCTGAGAAAACCCCATGCTAAAGCATAAGAAGAAGTGAGGAAGGGTCTGGCAGCTGGACAAGGTCAAACAACCACACAAGCAAAGACAAAAGCAGAACCATTTCCAGTTTGCAGATTCTAGGCACAATCCTCACACTCCAGTCAAGAACAGCCCATGCTATTTAGCCCTGTGGATAACTTGGTGATTGCTCATCATTAGAGGTACTGTAGCATCAGTGAGGCTTAAGAAATACAGGAATGGTCTGAAATCTAGAAAGGCAGCTTTCCCTGGCATAGTGAATAAACCAGTAAATACATCAACCGAGGGAAGGAATGGGGAATTAAGTTAATACAAGTGATTAATTTCAGTTCTGTTTAATTTTGTCATTGTCTGACACCAACTCAGAGATTTTGAGCTATCCTGTCTTTCCAGAACTGTTGACTTTTTCTAGCCCAAGAGTTTATATTGCAATAACCCAAGTGGATTACAAGCTTCAACTAAGACAGACACTTGCCAGATATTTATTCAGCCCTTCACAATTGTCTCTTTAGTATCTTGTAGCTTTGCTGAATCAGTGCCATTTGAGCTTTAAAGTGGGATGGCTTTATAATCTTACTCAATTTCCACAAAAAATTTCCTGAACAGAAATCACATTAGAAGGGAAGTCTCCTAAAAAGTCAGGATCACTGTCTGAAAGCAGTAGGTCCAACTAAAACTGTTCAAGCCAAGCAGACTCTGCATACAGCACTAGATATAACATAGATGTTGCCCTATAATACATCCAGAAAGACTTCCCAAGAGTCAGCTGTACATTCTAATAATCCCCAACTGCGAACAAGGTGTCACTGGGTACCATCAACTTCCTCTCCAAAGAATACCTAAGATAGAGGCATGTCACTCCCTAAAGTAAGGGGAAACTTCCTGGTGCTTTTCCTTCATGTCAGGGATGTGAAGCTCTAAGCCAAGTGCTCAAGACAAGTAAGAAGCCAGGGCAGCAACTTGATAAGAGTTCCAGTTAGAGTTGACACTGCAGCAGCTGCTTCATCAGAAAAACAAAAAAGGTAGGAGCTAAGGAAAGTAAAAGAAAGTACTCCCTGCTCTTTGGGTATGAAACACTTCCTCAAACTTTGTGCCTTGCTTATTTTAAGACGTTTCTTCTACTCAAATCCATCAAATCCTGATTGCAATTTATTACAGGTCATCAACTAAACCAGCTTCATCAGTTTCAGCATTTATAAATAGTGTCACTTAGTATCTTGTTGAATCCAGTTGTGACTACATTCAGATGTTTTGTGTAAACAATGCCTAGCACTGGTGTCAATCACCTCACAATAAAACAGATGCCAAAAGAGTCTTGTATTTTTACATCAACATCTGCTAGTGAAACAAAAGCCACTAGCAAGTCCCACTAAAGCAATTTTAGATAAGTACAGTTCTACCCATCTGAACACTGGCATGAGATTTAACAAGATTATCTCTTCTCATTTGATCCTAATTGGTTGCCTTAGGAAATGCATGGATATGCATGAACATCAGTCTACTATACACTGAAGAACTGACATGCTTGGCTTAGGCTGTTTGTGGTAATCCCTAGGTTTGCTTTCTAATAAATACTAACCAGAGACAAGCCAAAGATAACACCCTATTTTGTCCTCTTAATCTGACGTGACCTCATCACGTCTATAATCAGCCTTCTGGCACTTCCTGAATACAAGTTCTTGTATTCTCCACAGTTTCAAGCAAGGTAAAGACAAGGAAAGAAGTAATTTTTAGCTTTTGCTCTGACATGCAACACTTAATCATTGCCCTGAAAGGCTGGTTATATCTTTACAAGTGAGTTTATCAATGCTGAACAAACTGAAGGAAAACATGTCAAGTGGAATATATATATATAGTTTAAGTTGATTTACTTGCACCAGTGATTCCAAAGAAAAGTATGAATTCCTGAAATTGGACACACCTTTACCAGGAAGAAGGCTTCAGGCAGAGTTCAACAAAAACTACCAAGTTCAGAATTGTTCTCCCACTCCTGTTGTCCTGCCTGAACAGAAACACACCCAGAGAGTATATATCTTAGAGGGAATGAAGCAGATTTGACAGGAGTCTAGACAAAGGAAAGCTAGTCAGAAGCTATTCTGTAGGTGACACTGCTAATGGGCAGGCTAACTTGGAAGTAGTTATAGTAGAGGTTTTCCTGTTAAGGTCAGATGTGGAAATTTCCTTAACAAAAGCAATAAAGAGCTAAAAGTTGCATGGGATGCCTGAGAACGTTTGTAGTTTAACACGAAGAACAGTTACTATGGTAAAATACCCACCTTTTTATTTAAATGGTAGGGGGAAAGAGCTATGCCTCTAGCTCACTGTTCTTTGCTACAGAGGAAAACTTGCCTAGAGCTGAAGTTAGACTTTTTATTTAGGACTGTCATTCACATGAGAGCACACTGCTGCTTGATTTTTTTATCAAACCTCTCTCTTCATACTGCATGAGGTTCTACTAATGAACTCTTCCCAATTCTGGGACTTCAGCAGGGGCCAAGGAAAAAGTCCCTCAATTATGTGAGGAAACTGTGGAAACATTTTTCGGTTTTATTTGCCAACAGAACCAGAAGCAAAACTTAAATAGACTTTTAGGTAAATTCTAAGAGTTCCAACAGGAAACTTAAAAAGTTAGTTTGCTTATGACACCAGCTATTCAAGCTAGATCCGATTCTCAAATCTTTGGGCTCAAAATGTACTTGTCATACAACTGAGCCAAATCCAGAAATGTTGAGGGACATATTTTAGGAATGCTTAAATTTATCCAAGTGTGGAGAATTTTTTTCCTCCCACTCAGTTTCAGCACCAAAAAAACCAACTAGTGTTCTCAAAGATAAACTGCATTTTTCTTAATTATGCAGGCAAAACTTGATTTGGCAGTTGAGACAGACTTTTTTTTTTTAAATTACTTTCACACAAGAACCACATACACATGAACCAGGATAGCTTCATACTCCTAGGATAAAAGCTGACAGCTACACATCATACCTGTTTACACACCAACAGATTTTACAAAACAGTGCAGATGGGTTAGGATGCTTCATCCTACGGATGTGCTCAAATCCAGATTAGAAATCTGCAAAACATACGCTGCAGTATGTTAATGAGCAACAGCTAGTTTCTGCTCCTATACTGCTGCCAAGTGCTTCAGGTGAAGAAGCACTTTCATGGTAAAGAACAGCTCAACTTCTCTTCACAGTCCAGCTAGTTTGGAGCTCCTTTAGGTATTCATTGTTCACAATAAAAATACTGAAATTTATATAGCCTCAGTGAGAAGTGAGGACAAAGACAAGAAAAGCCAAAGTTTGACACTGAATGCTTTCCACTCCCTGTCCTATTCACCCTTAAGAAACACCCTATTTTAGTAACAAAATGGCAAATATTTACCTTGTCCAGTGGCTCTATCAGCCACCTTAAATTTAATCCTGATTTTTCAGGGTATACATAATTAATAGGCGAGCTGGGAAGTTCAGGAGAGCTCCAACAGTTAGATTTTAACAACTCTTCACATTTTAAGAAGAGCAGTCACCTGAGCTACTACCCAAGTCCAGCAGAGCAGGTTTTCTACTAATAGATTTGTTTCTTCAGGGGGACTGAGGAGAGGATAAAACCTGACAGCCCTGGAAAACTTCAGTCTTCAACAGCTACAACCAGAAACATCCAAATGACTTCAGAGCCAACTAAACTACCTTGAGGTAAGCACCCTTAATTTAGAAAAAGAAAACCACCACCAAGCTGCAGCATAAGCACCTCCTTAGTTCACTGTGAAAAGAACACTCGGCTCTCTGGAAGCTCCTGAAGATGAGCACACAAAACAAAAAATTTGGGCTGACATACTTCCCTGTACTTCTAGACAATGGATTTAACAATCACTAATATACTATCACCAGCAAATTATGTCCATTTTGTAAAAGTCTGTAGAAATTGAAACTACTACTCCTTCTACAGTTCAAGCTTAAACTGGGCAAGTAAAGGGAGTCCAAGAGCAGTTACTGCCACTGAGAGAACATCCTGACTCTATGAAGTAGAACATCCCCAGCTCTACAGAGCACCTAACAAAATAAAGCCCATAGAAGACAGCTTTAACTCTCAAACCTAGACCTAGGGGTAGGATTCCTGCTCATAAAAATACTCTCTGCACCTATGCATAATAAAGAAGGAAAGACAGCCCATAGACACCAACAAAGTCAGGGGAATGCTAGAGCAGCAAGCCTGATAAAAAAATCATAGGAGAAATCTTCAGTGTTCACCCCCTTTATGGAAAGTTACGAGACATGTCAGGAAGCACAGCCACCACTGAAATACCTTATCCCACCATGAGGCATTACCTATCCAGATAGGGAGTGTCACTTGGCCATCACTTCAGATTTTTACCTACAAAGCTACAGGACAGCACCTTTAGAATAACCTGAGGCCTTCAGGTATAGCAGCCAGAAGCACCATTCTCTTAAAGTCAAAAACTAAACCCCTGGACTTCCTAAATGCAATGCACACATGTAGACATCCTATCCCATGGCAAGCACTTTCAGAAGTTATGTTAAAGCTCTAGTAGACATATTCCTGCATCTAGCTTAACTTCCAGAATTATTTCAGATGCATTGCAGCTAACTGAGGGCAAGTATCACCACCGGCAGAAGCACTGAGAACACAATTGCCTACAGTTTACTATAACAGCAGGAAGATAATGGCAGCACTTATACCCCATCCCTTACCTGATAGAACACCAAAGCCTTGGCTGTAGATACCAGTATTGTTTTTAATTTTAAAAGGTGGATCAAGTTCTTCTAGATTTACATATTTTGAGGTTAAGACACAGAAAGAGAAAAAAGTCAACTAATCTCTAGAACTGTGGAGCAAAAATATTACTGAATTAACACCCCTGCACATTTTACACATACCAGTCTCAGATTTCTATGTTAAAAGTAATTTACTTCTACTAAGCCTGAGACATACACACACATTGAAACTGACACTTCCCTACGTTTGGAGTTGATAATCCTCTAGTGCTCCAGATGTATACATATTTTTAAAAGCTAATTTTGCACACAGTTTATCTACTTTTGCACCACTTGTCTGCTTACTTTTAAGGGCAAAGGAATAAGCTAAATGCAAAACTCCAGGCAGAAGCCAAAAAGAGTTACCACCATTCTGTATGGTAACTAGACCCAAATCAGAAGCAGCTTCTTGGCTCAGACAGAAACCCCTTTATCTGGCTAGTATCCACAAACTCCAACTCATTTAATATCCTCCACTTCGAAATTACACCCAAGAGCTTCTGGCTTTTTAGTTCTTAACTTGCACCTAGTTCCACCATGTATTTGTTTAAGCCTAAGTGTAGAACGCATATAAATCTGCTTCAAAGAAATGGGAAGTGGTTTGATGTCCCAGCTAGAATAGGTTCTTTAATCTTCATACTACTCAAGGGAGTCTATGCTGCAACAAAAGACTACCATACTATATGTTCCTGACTAGCATGTATATGGCACACACAGAAGCAAGATCTAGAGATAGCGTACATCTGGACATTAAAGGATACCACTACCTCTGCCAGGTGTTTTCACCCAAGGATGCTTCCTTATCTGTTTGATTCCCAGTTCACTCACCCTCCATAGCCTATATGGTCACACTGCTTCTTGTGCAACCCACAACAACCACAGAACCTGGGACAGTTACCTTTGCATTAAGGCTGAATTGGATTGTTTAACTCTGTTGGAGCTTCAAGCCCTAAAGTACTAGAATTACAACTGAAGGATCATATGATCTTATATTTTGGGTTCTCTACATAACCAAAGAAAAAGCTGTTAATCAACTATTCTGGACTCCATGAAATTATAGAACAAGCACTACTCCATGCATCACAAGAGTACGTATAGCAGCTGAGTTAGTGGACTTTGTTCATCAGAACACAAAATATGGCTTCCCTGTGCAATTCAAGTGACAGTTCTCAGTCATGGAACAGGGAAGAGAACACTGATGGACATTTTCCACATTCCTTCTAGTCTGTGACCCAAGTAATGGTAACAGAGGACTGGTGGCCAAGAGAAACTCTGAAACAGAATCTGCCCACTAAGTGTTTGGAACCTCTACTCCCTATTTGAGGATCAGCACTTCCCTCTGGATATGATTCCAACTATCATTAACTGGACCAGTGGCCAAGAAAAACCTTTGAAAAGAAGTTATTTCATCTGTTCTACTTTCCCATCTTTCTTATCTTTACACACCTTCCATTCCACTTACTATGAGTCTTTCTATCAGAGGCTCTTCCATGAGAAAGCCCTCACTTTTGTGACCCTCCTCAACCCCAGCTCTAATCAACACCTCAGTGGCACAGAAAGAGCACACTTCCTCCACTCTGAACAGGGTAAAATTACATTTGTCACGAGACTCAGAATAGAGAAAAATTACATTAGGCCAATGCTCTTATAGCAGTGAATCAAATTTAATGTCAGGCTGCCATGCAGCCTACAGAGCCAATCACAACAGGTCCATAGAACAGAATCTCAATAGTCTATGCCTTGCACAGAAGGAAAGTTGCACACAAACATTCTGCTTCCTTCCCCTTAGCCAATTCAAATCTAAGTGTATGGGGCAAGGCAACCCAGTTTACAGAACCCTGGCAAATGTTCTGGGTCTATGGTCAAGCAGTGAGCAATATGGTCCTCTGTGGCAGTTATTCAGGTACGATGCCCTGCTCACATTCATTCATTTACTTCATCCAGAGGCAACACAGCTCCAGCACAAGAGGGGAGCCTAGGCACCCATGGCAGAGCAAGTTATCTGCCTACACACACCAGTTTCTGTATGACTTCCTCCACCTGCATCAAGAGTCTGCCAGCAGCACTGGTGGGTTGCTTGTCTAGGCTTTGCTGCCAGACTCTACTTGCCAAAACCCTGAGCCAACCCTTAATGATGCAGCCTCTGTTACTGGAGTAACTAGTGTTATTTTCCTATCTCTAGGCACAGGCCTTGAGGGGAAGTACTTAAGTTTGTTCTCATTTCACACCTACCACTCACTTGCCCACTGCATAGCTACATGCCACTCCAAATGAAAACCTCTGTCAGTGGACCTTCAAAAGCAGCTGGCCCAGCCACAAGCCAGTGGGAGGCAAAAATGCACAAATCCAACCTACAGGCATATCCTTCTGAGCAGGCTACAGTTGGGAGACCACCAGCAAAGAGTTTGACAGTCCAGGCAGCTGGAAGCTTACGGGACCATCTAGGCCACCGCTCCAAGGACTGACACACAACAGAAACATCTGACAAATACAGAGTGGGCCAGGTTGGAAGGGACCACAGTGGTCATCTGGTCCCACCTCTCTGCTCAAGCAGGGTCATCTTAGAGCACATGGCACAGGACTGCATTGAGACGGTTCTTGAATATCTCCATTGAGGTAGACAGAACAGCCTTCCAACCAAGGGTGTTACTCCAGGCAGCTGCTGATGCCTTGGCATCATCCAGTCAGGCTCAGGGCAGTCTTGGAGTACCCTGAAAGTGTCATACAGGCTAGAGTGAATCCCTTCGTACACCAAAGCCGGTTTGCTCCATCGTCACCCATGACACTGCAGGGGCTGCACTTTCAGCATGAAGGCCTTCTACTCAGACAGCAAAGGGTTCCCTTGGACCAGTTATTGTACAAAACCGTAACAACCATATTTGTCACCTCAAGTTTTCAAGAAACAGCATTGGTCAGAGGGCAGGCCCACTATATGAGGCAATGTTTTCCTCAGCAAACAAGCAGATGACCCTTCTAAAACCCATGAATATTGCTAACGTTATCTATATTGTTACTTCAGCATCCCACAGGAGGCTGAATTGCATACCTACGTTAATGAAGAGAAAAAAATAATCCAGGATAGGAGACAAAAAGCTGGTTTCAAGGTAAGGCCTTATCCTGGGCAAGCTGGTCTCAGGCTGAAGAGCTGCTGATAGCCTGCATGAGGCTGTATACAAAGAACTCTTTTGTATGGTGGGTGGTTTTCACTGTCCTGAATAAAACTTTACACCCTGGTGTGACTAGCTATGTTTTCCTGTTGTTACTCTCTCAAAGCTACAATGCCTCCTCCCCTCAACACAAAAAAAAAAAAAAACAAAAAACAAAAAAAAAAAAAAAAAAAAAAAAAACACAAAAAAACCACGCATAGAGTTGCATTCTCAATCAGGGTTTTAGTGCCAGAATACTTCTTCCTCATACCTCCAAGAAGTAAAGTCACCACATACAGAAATCCTCACATGGTTCACATATAAGCTGCTGAACAAATGTTGTGACTGCTCATGTGAGCCAGTCAAAAGAGGCAGTGAGATGCATACCACTCCCATCACATCCTGGTAATTTCTCTTCATAAGCAAACATCTCACACTGACCTCCCACCTTATCCAGAAAGCTCCAGCGTGGAATGGATTCACCCACAGCAATGGCAGCCTTGCCTGTTACATCAAGAGATTCACAAACAAGAGCTCCTCACAAATGAGCATAGGAAGCTTAGAGTCCTACCAGTGCAATGACAGTAATTACACTTGTAAGCTTCATAGTTCAAGACACAAGAGCTGCTACTCTGTCAGAGTGTCACTTGAGGACCAAAGCAGTTAACTACTCCCACTGCAGACCAAGCTCAGCTCAAGGTCTGCTGTGCCACAAAGGGCCTGGATGGTGCATCAGTACCAGAGACCCTGTGGCAGCTGCCAGGGGACTCTGACAGAAAGCCACCACACTATCACACAGGATGTTTAAGTATGACAGCACAGCAGTCTTCAGGGATCAGCTTTAGTTCCACCTGTGTTGCTTCCATGTTTAGCTTTTAATGTTAGCATAAAGCTTATTGTGTAACACTTAACTGCACTGTCAGATGCGCCAGCACCAGAAGAACTGGGGATTCACCAGCCAAGTAAGAGACTAATGGGGTTTTGTTTGTTTGGGGTTTTTTTGACATAGTAATGTCGCAATTAGTTTGAGATGGCAGGATAAGAACATCTAAGATATTTAAATAGCAGTATTAATATTTCAGAGCTACTACACTACTGAAATGAGTTTACAGTCATCTTGCTTCAGGCCATCTGGAAATGAAAGAAGCCAAGAGAGCATCTGCGCTGCATTGTGAAGATTACCTTAGCGCACCAGAGCTAGAAACTAGAAAACTAGTCCAAGAGGTTATCATTGTAGGTGTTCCACCAACTACAGCGCTTGCTGCCACCATCAGCAAAAATACATGAGCAATTTCTTTTTCTGTACCTAATCTTCTGCTGGCCAGAAATCTTTCATTGACAGCACAGCTCATTAACATGAGTGGAAATACTCTTGTAGCCAACTTTGAAACTCAGGCAGTTAAAACACCAACTCTAAGACTATACAAAGCAAGTAAAATCCTACAACGTTTTTCTATTTAGAACAGGTCCTGCTGCTCCAATAAGAACATAATGTTTTAATACTTCACCACACAAGAATTAATCCTGTTCTTCAACACAGTTGTATACTGTTTAAAAAACACAAGTCAGAGCAGTTTCTTTACTAAATATAAAAGAATTCATCTCACATTAAAGGTCTAAACAGGACCAAGAAGGAGAAATAAGCAATATAGCTCCATATATAATTAGAGTTTCCCTTGGGTAAAAAACATCCTTCACCCAACCAAAAGAGGGTGTCTGTCATAGCACAACAAATCTGTCTTGTCTCTTTTCTAAAAACTGGCCTTTGGCTACTTGTTTCTTCATTAATTGAATCACTCCAATGGTAAAGAAATCTAAAAGCATTAAAGTGCTTCAGTCACTAGTTACTAGTGCAGACATTGCAATGCAGGGTGGTGATTGAGGTCAAACAAGAAACAAAATTCAGTCATTGAAAACCTATCCTAATGTTCATTCTTCTGTTCTAGACCACCTGTGTATGAAGCCCTCTACCTTATATTCTTATTACATGTGCTTTTGTAACTCCTTCCCACCATACACAACACAGGCTCCCTAATACTGGTATGCATAAAGACACCTACTTTGCAGAACTCTTCCTGTGGGGCTGCAGCAAACAGAGAGCAGAACACACTCCTTGTGCCACTTCTGCATAAGCTGCAATGCTGCTTCCTCCTCCCAGAGCGGAGAATAAAGCTGCATGAGCCTTTCCACCACTTTTTACCAAGATTCATATTTGGTATTGTAGCTAGTAGCCAACTGCAGCAGGAAATTCCCAATGCTCTGTGGTACTCCAATTTATTCACTGGAATCTGTTGGTAGCTTCACAGTTTGACTATTTACTACCTTCCTTTGCAACAGCACTGAACTGCAAGGTCCTCCCCCATCTCCAACCAACATGTTTCCATGCAAGAAACTAGGAAGAATGTTATAGTGAGCTACCCTGTACTTCCCTCCTATCATCTTTTAGTCCTCTGAAGTCAATGGAGGGGTGCAGGTACCCAGTCCTGCAGAAATCCAAGCCCATTCGTAGGACAGCTTTTGACTACTGCAGTCACATTGTGTGCCTTCTGCAAGCACCCAACATTTCTCTAGGCTAGTATTCATCATTACTGTCACAATGATCAGGTGTTATATTCAGAAAGCAGAGGGCCAACACAGATCTATCTCTGAACTAGAAAAAAACAAAGGCCACACTTAACTGTCCGGATCGAAGAAAATAAAGCTCAGTGGCACAGTCTATGTAATAAAAGAATTCTACTCAAATGCACCACACAGTGGGAGATGCAAGAGCTAGCCTGGTCAAGCTTCCCGTCTCTCACTTTGGGTTCAAGAGGGGGGGAAACAGCAACACTTGGCTTGTCACACACCCCAGATTTCATGCCAGCAGAGATAAAGAGGCACACAGGAAGATAAGACGAATAGAAAATAAAGCCTGACTATCTTTTTCCAGAAGGTAGCATCCTTCAAATAGACATTTTTCAAGTATAGGCCCACCATGCTCTTTTGAGCTACAAAAGTAGAATGACCAGGTGACTAGTAAAACTTCTGCTGTGTTACACAGAGTCTGTCAAGGGAGGAAACGAGTCACACTGCAACCTTGGGCTTCCAAGTTATTTCCAGGACAAGATATTAGACTTCCTATGGAGCTTCACTTGGGACGGTTGTTATTAACGGTCATTGGGCAACAGCACATATGCAAGAGCCAGATGTTTCCTACAAGTCACTGACACCAAGCCTCAGGAATTCACATCACTGCTCATAGTTTCACTGTAACAAGAAACAGCAAGCTTCACACATCTTTTGAGAGCCAGAAGTTCCTCAACAGACCTGTAGGTACTAGCTGCACTTTTAATTTACCTTGGTATTCAAGTAATTATCCTGAACTCACTTAATCTGAAAGCTTCATCCCTTATTGGCACAGGGGGTGTAGATACACCTATTTCTCTTCAATACCTCTAGTTTTTCAACATTTACTGCAAACAATACCAAGCCATTCTCTTCCGCTCATGTATTTAGTAACAATATCGGCTGCCTATCTTAGAATACTACTGTAGCAAGAAAAATTCAAGAAGGAAGATCTAGAACTTGATTCAAGCATTATTGCTGGTCATTTGAATTCACTGAGTAGGACTAAAAACTGTTGTTCACCTTTAAAAGAATTTCAGCTTGCAAATACTGTAGTTCTAGTGCTTATCATACAGAAAAGAGTGCAGAAAAGCAGGTATCATGCTTAGCAATTAAACACCTACAAGATCAGTTCCCCTGAACTGCAACACTGACATGTGGCCAGGGAAACTTCCTGACAGAAACACACTGTTGATCACAAGTCCCATAAGAAATACATACATGGTAGCCATTATTTAATAAATTAATAATAGAGTATTTTTGTTCTTATTAGAACCTAAAGTACGCCACATTTATACTAATAACAATTTTAGTGGCAATGTCTAATCACTGCAAGAGACGAAGCTCAGGGGCTTGTATCAATCAAACTGGTTGCAACCAAGCAAACCAAACTTCTCACCTTCACATGCACTTGATCATGATGCTTTGAGGGGCAAAAAGGCAGATTTCATGACTAAGACATCCTGGCAATATACAGCTTTCCACTTAAGAGCTCATAAATTAAAACACTAAGTTTAAATTCAAGGCACATATTTCAACATAGCTACACATGTTTGTGTTCATAGCTGATATTCTCCCCAGACAGGAAGGAAGAAACAGCAAAGTCAGTTTACTTACTTCAAGCAAAAAAGTAAATCAGTAGTCCTTTGTATCTGGCTTTCCAGTCTCCTGAAGTAGCTCCCACTCCAAGACAACACAGCACAGGGAGCAATTAAATTGCCTTGTAAAGTACAGTATAAAAAATGGCATATATGAAAACTGTTTGGTATACAGGGTCATTGTACAATCATGCACTACCATCAGGATTTTTTTTTTATTTTGTTGTTTCAATTGCACTTTATTAAAGCAGTTTGATGCTGGTGCTGATGAAGACCCTAGTCATCCAGCCAGACTCTTACTTATCACTTTTAAAGTTCCTCTCTATTTGCAATTGCACTGATTTTGAGGTTTCTGCTTGATATCAGGTAATAAAGATATATGCATAAGCCCCCCTGTGTTTCCTGATCCTTTAAAGCAGGTCTCAGTAATTTATGGCACACACCAGTTCTGACTTAGAAGCAGTGAGATCAGAACTAACAGTTGCTGTTCCACATCTGGCCATAAAAGAGGCTACACAGCACAGCTGAACACAACAACATCAGTGCAGCCAGTAGTATGCTTTCCGTGGCTCTGAGAAGCATTTAATAGCCATCATAGTCAAACAACACTTCCATTTGAAAAAAAAAAAAAAGAACGTTTCACTAAAGCCCCTTGTTGCTACACTTCGGCCAAGTAGGGATTTCAAAGACTCCTGGTCTTGCCTAACTATGGCCTAAATTAATTAGGAACTATACTTCTAGCATTTTAGACAGCTGGGTCAAGAATGCACATGGCCAGTGTATCCAACACGACTACACAGAGGTAAGTTTTTTCCACTTCCCCAGAGCTGCGCTTTCATGGCAGCATTGGCTGAAGAGCAGCTACTGTTTTGCAGCTTTTCAACTGAAAACTCTCACGCTACTCTGTAGTGGTGCTGCAGTGGTAACACTCACTCACTGGGAGAACCATATTTAGAAAAATGTTGGGTTCTCCCCCAGGGCAATGTAATAGTTTTGTAAGTGAAATGAAAAGGCCCAGTAAGAGTCAAACATTGTCAGATTAAAAAAAAAAAAAAAAAAAACAGAGCTAGACTCCTACAGGGAGAAGCCTGGGCTGAAGGCATCTAGCTTTATTGCAAGGATTCGTTTAATCCCTGCTCGGGAGCATAAAAAAAGAGAAAAGTCCTAAAGCTATGTGCTGAGAACAGGGGCTACATTAAATGCAAGTCGAGCAATATAAAAACACAGCCTGCCAACCTTCCCCCCCCGCCCCCCGTATTCTTCTGCAATAAAAACCTACAAGTTAATACCGGTGTATGACCTTCCCGCACGCAGCCGATACCCGGCTTTCAACAAGCGAGCGGGGGAGGCCCTTGCGGGGAGCGGGGCCGGGGGCGCTCCCGGCGGCCGGGGCTCCACCTGCGGCGCTGACAGGGGCGGAGGGCCGGGGCAGGGCGCTGCAACCTGCCGCGCCGGGGCGGCAGCTCACTTACCCGGGGCCCCGCGGCTCGGTGGCTGCGACCCGGCGGCAGATGCACCAGCAGCAGCGCCAGCAGGAACGGGCGAGCCCCCGCGCTGCGCCAGGCCCGCGGCATCATCGTCCCTCGGGGCGGCGCGGCTCTGCGGCCACCGGAGGCGGCTGTCCGGGGCGATGCGGCGGTGCCGATGCCGCCGCAGCAGGTTCCCCGCCTCGGCCATGGGGATGCCCGTTATAAAGCCGCGGCGGGGCGGGGCCGGCCGGCACTGACCGCGCCGTGCGCCTATCGCCGTGCGGCCGCCGCGGGCCGCTGCCAATGGCGGGGCCGCGCCGCGTCTCGCCCGGCCCCCGCCACCGGGCGGGCGGCGCAGGTTGGCCGCGGGCGGCGCGGCGGAGGGCGCGGGGCGGGCGGCGTCCCCGGGCTCGCGGCACCTGGGGGATCCCGGCGGCACCTGGGGGATCCCGGCGGCCGGACGTGTTCGCGGGTGCCGGGCAGCCCCGGCAGGGCCGCGGGATACGGCCGTCACTCCCCGCCTGCTGTCGGACTGCGCCGCCCGCCCCAAAGCCGTGCTGGGCATACCCGGCCCCAGCCCCGGGCGGGAACAGTGACAGCTGAGCCGTGCGGGAGGGACCGAGTAGCCAGAAAGTAAATTGGGCACGGGAAATCACCTCATGGTCCGCAAGCCCTGTTCGTTTGGTCCTGCGCTCTGGGGCCAAGGCTGCTGTGGGAGCGAGCTCGTGTCTCGGGAGTGCAGATCCTCCTGTCACCTCCATGCCGAGGCTCGGGGCATGGCTGACCCACAACCACAGAGTCTGCCTCTCCCTGAAGATCTTCCCAGCTGCAGAAGGAGCCCCAGAGCCCATTGCACAGCAAATCTTCCAGATCTCACGCAGGTGATGTGTTGTGGGTCTTTGGCAATACATGTCTTGCACCTGGAAAAATATCCCAAGTCCAAGATTGGTACCTCTCGAGATGACAAGCCCTTAGAGACCCCCGTGGGTCCCAGTTGGTCCAAGCAGCCGGTACTAAGTAATGGGAAGTTTGGGTAGAAAGTGAGCATCGTCGTACAACAGATGAGTTAGTGCAGCTGTGGCGCAGAAGCAGGAGAAGAGGGGGAAATGGAGATTCATCTACCAGCAGGGCCCAGTCTCTACAGGCATGTAGAGACTAAAGAGGGAGCAGTACCGTGACACTGTAGTGGCAGCAAGCTGTAGACCTTGAGCCTTGGAAACGCTGAGTAATGCCAAGCCCCCTACCTGACAGAGGAACTGAGCAGTGGAGGTGTCTTGTGAACTAGACTGGCTTGCTTTTACATGAAGTCCTTAATTTTCAAATTACCATCTTGAGTTTGATGGAGGGTGGGGCAGAGGCCCAACATACTGCAGAGTAATATGACCTCTGCATGGGAGGTCATGGCTGTGCATGTAACAGTGATAATAACCTTTAGGTAGGACTGTTTTGTGGTGCATTTATGGGAACACACAAAATGTTACATTTTTTCACACAATGTATTAACTTTCTTTACTCGGTGACCTTACAAGAGGCAATAATCGCACTTGTAAAAATTCCCTAGAGTGTATCCGCTAGGTATGGGGAGGGGCTGCTACGCCCACACAAAGAACCTTGTTACACTGTAGAAGTCATGTAATTCTGGCATCTTATCAGAGCAAAGCAGAGTGGTTAGGTATAGCGGTTGCTTTAATCTTTCTTTTCCTAAAAAAAAAAAAAAAAAATGCCAATATGTAGCATTTTGTCATTAGCCTAGACAGGATAAGCCATTCGTTACTCACATGGAGCTCTGCCAGTATTCATTATTCTTGGCTTACAGATTTCTCTGGGACTCCAAACCCATACAAGCCTACCTTAGTCCTAACCCTCACCACTCTGCCAGCCTGGTTCTAAGCTTTGCCAGCTCTTCTCCAGTATGGCCTGTGGTATCCTCTGATTTTCCATTTCAAAGTCTCTCTGATCCACACCTGAACAAATGCCATTCCACATGACTCAAGCTGAGAGAACTTGAAGGGAAGAGCAGGGGAAGAGCTGGGAAATCTGAATATGAGTGTCCTTGTGGATATCAGGATCAGCTTGGTTGAGGTTGAGCAAGTTAGACCAGTGCACACCTGAATCTGTGAAAAGACAGGCAGAATCTAGCACAGTTTTGTTGAGGCAGTGATCCCACCACCTCGCCTCATACTTAAGTCTTGATTAAATTCCAGTCCAGATAACAATATTACGCTTGTCTGCATTCTGCTCTCCAGTTTCGTAGGGGGATTTTTGCATCTGTCCTATTTTGTGTTTTGCCTTCATGTGTTCTTCATCACTTGTACTTTAAACATGAATGCCTTTCTTTGGTGTTTTCACATACAAACACGAGCATATCAGGATCTCTATGCTAAATTAATGTTTGTTACCACCATGAAAAAGTAATTGTTTTCTTACTCCCTAAAAGAGAACACAAGCTACACTGGAAACCTACCTAGCAATGCCTGTGAGGCTCCAACACCAGCTGCGTCTTATCACCATGTAGAAGTTCCAGAGAAGGTCAGAAATTCCCAGTAACAGAAACCTTTGACACCTTCCTGGTCAAAGCTGTTCATAACCTTCCTACACGTACTCCCAGCCATCACCAGGTATTTCTCTGTAGGGAGAAATATTTCCCTTGTGGATAGTAACTGCCTTAGTGCAGAAGAGACTTCATAGCCTGGCCTATGTATCACCACTAAATTTTACTGAGCTGTTCCAAGACCAAAAATCTCAACAAGTCACTATTCAGGAGGCTAGAGGGACATCCAAGCTCCAAGTTTAAAGACATGATTAAGAGAGAAAATACATGGGTCTTTTCCAGGGGTCACTTGCACCGTTGAAAATGTGTGCTTAACTCTTTGGCACACTGGGCCTGGTATCTAGTTGGTATAGGTGCACTTTACTGGTGTGTCATCATCAAAGAAAAAATCTAGGTAAATAGAATACACTACAGAAACAGATAGCTTTGGGCCATTGAATTTATTGTTTCTCTCAAGTTGCTGGCAAGTAGGAAGTGCCTGCACTGGGCATCAGTGGCATCACAGAGATGTTGATGAGCCAAGAGAAGGCTATTGACCAAACATAAGAGGAATTGGGCACCTAATCTTTTCACTTGAACTCTTCTGAAAAACCCTGCCAACGCTCAGAGTGCCAAATACTGCTGTCACTGTGCCACTTCAATCAGTGATGTCTCACTAGCGAAGAACTTGCCCCAGAGTCTGTAACTGAAAACCACAAAGAGAGAGGGACACACAACTGGAAGAGAAGTTGTTCTTCATGTCCAGGCATTTGTATACCAGGCCCAGCACATGGATCCTTCAGAGGAAGACATGAGCTCAGCCATAATGAATCCAGCTATGCAATGCTGGTAAGGTAGCACTGAAGCTGGTGCCGCTGGGGCTTGTTGTGTACATGAGACGCAGCCTACGACTTGCACCTCTGAAGACTTACCCCCAACCTGGGCCCGTCTGTGTTGATGATAAATATCTTGTTGCTATGGTGCTTGCATATCACGTGTATCACCGCAAACTCATGGCACAGGACGTGTATATTGGTGGTCTTGTCAACTGTTCAGGGAGAACTGTTTGATTGCTTTGATTATTTGCTTCTGCTTCTACTTGTCTTGTCCTAAACAAGTTTCAGAGGATCACTGTCCTCTTTTAAACAGTACTGGCACTCAGAACCATCAGGGGATTTATTTGCCACAGCTTCCATTAGGGCACAAAGCCCCCCTTGTACGTATTTAGTAGAAATGATTATTCAACATTCAACAGAGAATAGATGTCACTTGTTGTCACAATTTTAAAAACAGGTAAAGAAGAACATGGAAAATTTGCTGCAAGATTTGTTTTTGTGGGTTATAACAACGCAGAATTTAGAGCTTTTTTTGTTGATTTTTTTTTCCCCTTTTTTTTTTTTGTTTAGTCTTTTTGTAACTTTTTGCCTATTGAAATCATTTGGATTATTTTAATCAGAGAATTATTCATTGCTGCCAGGTCTTAATTACTGAGAACCTGCAGTAGCAGAACCTTTTCTACTATGCTGACACCGGCAAATCTCCATCTAGAGGCAAGTTTAGGGCAGTCCAGAGTAAAGACTGAAAAGCCACAGCTGAGCACATTCATGACCCTATGAAGTTAAGATTAGCAGCCACATGAAGAGAGATTCTGTTCAGTCAGCCTCAAAGGAGGTGGAATACAATTTCCCCAGCTTCCCAGGCACAGGTAGAATAAGGGGAGTGTAGGGAGGAGTAAGTTTGAGTCATTGATTATGAGGGTGGAAATCAGAAATCATTGGGTTCTAAAAGATTCAAATCACAGCGTACAGCAATTTTACAGTGTCATCACCACTATCAACACAGCTTTTTACTAAATTTTACACTTTACTGCATTCCTTTCTTCTTTTTGTTTTCATAATAATACTGGTATATGGCAAACAACCTCTTCCCATGATGGCATAGTAGTCAGTTACTGCTGAGTGCAAAGTATTCACACTTGTTAAGAAGCAGAGACATATTGGTTTGGGGTGTTCAGCATGTTTTGGGGTGTATTTGCTGGATAATGTCAAAAAAAAGAGACTCTCAGCTTCTTATGGGAGCTAATTATATGTATGTATATATAGGCTTGAATGAAACAGAAACCCTGTTAGTAAAAAATAAGTGTCCTATTGGGCTTTTCATCCTGGAAGCTCTTTGTAGAGTATTCACTTATACTTGAACAAAAAGCTTTGTCAAAAATATTACAGGATTTCAAGCCTTTTCCCATGAAATCCATTTAGAGTCTGCCATTATACTTCATATAGAAATTCTGTTCAGACTTTTTCTCTATAAAGTATGTTAAATTATGTTGTCCTGGCTGCACTTACTTTGGTTTCCCAAAGAGCTGCTAGTAGTCCTGATTAGTTCCCAACACTGCCAGACCCTCACCTCTCACTAGTGCCCATCCATCTGATCGTAATATCCAGTCATACCTTCATGCACCTGTATTATTTCATCGTGGGAAGAGACTGTTGGCCATACACCAGTATTATTATGAAAACAGAACAAAATAAAATCAAAAAGAAAGGAATGAAGTAAAGTGCAAGATGTAGTAAAGAGGCAGTAATCTTAATTTGATCTTCAGTATGTTTTTCATGGTACTTCAGCACATACCTATTTTTTAAGGGTGAAACCACTACAGTGACATAGCTGCTGTTAGTCTAATCTGCCAGCTCTTTGGAAACAAGCATATTCTCATTTTTTGGCCTTTTTACTCTTACTTGTGTTTTGCAAATTATAGGGTATAATGCTAATAATCAATATGAGCCCCACTGCAGTGGTGGTGAATGATGGGTATATATGTGGCCCTGGAAAACTGAATGACTCTTCCAAATATCTATCTAATAGATTTCTAATGTTAATTGTGCACTCCTTTGAATTCTGTAAAGCAAATATAACATCACTCCAGGCTCTAAACAGAATGCCAATCGACCATATCTTTAACCTTTAGAATCTTTAAAAATACCTAAGGACTTGCCAATTTTTTTTGTCAGCTATGAGTTTGAAGTTGGGTTGGACTCCATATGGACTCCAGAAAAGAGGAGATCTGTTCCAACTTCATTTATCAATCTTATCAAGGCAAGGATTCTTTCTGATCATCCTGTCTACCTGGGTGGGATAGATGGAAAGTGGGTGGGGAAAAAACTACCTCTGCACTGAAATTTTGAGGACTTGGTACTCAAAAACTGGTTACTGGGCTGCAAATGCAAATGAGAGCAACTGGTGAACCCCCCATACATGAGAACTCTCTGCCCATGCAGAGTGGGCTCACCATCAGAAGTGCAAAAGAAGAGTGTGTGTGGGAATCAGGTCAGGGCTCATGGAAGGCAGGATCTCTTGCCTGACCTCCCCTCCATGTGATCCTCCACCAGCATAGACAACAACAAAAAGGAGAAGGAAGTGACTGAGGACCAGGCCCTGTGAGCTCAACAATGATGTTGGGGCTATATTTTGTTGCTTGAGCACATTTGCCTTGCCTCACAGAAACGCTCAGATGAATGCAATAAAGTATTTTGTCTCACAGGTTGGCACCCCCCTCATCTACCTCTCTCCTTCAACAGTCCATATCTTCAGGAATCTCAGAATCAGATTTGTGTTCTAAATGGCATGAAACAGCTTGGAAATATACTCCAGCAAAGAAACCCTGACATCAAATTAGACACTCTTTGTCTTCTTAGTTGTGGAGGCGAAATGGTGACAGAACAGCAGAATGCATTCTAAGATGCCTGATCTCACAATTTTTCATCAGGGCCAAGAGTAACACTCGTTATCAGACAGGCAAAGTTTGTTTTTTCTTCCCTACCAGTTTCTTAACACTGATTTAAGTTTCACACTGACACCCGCTAAACAGCACTTAAATCACAGCCCTGAGAACCAGCTACACGTATCCAAAGCTGAGCAGAGTTCAAACCTCAGCCCTGTGCTGATACAGAGTCTTTTCTGTTTTAAATTGCCCACCCACTCACTATTCCCAGCTGCCGAGCCACATAACCTTCAAAGACCACACACAAGGTGCAAGAGCAATAGGGGCCTGTTGAAAATTAAAGTGCAACAGCTTAGTCAAGAGGATAGACTCCAACATTGCTGCCTAGAAAATGGGGGCAAGGAATGAGACGGAAGGGCAGACAGGACCGTGGGAGATCCATACTGAAAGCGATGGGAATCTACACTGGAGTGTATTTTGCAGAAATCCCCTACTCTCAGCTCAACAGATAACAGAGACACACACAGAGATTCCTGTATGAAGACAGGCAAGAATCAGCTCCGAAAAAGAGCAGCTGTTTTCCAGAAACCTGACAAGATACTAGGGTCCCAGGGTTTGTTCTCAGCTTGGCTGAAAGCCCCTAAAGCCGGTGGAAAACTCCTCTCTGTGCCTTATTTCCCCTTCTTGAGCAAGGGTAAAGAAGTATTAGACATGTTTTGCTAGGTCCCGTTACCCCCAACAGACAACAAAAGTGTCAAAGAGCTTGGGTTTCTTCTCTCCAGTGCTGCTGATGAAGGGACCTTGGTCTGAAATGCACTCATTTGAATGCCATATAGTAGCGTCACCTATTTCTCTTCTCATTGTAGGAGCACACTGCTATTGAAAACTATAGCGTTGCATTACCACTCAGTGGTGGCGCAAGGGCAGAAGTGGGTCAGCACCATCACACATCACAGTGCGACACACCCACTTCTAGAAAAGAACGTGGTCCTCCTGCTGACTCCGGGCTAGTACTCACAGGGTCTGAGGCAAACTGGTGAAAATAGACTGTATCCTGAACCTCTCTGCTCATATGGCCAAGTTTGCAAAGAATTTTGCACAAAAGGAGACAGTTCACCTCAAAATGTTTTAAAAACACATTCTTAGGTTTTGTCCTGTTGCTTCTATATGAAAAGAATGTGTTTTTATACATCAAGATTTTGTGCTTTGTCACTGACCAGTGCTGAATGCTTACAGGCTGAGTCAAGCTGTACTCTAAGTCCAGGCTATTTTATCCATCACTAAATGAAAGGGCTTCACTGCTGAGACAAGACAATGTTGTAACAGCACATGGAACAGCCCAGCAGACAGAACAAGAAACAACGAAGGTGGTTTCTAACAGAAAGTGTTCAGTGTGTTTGAAGAGGCAGACTGCCAGCGCTCTATGGTGTCATCCCAATCCCTACTTCTCAGCTGGGACAGCGGCTAAGAAGAGAAGAAAGGAGAAAAGATGAAACAGAACATGCCATGAACTATCTCACTGCAACTCTGATTACTACTAGCAAAAAAAAGCAAGTCAAGGAGGCACTGGAAGGAGAGACTCAGTGAAGTACCGCATACCAAGTGCTCTCAGATGGTGGTTTGAACCCAGAACCACACAGGGTAACTAGCATGTGTTCCTGTAATGATATAAAATAGAAGCACAGATAGAAAAGTGCTTGCAGCACTGTCAGGCTCTTACATGTGATCCCAGGTTTGGGCTTCAGAACATGCACAACAAACAACAGAACAAAAGATACCGAGACTGGAATTTTGGTAGTTAAGTCTATTGCTCTATTAATTTCACTACCTTCTTTTAAAAAATGGGAGATGTAAAATAAAATAGAGATATACATGCACACTATTTTGATCTTTTGATTCCTGTCAGAAACTCAGCGCAGAATAAAACTTTCCAGCACACAATTGCTTGCATCCAGCTTTTTGAAATATCCCACTGTGATACATACCAACCTTTTCCTTTTGATTGATAGAACTTGCTAGGGAAACACAGCAGAACAGATGTGCGTGCATGGGTGCCATCAAATTAATTTTAACGCTCTTTTTTTCCTGCTCCCCCCTCCCACACACAGGCTTATAAAGTTATTCCGAAAGACATGAGAACTCTAAATAATGGGGGGAGGGAGAGTGGGGATTAAAGCACATCTGAAAAAAGTAGTATAAAATTGCACTGAAAGCAAGAAATCCTCCCACCATAGCCTACCCTTGTCTACCCCTGTGTCAACAAATATGCAACCAATTAATGTAATTGCAGAGTTATTTATGGTGCACAGGAAAGTGTAGTCAGGGACCCTGAGAAACAAGGTTGTAGGGATAGGAACGCCTGGGTTTCCCCCTCACCCCCTCCTTTGCAGATGTTTAAGTTGACTTGTGTTGTCCATGTGTCTCATAACCAACAGCCTGTTTACTTTGCAGGTGTTGCTTGCTGTATGGGGGTGGGTAAAGTGGATGAAAGGAGACCTGGAAAAATGTTGGCGTCTTCTGATTTCAAACTGTGACCAAAAGATATTAGTTGGGTTTAGATATTCCCCCACCTACTCCCACCAACTTTGCAGGCTACAAAAGCCCCATACTTAATCCCTTCAGATGACCCTTCTGACAGCAGCAACAACATTTGAACAACAGGGGGAAAAATTTTCTTAGCTCCATGATTTGATTGTTCGGGGTGACAGTTTTGTTACTGTTCAGTGCCCTGCACAAGAGAGGTTTTAATTAGAGCTATTGAGTGGTTTGAATTGGCACAATTAGGGTCAGCATTAATGATTGCTGCATGTGTTCTTTTGAACAGTAAGGGCTTTTTTTTGCCCATGGACAGGAGGGGGTAGCAGCTAATGAACTAGGAGAGTGCAAATTATCTTTGCAAAGCTGGGGCAAGTGTAATACACACTGGGGATAAAGTGGAGAGCATGAAGAGAGAACACAGCTTATGGGGCTGATCAAGAAGACTTCCCAGGAGCGTGCTGAGCACCATCAGTCTCCAGTGCTTGCCATTTGCTTCCTCAGGTGTTAAGGCTACATAAAGCACTGACAAATATGTGTTTCTTGTATCACAAGGAACCCCTCAGAGAGGCAAAGTACACACAGTGTTTTCATACTGAAAAATACAAAAGGAGAAGGGGGAAAGGCTGCAGTCTGTTGAGAACAATAGTCTGCTTCAAAGCAAAGACATGCTCATGCAAACTGGTACTTCCATGAGTAGGGTTGTAGGATTTATCTACCTCCCATCCACTTCAGTGTGATACTGGATCAGTTCAAAGAACACAGCTACATAAGAGACAGACGTACATTTGTGTACAAGCACCCTCCAGTGTGTGTATAGAAATGCCTCCCAAATGCACACACCTGCTTTTGCAGAACAGCAGTAGATACCAAAGCCCCATGCATATGGCACCCCTGCCAAAGGATGTTCCTTAGAAAACAAGATTCCTCACAGAGTGTGCCACTTGACTTAAAAAACAGACCTCTTGGGGCCATACCTATGGTCTCCTCAGAACTTGTAGATCTGCTGATAGGTGTTCATTACAGAGTCTCTTCCTGATCCACACAGTCCATGAAGCTCCTCAAAAATGCTCCTGGATTGCAGGAGGAATACACTCCCTTGTCATTCCAGCATAGCCAAAGAGACATCTCTTCCCGAAAACTATTTGTTAGGGAAGAGGCACGTAGGTGACAGTGACAACAGCCGTGTGGGTGCAGGGACTCACTGGCAGCACAGGACCTGCCCCATCTCATGAAGAACCTCCATTGCTTCTGGACTGCGCATGTTCTCCCCAGAGCATGTGCTGTTTTTGCCTCAGGCCTACAACAAAGCTTTCAGAGTATTCTCCATTCATTAAAACAAGATTTTGGTCAGGCATTATATTAGAACCACAGGCCTCTCTTCACCTTTGAGGTTGAGAAAGAGTTTGTTCATATGCCAGGTACCCAGTGATGGAGCTGCCCTCCACCTTCTGGGTTGACCCTCTGATACCTGAATCAGCCTAAAAGTCCCTTCTGGGCTCCCAAAAAGCCCAGATAGGACATCAATGCTAGGGGCACCTGTGGGGCTATCTCAAGTCTGGCAGTACCAGCTGAGCCAGATACTGGCACTGATCTCTGGTCTGGCCCTGAATACCTATATGCAAGCCATCAGGCCTGCTGTAAAATATCCTTTCTCATTGCCTGCAGTAATAATCTCCTGGATGTGACCCAGAGATGGAGATACACTGCCAGGCACCATGCATCAAAGAAAAGGTTGATTCTTCAGTAAGTTAAGATTAGTTGGTAGAGCAGAAATGTATATGCTGTCAGAGGACTAATCCCTGTACATTTTTCAGAAAAAATTTTCAGCCAAACTTTCTGCAGCCATCTCAGAGTGTGGCCACCAACACCTAACCACTCAAATTTTTGAGGCTGAGCATTGGCACCAGTTAAGGTTGCACAGCCCACCAGTTCCTTCACTGGCAAAACAGGTAAAACTGTGTGCACAACTGGAGTGAAGAAGCTGGGTGGAATCCTGGGTGTGCAGTCTTGGCTGGGAACTAGCCAAATACTTCACCTTTTATATATGCAAAGAAGGCAAAGGTGCTCAAAATATGGAGAGAATGAGACTCTTTGGTGTGGTTAAAAAAAGCTTTCTGTGCATTTCTAATATGAGATATTTTCAGATCTTTCAGTGTCTAACTCTCTCTAAATATTACCTTCTCTTAAAAAAAAATCCAATTTCTCTGGCTTCTTAAAGTAGGTAATATAAATTATGTTATTATTACCTAGGATACACATAGCCCAACATATCTGGGAAATAATTACAGGCCAAAATCTTGCCATCCAAACAGAGGTCAAACAGACTGCATAAAGAGCTCATATTCTCTAATAGGCTTAATCCAGTAGGGATATAGTCTGCAACATGAAGATTTAAGCAGTGATGCTGCAATCCATTTGAAGCTATGGATGGATACAAATCTAATGGACACTCACAGCTAGGATAATCTGACTTAGTTTTCAAGGCAGAAAAATTAAGGTAGACCCATTCCCCTCAGATGTGGGTTACCTACTCATTTGTGGCCTCACAGCAAGTTCTTTACCTTATTATAAATTTTGTGGTCCTCATGTCATGCATGAGAGTCCATCTCATGAAGGATCTGTCCCCAGGTGTGCCAACCTCCAAGGATAAAGAGCCCAGCAGTGCCTGGCAGAGGTCTATGGCTGCCAGCGGGAGCTAGAGGTGAGCAGGTGGATGGCAGGAGGGAGAGCAGAGCTGCAGCAGTTGTCTCTCTTGGGAGCAAGCAGTGTGGCTGCAGGTGCTTCAGCTCATCCAGCACCCCTGAATGGAGAACAGTTCTCCCTGTTCTTGGCTGGGCAGGAGGAACTGGTTCCAGTGGGGCTCAACAGAGGTGCAAAAGTGGAGTGCTGAGGGAAGGGTAGAGAGACAGGCAAACACCTCATGGGTGCTTCTGCCATTGGCTGCTTTCCTGCCGTCTCCCCCAAGCCTCTCTCATAAGGACTTCGACTGTTCCCATGGCCAGCAATTTTGTTTGGGCAGGCATCCAGCATTGCTTAGCAGATCCAAAATGACACCTCGCACATTCTTGAAGGTGTGAAAGAAACAACCAAGCTGAATCACTTCACCACCCTCAGGGTACTAGAGGTGATACCATAGACTTGCCAAGGAACACACAAGGACATCCACAAACATTTCACGACCACCTTCTTTGAGTCTGCTTTGTTATTAAACAGTCCTGGCTTTTGGCATTAGCTGGAAAGCAGAACATACAATTGCTCAGACAGGACCTCTGCCTTGGCTTTCTTGTCACATACCCTCAAAAAGGCAAGACTTTTCAGTAACAAGTTGATTTATGCCATCCAATAAATATATTAATAGTCTTTGTATGGATCATTTGCAAGCAAATAATAACTCCACAGGTGGGAGGATGGGGCTAACACCAGAGGTACCAAGCTGCCAGCTGGGCCATGGCCTGAGGCTGAGCTACCTGGAAAGAGTCTGGAAGCAAACGGGCAAGAAAGTGGACATGATGTAGAAAGCTGAATGTGAGAGGGAATATTGTGAGAAGCTGGCAAAAGGTACAGGTGGTGCTGTGGGGGCTGTCTGGATCCCTCATGTGGTTACAGGGAATGTGTGTGAGCAACAGCTGAACCACAAGGTATCTGGAGTGGAGCACTGGGGACGTTCTGGGAAATGGAGCCTTGCCAGGCCTGGTAACCATGGCTGTAATAGCACATAAGCCTGACATAACCTGGTTAGCAATACCAGAAATAGCAAACTCAGAAATGGATATATAGCAAAACCAGGACTACAAGGGAAATTTAGTTAGGTGCAGGTTGTCTCTCTCGATTGAGGAATGGAAATGGAGATGAAGGGGTGGTAAAGAAAGAGTTCAAGGAACACAGAAATGGGTAATAAGATACACAGTTCGTGTGTCTGGGAGCATTTGTCAAGCAGCCCTATGCTTGATACAAACCCTGAGCTTCTGACCATGCCACCAGTCATACCTGCTTCCACCCCAGCTTGGCAGTGCAGGGGATTAGCTTTCACTAGCTGGACAGACAGACTGAGCATCCCAGCATAACCAGTTTGGTGCCTGTTCCAGAGCGGATGGCATTAGCAACCATCCACCACTGTGTAACAGCTAGAATTAAGTGCTTTTTTGGTTTCCAGTTCAATTAATACCGATAAAATTTTGGAACTAAAGAAGGTGGCTTGTTTACCTTCAAACTCATGGCCTACACCCAATAAAAATATTTTCCAGGAAAATCATTTGCACTGAGAAATCAGTATTGCATGTCCTCTGCATTAGTGTAGGCACTGATTAGGAAATAGAAAATATGCAATGAGCCTGTCTATGAAGTGATGCTTAGAAGTTCCACAAGCACTCCCAGCAGAAGCTATAAATGCAGACTTCAAAAACTTGTCAGAAAAAAGCAAATTACCCAGAATGTACTTCATCTGAGCATTGGCTGAAGGTTTGATACAGACTTATTTTACTGAAGTTAGTCAGCCCTTCTCCAACTTGAGAGAAATATATCTTGTCTTTAACATTTAATTGTACCTCAGATCACCCATAAACCAGCTGAGGCTGTGCTTTTCATAATTTCTCTGTATCAGTGTTGCCATACCACTGCATTTCTGTGCTGCAGCTGGACCAGCACTACTTGCAAGCAGACCAGCTAAGAAAAAGTGATAAACAACCCCACAGAGACTAAGCTGTGAGATATCTCTCATTGGCCTGAATATTGAGCAGTAAGTTCACTCTCACAGCCTTTTCTCAATGTTCCCAGATCTCCTTTCCCTGGCAGATTCAGGGTTTGTCCTAGCCTGGTACCAGTAGCCCAATGCACCCAGAGCTTCAGGTGTTCCTGCCTAGGGCAGATTGCCCCATCTCACTTTAGAACTCCTGATTCCTTGCCCCCTGCTGTAACCTCTTCTGAAGGCACCTTTTGCTTCACTACAAGGAAAATAAGTTACTTAGCTTCTGTATCTAATAGCACTTTGGAAAACTCCAATGCTGCCAAAGTGCTGGCAGGGGGCTGAAAGCAGCCAAGTTTTTTGCTGAATGCTCTCTCACAGCACAGCTGTGCAAAGCTGGACTCAGTATATCATCAAATTCATCAGATATGATAACCAATATCAATGGCAGAAGTGCTTGTGAGAAAGCAAGAAAAATCTGGGGATCTTTAGCAGAGCTGGGCAACTGAGCCACCACTAAGAATTCTACGCTAAGGATTTGAGCTATTTATCCAGTTGACTCTTTATTTCATTTTAAGCAACATCCCTTTTGCTGCCTCAGAGATTTTTTTTTTCCCATGGTTATTGGGATTTTTCAATATTGTTGCCTTGATTTGGGAGAAGGGTACATTTCTCCTTTTGTCACATTAAGCTACATTCTCACATTAAAAAGAGAAGTCAGGCAACCAAGCTGATTTTCAGTTATATCTGCTTTTAGATCAGAGCTCTTCCCCTTGTTAACCAGTGGGATGGATCTGAAGTTGTGGCTTGGGATGCTTGGGGGTCTAGGCTTGATCAATAAGCTGATAGGCCTGAAGAAGGGTACCTGCTGTGAGGAAAAAGCACTAAGAAGAAGAGCAACATGAACTGCACAATAATTTGGGTACAGCATCAGGGACTCTAACGTATACAGTTCAAACTCATGTGGGTAAATCCATCACTCAATTCACAGTTGCAGGGAGCTTGTATTCAAGAGTTTCTGCAGCCTAGAAAGCCAGCAGGTCCTCCCACGTGCACCACACCTCAACCAGCCCCTCTGCAAAGATCACAGTGCCCAGGAGCCCAGCCCCTTCACCATCACTCTGGCCAGGCCCAGACCCCACACTTGGAACCACAGACAACAACAGAACTGCCTTGAGAAGGGGTACATCCCTGTATGACTTCTGAGCTTCCCTCCTTGCTCTGATTTCCCATGAAGACTGAGGACCTCTGCACTAATTAGACATCCTTACAAGAAAGGGCAGTTTGTTACCACAGGAGCATATTTCACATGCAGCACCATGTTAAATACCTGGTGTGAGGATTCTGTAAAATTTCAAGAGCCAGACTAGAGCTATGGTCTTAAGTTTAACACAACTGGCTGGGGACACACATCCTCACTTTCTTCAGCTGTCTCATTTTCACTGCTTGCAAATTACTGATCTTCCCTTAGTGCCATCTCCTCCACACCTGAACTATCACAACTTAACATAGCCTTTCTGTAGGCATGTACTGCATAAAGCCTGTGTCATCATTGCTTATTTCTTATGAATGTACATATCCCTGGGCTTAACAGAAATCAAGTTTTGCCCTTCTGACAACAATTTAACTGAGCATACAAGCATTGCCAGGTTACTTTAGTGCTTAAGGAGTACCTTTCCCACATAGCCATTGTTATTTTCCACAGATTTATCACAGAAATCATCTCCAATTGACACAATCAGGACCAAAGGCATAACTTCTACTGCCCAAGCACAGAAGTTCTGTGCTCCCTCAGCCCCACAACATGCCTTGGAGGCAGCAATAGCCACCAGCAGCCTTTTCTCAAAAGGACGCTGAGCTAGTCTGTCATATAATTTTGTGTTACTAAGCAAAATAAGTAGGTAATTTTCCAACAGTGACTAAGTGCAAGTCTGAATTTGAGGTGGGATTTCTACACTTGTATTCATGTTTTCTGTGATGATATTTCATGGCCCCCCAGCCCCACTACCTATTTCATCTCTCCAAGCTGAAACAGCCTAGGAAGGGGCTGATCCACTTTGCTGCCACACAGATGTCTACATTGCCAAATCAGCACCAATGGCTATGCCCTTTTTCATCACCAGGCCAGCAAGAATCCAACCTCACCTTCACATCCACAAGTATGTTTGCAATTAAAGAAACTTCTATTTTTGTTATATTATGTGAGACCCAAGTCTTTGAGCTGCAGTAGTCTAGGGAGTGCAAAGCTGTGATTCTCAGCAGGCACCTACAGAGCACTCCTACCATGCTGCCCAAGTCACAAGACAGGCAGGGAAATGATTTCCAGCAAGGAAGAGAGAGCATAACAGAATCCAGTAGAGGCACTGCTATTTATGGCAGTCCTCATCCAGTTCCATCCTTCCCCTTGCATCATTCTTATGAGTGGGAAAAGATATCAGTATCTTTGTCTACTGTCTGCATGTGACTCCCCTTCTTGGATACAAGAAGCCAGTCTGGCACAAGGAGCATAATTTAAGAGCATCTGACCTCAGGCTTGGTAAATTGGGCCCAATGTACAACCCCCTGTCTATATCACTGTACATACAGTGTACATAATTATGAAACAACATTTTTGCCTGATGAACAACCTCCATATGATACCCAAGAGAAATTTCCTGTTCTCAGCACCATTGCATCCTTAACTTTCCTGCTTGTTTTGACCATTTGTCTCTCAAGCTGAAGTGTCTAGAACTGGGAAAGCCGCAGCCAAGGAATGTCATTAATACAAACATCACAAATATTTATGACGGACACTCAAAGAAAAGTATTCCAAAATGCATTATCTTGTTTTCCACATAGCTCAGTGAGAGCTAGAGTTCCTCGGAGCTCTATTCTGCTTCGGCTCCCTTCCATTTTCCTCCAAGCAGCAAGGGCATCTCAGAGCAATGAGGATTTTCTGGCCCTTTAACAATCCCCTTGTCCGCCAGACTTCCTCCTTTCATAGCCCCCATGTGCCCCCTCCCCTCTTCCCCAGGGCTAGTTAATATGTGCCAAATCCTGACACCCTGAATGGTTTCCCAACGCCGACACTAATCACGTTTTCAGGAGCAGGTCAGCAGTGAAGGAGCTGAAATTCGTGTGAAAAAGTCCCTGGGATGGCCCCGGTGCCTCACACCTGCATGCCCTATTCATCTGCACTGTTTACACATTGTCATCCACAATTAATTCTTTCCAGGGACGCTCCACTGCCTGCCCTCCCATTGCACAGGGACCCCATTCTGAGCTGTTGTGTCTGTTAAATTGAGCATGGGGTGCTGCGATTAAATTAAGTTTTGTGGCACTCTCTCTTTCTCTCCCTCCCTTCCCTTCCCTTCTCTTTCTCTCCATTAATAACGATTCCTGATGGAAGATTGCTGGCACTAGAGTAAAGAAGTAATTACAGGCACTAAAAGTAGGGAAAGAAAAGTTTCTGTATGGAAATGTGAATGGGGACATCTTTTCTGGCTAGCCGACATTTCTCTCAGCCCGAGGTGGGAACCACAGCTGCATGCAATTCCAGGGTACAAGCAGGAGAAAGGAGAGGAGGGCATGGGGGCACACGTGATTATCTCCCATAGAGCAAACTGCCAAAATTTGGATCTCTGAGAGTCTTTAGCCACTGGCCTGAATATAGGTTTTCTAAAGCAAGTGACATTCTCACCTTCTACTGCAGCCACGTTTGTGCATATGCATGGCATACACCAGCCTGGCTGCTCTTCTCACAAAGTATCATACCCAAAGGCACCCGGAGAAATTCCCTGACTAACAGGTTAGCAAGTCACCTCCTCACACTGACACACTCCTGCACTGTTGCATAAAACATGGAATAAGAATTGCTCACTGGAAATGAGAAGAAAAACAACAGGACAGGAATTTGACCAGCTTCTGCAAAACCTCAAGGCAGCAGCTTTTTTTGCCAAGTATTTTGCTCATGCATGAAGTGGACAACTGGTTTTTATTACTGGGACCCCTTGAAAGCTGAAGAGCCATTTTTGCTGAAAACAGAAACTTGCAGCTTTCCAAGCAAGTGGAGCTGGGTGGATTTGGCTTTACATGTTTGTTCAGCTACTTGCAGAACTCACTACCACAAAAGACTGTAGCCCCACAGCATAGCACATGTAGTGTCCCCTTGGTAAGAAGGGCAGAGCTCAGACCTTTCCAGCCAGCAGCCTGAATTAGAGCTACAGCTAAATTTAAAAGCAACCTCTTTTTCACTCGTGTCAGCCATGCACCAAAAACAAAACAAAACAAAAAACCCCTGTAAATCGCCTGAAGTTCTGAAGCCTCAATATCCAAGACACACATGAAACATAGCAAAATTAATTGACTACAAGCACAGTCTTTTAAGGCTTGGCAAATAGCAGCCTCTCTAATTTTTATCCTATGCAAGAAAATTGCCCCTGCAAGACAAAAATCTTTATGTTGGCAATTAAAGAAACAGCCTCCTCATAAACACCACTGTAAAATATTGTTGCGTGCACATTGGAAACCTGCTGGATGCAAAGCACGTGCTACATCCCCCTCTAGTGCCGAACTGCTACAGAAGAACAACCTAATTCTACTACTGCTTTCTTCAGCCGGAGAGGAGACTTTTCTGCAACAATCTATAAACTGTATTAAAAAACCTGAAGGGTGGCTGCCACATGTGAAGGCACCTTTATGGGATGATTGCTCTAGAGGAGATGGATTCACAGGGGCAGAGAAGTCCAAGAGTCTTTAAAATTAACAAGATTTTGGTACTCCCTAAATATCAGTGTGAATCCAGGACAAATTTATTTCATTTAGCAAGTCTCCTTACTTGCTTTGTACTTCCTCTTAAAAAACAGGGAGCTGTACACATCGCACACCTGATCAACACCTATCCCATAGCATCATAGGTCTTCATACCAAGCACCTGGGCCAAACAGCCCCTCCAAGAGCACCACCTAGAATTATTACCCTCCCAATCATCCTCCACCACAGCAGCCATGGTCTTGAAGGCCTTATTCAGGTAAGGAGCCTGGCTGTCAGGCAGGGAGCACCAGCTGTCAGCACCAGACCAGCATCAGCTGTCTGTATTCTATTGCGTTATCCTGTCTCACCTTCAAGGACCATCAGGCCTGACACTGAGGGTGTACCAGCCCTACAGGTCTCCAAGGTGCATGACAGCTCACACCAAAACCATGCTGACTGCAAGTCCTAGTTCTCAAGCACACATGGCAGTGTGTGTTGCATGTCCCATACTCTCCCATACTTAGTGACACAGAGCCCTTCAGGTGGCCAGTCTACATTTACCTTGCATCCCTCTGCAAGAATCACAGCTTGTTAATGGGAGAGGGAAGAAGCCAGAGAGCACTCAGGTATCAGGGAAAGTTGGACCCGAAGAAGGCCCTGGGGCCTGGAGAGAGCAAAGGCAAGCTGGCTTCAGCAGGTTACCTGGGTCAGGATGGGTAGAGCTCAGGATTTACAACCAGCACAGGCAAGGATACTGGTCCAGCTGGCATCCCCAACTGGGTGTGGGAAGACGGCAGTACACCACAACACCATGCTCCTCAACCCATCAGCTGACAGAGCCTGCTTACACAGTCCTTCCAACCTGATACTATGGGCACAGAGCACACAATTTTTATCAAAAACCTTCCATGGACTTCTGGAAAAAACATCATCATTTGGCAAATGGTGCAGCTAAGGCTCCCTTACCAGCCAGCCGTGCTTCACCATCAGCTGCAAGCAGTCTCTGCCTCCTCTGTTAGTTAGCCTTTAGGAGAAGTAGGATCAATTCTTCTTTCCAGGTGGGTGAAACTTGCCAAAGAACAGCTGAACATAGCTCTTTATAATGAAGGTGTTTGAGTAACCTTAGTGGCAGGTGTTGAGAACAGCCCTGCCTATGAAAACTTGAGGTGAAGGCTCTAAATTTAAATTATTTTCCTGAAGCAGAACTACTAGTACTCTTAGTAATACAGCTATTACAAAACCTGCAAGCTGCCTCCTATTGAAACAATGAGAGTGGAGGATGTTCAGCAAATTATACCACTTGCCCAGTTAATAAACGATTCACAAAATTATGCACTGTTTTGAAGTGCTCTGTAAACATATGTTAATCAATCATTAAATAATTAAGATAACTCTCTGTTCTTTTTCTCTGGCACTCCCAAGTTGATGGATGTTCCTATAGCAACGGAGGAGCAGGACGGAGGGCAGGGGGAACACAGGGCTCGGGAGGCGATGCTAGCACAGGACCTTTGCTCTCCAGCCCTCCAAAAGTCACGCAGGGCAAGCGGAAGGGGGCTGCGAGAGGTGACATGCAGGAAGGAGGCTTTCAATTTTAATGGAAATTCTAACGATGACAGTCTATGCAAATAGGTACATGAAAGGGGAGAGGAAACAGACAGGGGGGAAGGGGGAGAGAAATTAACCCTAGTTCAGATTTCAAAGCAAAGCCAGGAATAATTTCTGGAGCTAAGAATAGTTGCAGTGCACCTTGTTCTCACTGGGCTTGAGCCTTGCATAATCCTTAGACTCGGGGTCTGAAATTACAGCTGGGAGGGGGAGGGAAGCCAGTCTGCATGGTCCAGGAAACGTGGCTGTCCAGTCTGCAGCTCCATCACCTTTATGATTCCTTTGTGTCACCAAAAGGCACTATTTAACAAAGGAGCTGTCCTTCTGCTTTTGCAGGGCCCTTGCAGTTGTTTTGCAAATGAGATTGCTTGATTGGTGAGCAAAATCAGAGATCTTTTGAAGCTGTTGCCCAGGAAAGGGGGAGGGCAAGGAGTTCAATTATCCCTCACAGTAAGTAGTAGGATCTGCTTCATCCCATAAAGAGCTGTTGAGAACGAACCAAAGCAACTTCTGAACTGACTTTTATGTAAATTTCATTAGAAATCCCAGGAAGACCTTAGAGCCACCTGCAGAAAAGAGCCTGCTAATTCCCAGGAGACACTCCTGTCCTTATTGCATCTCCCTCACCTCCCTTGGGGACAGCCAAACCAGAGGCTGCCCCAGCCCCAGCCAGCCCCCAAGCAGGCAAATTGGGGCTTTAGGGTCTTTAGCTTGTTGGGAAATCTGCTCAACCAGCACCAAAGGGCAGCTCCTCCACTACATCCAAGGGTCCAGCCTGCAGACCTTCCAGAGCTTATTGGTGTAGGTCACATCAACACCTAGTGAGTGGGCACTCACTGGGAGATCTCTTTTAATCAGAAAACAAGAAGTGCCTGTGGGAAGACAGGGATGCTGCTGACAAGAAATGATGTTTCGTCACAATGAACTGGAACTGAGCACTTTGCTTCAATTGCTACGAATTTTTTCATTTCAGTTGAATTCAGCATGGAAAGGAACTTTCCCAAAAAGGCCTCTGTTTTTTCCTGTGCATGGGGTTTGTGGCTGAGCGCTCACTGAGAACAACGTGAACCTTGCCCAAGCTTTATGGGAGCCAGGCAGATCTCCCAGGGAGCACAGCCCAGAGGAGAGAATGGGACCCAAACCCAAGGAAAGGCACTGCCTATTTTAATGTTAAGCAGACTTGAAACTAAACATTTCATGTCAGTTCAACAAATTGAAACAAAACATTCCTACCTCAGAAATGTCAAAATGTTTCACTTTGATCCAAAAAATGTCTAAACAGGACACGGAAACATTTCTGAACATGACTGTTATAATTCCAGGAAACAATTTTTCCAGTTTTTTGCCCCAGTTTGTTCTGTTCTGAAAAACAGAAATTCGAAATTTCACAAAGCTGTACTTAGAGCCATTTATCACAGGAGGGACCAATACTGCCTACACATGCATGTGTGTGTGAGCACTCTCACTCCCACACGCAGCACATCCACAGTGCCTTTCAGTGGCACCCCCAGGACTCCCTCAGGGCTGGTTTCACCACCAAAGAACTGCCAGGCCTCCAGCTCCATGACCAGAGAACGCCCTTCAGTCTGTCCACAAGATACCTTAAAAACAGGGTGTTTAGGGCTGACAAAGGTATCACTACCATCACCACAGGGCTCACACACAGCTCAGTTCAGAGTCCTCCTGCTCTCCTCCAGGGTGGACCTAGGGTTTGGTCTGACTAATTTCAGACCTCATAGTTTGGTATTGATGTGAATAACAAGAAACTGGTTTGAATAATCTCCTGTTTTGGGAACAAGTGTTAAAAACAGCAAATACTTAAAGAAAAGAGGGAAGGGTGTAAGAATTTCACAGCTTCAGTATTATTTGACCTGTGATGTTAATTTATATTGCTGAGGATCCTCTCCTCTGAGAATTGTTAAGAACATGCTAATATGGAGAAAGATTACATGCTCCTAATCATGCACTGCATGCCCAAAGTGGATCCAGGTATCTACTTTCACCTCAGTAAGTGTAATCCTAACACTGCATCCAGTAACAGTTTGATGACTTTGTATGGACAGTGTTCTTGCTGTCCAGCTGAGGACCACAAATATGGCTGGCTGTGTCACTGGCCCCTTAGAGAAAGTGCTCCCAGGAATTCTCTGTGCCAACCAACAGCTAAACCAGGGAATAAAATCTTCCCCTCTGCTCCCTCTCTGCCCACCAAAGCTTTTTAGCTGTTTTGTTTTCCATTTGCTTAGGATAGCCTCCTTCTTCCAAAAAGCTAAAAGACATTCTAAAACATCTTTGTGCATTTATTTTTCACAGTCTTTCAGTGTTGACTGCCTCTCTATGACATACCTTCAGAGTCCTCTAGTGTCAGGTCCTGTCTTGTTCCTACAAGGTGAGGACACTGTAAGGGGTCCAGCGTGGCTCTCTTGCACTGGTGGGATAGCTGACATGGCCAGATTAGCCACATACACCTTAGCCCTCTAGACCAAACTGGCCAGGACTGAAGACTCCATGCTCCTCTCCTGCCAGACTCTCAGCACCCATTGCCTCTGTTTCCCTGCTATAGACCAGACTTTCCCTAGTACCTTCACCTGGGAGAACTTTCTGTATCTTGGTCTCTTCCTTACTCAGGGAAAAACAAACTTCTTTTAAATATTTCCCAGCCGACATTTCTGCAAAAGCAGCATCTATCATCATCCCTGGACATACAGTGCTGCACCAGGAGATATATTTCTCTCTTTTTGTATAAATAATGCATAATAATAATTCATTCTGCTGATTCTCTGATTCACTCCAACACTTCCAAACTCATTCACCCTCTAAGCCTGTAAATATGAACTGCAGGTACAATTCATATTGCATCTACAGCTAAACAACCATTTGTGTTGCACTGTTGCCCAAACAGTACCCTCTGGACTCCTTCCCTGTGGGTTGGCAGTAGCTCACAGCTTACAGGCTCTCTGAGGCTTTTATCTAATGAAAAATCAGTTTCTTGCTGACACCTTTTCTTCAGAAGGCTTCTGCATAGGCCTAAAAGAACATGCAGAAGACTTTATCCATCACAGGGCTGTCCCAGGCTGCAAGAGGACAGCAGATCTGAGATGGGCTGCCTTCCAGGTGATGATTGTTGCCACCTCCTAGAAATACCTTGCAGCAGCCTTGCCAGTTGCTGGGTTTCACCCCTAAGTATAGGAAGGTTTTAGGCTTTATAAAGTGATGAAGATGAATAAGAGATCTTCCTTGTAGGGGCAAAAGTGTAGTGACACTTCAAGGAAGCAGTATATCACCTTTGAGAACCAGGGTATGCATTGTTTTAAAAATAGAAGATAATAAAATAAAGAATAACCACAGGAACAGAGAAACAGAGAAAACTGGTGTGTAGATTATGTTCCAAAAGTCTCCTTAATGAAGCTTCAGATGTTGCCATCATCCCCCTTGAAGATTATTTAAAGACTGTACCAATACACAGATATTGAGTGTGGCTGTTCCCATGGGCATGTACCTAATCAAATGGGGCCTAATTATGCGTATTACCCAATTTGGCATTTGGGAGCACATCAGTGATGATACTTCTGCTTGTCTGACAAAAAACATGATTATTCAGTAAAACTGTATATGTCTTAAAGTTGGATTTTTGTTCTTTGATAAGAAACTGCCTAGCTAACCAAAAGTGCTTTTCACTTGCAAAGTCATAGCCATTAGCAACCAAATTCAATTAATTATGTTAGATAAGCTAATAAATATATATAGGACTCTTTGTGCTATGCACAGTCACCTTTAGAAAACATTTCATCATTAGTCACCAAAAAACGAAGTGTTCTCTTTTTTCCAAGGATGAGAGCACTTCAAAAACTTCAGTTTAACATTATAAATTACAATGCTCTTTGCTTTAAAAATAGATTTCAAAATTGATGCTTGCCTTCAGCTTCAATACGGAAAACAGATTCTTTTTATGTGCCTTGGATTTATGGGAAAAGCAAAGAATTTTTCAGAATCATGTCAGACAAAAGTTGGCAATGCTTATTCTCATGGAATCACTATATTAAAAATATGCTCTCCCACCCTGCCGCAGTGCCCCCAGGCACAAGCAGAAGGCAAGATTTTTTCCTGTGACACCCACAGAAGAGGAGATTGCCAGCAGAAGGACAGTGGGATGGGTAGTGACAGAGGCTGCAGAGCTGGGCCATGTTCTAAATAATCTGTGACAATGAGCTGGAAGACAAGACTGAAGCCTGACAGACATGAGTCAAGGTCTTGGGGAGAGGAGTAATCCTACCTGTGCATACAGTAATATGTCTTTCTCTGTCTTTCTGCTAACTTTACTTCAATTTTTTTCTTATATTTAGGGAAAGGACAGAGAAAGGCACCTCTGGAATTGTGGTGTTTTACCTTCAATCCCTTTTACATCCACATAGCTACCAGAAGGACACATGGCTGGGAGAACCTGTCAGTCAGAGCAGCCTCTTTCTTCCCCTCTTCCATGCAGCAAAATGATAATGAGAGAAGAAAGAGACCTTGTAAATAAATCACCAGGTGACCAGAAGCATATCACCTTCCTGTGACAAGAATTCCTCAATTCTGCAAGAGAGAAACATGCAAAGTACAGAGTTGAGTACAGGAATGAAACAAACTCCTGAGCTGCAGGAGGAACTGGTAGAACAAGACAGAAAACCACCCAAACTGGAGGTGTCAAGTCAAGACTATCAGTAAAAAAGTGTCTCTACCAGAGTCAGCAATGAGTAGGTCAGACCATGACAAGACAGAGGAAGTACTTGGCAGGATGAAGCATGTGATGTCCAGATGAGAGATCACTGATAACAGCACAAGATGTGGCAGGTTGGCTTTGGCACAATTCTTTTAAAAACCCACTGGTGAATGCAGCTGCTGATCAGAAAGAAGACAAGGACCCTCTTTTGCAGCCCCAGTGTGGATGTCTGAAAGACCCCCAGCTGCCCTCTGTCCATGAGGATACCTGCCCCAACCACTAGGCAGGTGGCCTGCAAGGGCATGACTTACCTGGTGCTGTGTTGAGTGTTCCTGCTTCAGCCGCTCAATTAGCTTGCGAGTGAACTGGTATAATTGGAGTTTGTATGGCTGCCAGTGTAACACTTAAGTTAGACGCCATTTATGTAAAATGGAATCATAATGATAAACCACTAAATAGTAGTTGGAGCATGGAGTAGCTAAAGATGGGAGCATATCATTCAATTCTGGTTGTCATCTGATTCAGCCAGCAGACTCTGTGCAAATCCATTTTGAAGTTCCCAGCTTCAGCTGCTCTGCGACACCAGGAACCACACGGTCTCCTCTCCCTCCCCCAGCACCCCACATCATTAAAAGTAATTAAACTCTTGTCCCATGGTGTCCAGGTGTCACGAGGCACCTGGTAAGTCTCACCTCTAACTACCCACTTGGCTGTGCTGAAATAGCAGTGCTGCAGATGCCGCCTGTGGGGCTCAGTCCACTCCCACCAAAGGCTGGGTGAGCTGCTTCCAGGGCACCCCCAGCTCTGCCTGGCTTTCCGGGGCACACTAGGGAGCTGCAAGTTAATCAGCAGTGCCCCACATCAGGTCAGCACACCCAGCTATCTGTGTTTTCCCTTGTTTTTCCTTTTCCATCAACCTCCATTTTCCTCCAAATCTCTTTGGTGTACCAGTTAATCCAGAGGGTTTTCATTTACTCGGGTCGTCCAAATCAGCAACACACAAATACCCCCCACAATCACTGCCAACAGCTCATAATATATTTTAACTGCTCCTTGGCCTTTGATGTATTTGCCTTCTGGGCAACATTATCATTACCCTTTATATACCTCTGTAGGTGAATGCAGCACTGCACATGCTAAGTGCAATGGGTTTGCTTGTGCCTGAAATAAAGCACACTGTCCTAAGAACCTGCAAGAACTATGCTCTCTTTGCAAGCAAAATCCTGAACCAGACCAAAACAAACATGAATAATATCCTGGGTTATGGAGATCTTATTTTCAAAGTGGATGAGCAAATATAGGGAGGAACAGGACAAACGAAAGGAGGTGTTTGCCTAGGAAGAAGCCTCAGTGGGAGAAAGGAGTTCTGGTATAGTCTGGAAGTGTGGGCATCATGTCAGGGGAAGCAGATAGTATGCCATGCAGATGTGCACATGCTGGAAGTACATATGGAATGAAATACATCATTCTGAAATACCATATGCAGGCAAATTCAGGAAAATACAATGGGAAAAATTTAAGGGGGCAGGATTATTGTGGTCCCAGACTGAGGCATTCTTCACAACTTTGGAGACATTTATAGTTTCCAGGTCTCCTGTAATTGAAATAGTTACAATTGTATTTCTCAGGGAATATAAATCAGTGTGGGTGGCATGAGGCTGACAATTTGGAAGGGCGCTCAGCCCAGCTGGGAAAATGTGAAAACAGTCAGAGCCCTGAAAGATTAGTTAGACATGGATTAGCTAAAGTTGGTTCCACAGGAACCACACGACCCACAGGTGCTTGAGAAACAAGCTCTCTGTAGTAAGATATTTTTGTGGGAAATTATAGATATACAATGTTAATAAGGGTGCACCATGCTAACATACAAGAGTCCCCAAGACCAGCCAGTGAGGGAGGGCATGTGGACTTTGCCCAGCCACCCTGTAAGCCTCTGAAGTTTTCTACTTGCCAATTCTCTTACCAAAAGTGCAAATGGCTCCCCCAGTCTCCACAGTCACCCTCTAGATGTAAAACAAAGCGCTGCTCATTGTTGCCCTCTTTTGGTTTTGGGTTTTTTTTTAATAAATTCAAAGCATGACTTCCCTATTTGCAGCCATCATTCTGTAAAGGATGGGCTGGCCCATGGCCATGCAGCACAGACCTTGGTATAGTGACCATGGCCAGCCTCCAGATCCTCCAGCTCTGCAAGGGGCTCATGTTAGATTAGGACTACCTCAGAAAGCTGAGAGGCAGAGGAAGGGGCTGCTTGCAGCATGTTGGTGCACTGGTCCCTAAAATAGGAATGAGCCCATCCCATTCCCCCTGAAATCACATGGGGATAAATAGATCACAGAGAAGAGCTATTGAAACATGTCTGGGGGAGGCCTGGTTTCAAGCAGGGCATGGGACACTGAACAATAGCTGCCATTTTGAAGCAACTAGAACCCAGAGTGCTCTTGAGGAGGTGATGGAAAACACTGTCACAGGGTACGACCCTTGCTTGTGAAATAAATGGCCCCTGAGAGTTCATTGTGCAATGGCTGCTGACGTGCAAAGCCAGCGCTGAAAAACATCAACTGTGCTTTCTAAAAATATGAAAGAGCAGTGCCCAGGGGAGGTGGCTTGGGAAGGGAGAAGCAGAAGGAAGGGCCCAGCAGTGTTGCTGCATCCCTGCAGGATTTCTGGGAAGGCACCGTGCCTTTCTGTGCCCTGCTGAGAGCAGAGTCACACTGGGGCCCTGCTCACAGGAGTCACCAGCCATGCAAACAAGCCCCTGGAGGAAAGAACCCCTGCCCTTCATGAGTCCTCAGGGAAGATCACATCCCTACAGCAAGCTTTGCAGGTGGGAGACAATCCTCCAAGCCAAGCTGTTCATGCACCCTAGCTGCCACTGGGCGTGGGACAAGGGGTGCTGCTGCCCCTGGCGAGCTCCCCAGACCTTCCCCAGCAGGACAGTGGGCTGCAAGACCTTGGAGAGGCTTTGCTGCCCATCAGGTCTGAAGGACATGGCTAGACACAACCAGACAGGGCAGCCCAGCCTCTGCCACTGAGGCAATCCTGGCCACTGTCACCACCTCTGCCTGCCCTTCCAAGCCCCCAGAGATGGGAAAGGCTCCTCAGCTGCAGGAGAGGCCAGCCAAGAAAAAGGTACAGAAACAATTAAAGCTGACAATTAAAATTCCCAGCAGAAAAATACAATCTGGGGAGGGAAAAGTATCCTTTCCAGCACTGTCAACCCCACATACTCAAAAATTATGCATCAGGCTCCAGAAAATAACAGCTTTAAAATTGCAAGGCACTTTGTTCTGTTTTTTAAAGAAAATTATAAACATGTGAGCTTTTCCTACTTGCAGAGGAGCACACAGTTTCTACAGCCCTATGATGTGCTCAACATTGCTGCTGCTCATGGAGCAGGGAAGGCTGTGAAACATTATCCAGTATTGGCTTTCCATCTTTAGCCTGATCCCTACAGAAATATCTTGGCCAAAAGGGGCAGGTGGGTGCCATCAACTTATTTTCTTTGTGTCTGAAGGCACTGAAAGAACTGCCACATGTCTTACAGGGAGACCTGTGTCACAGAGCAGGTAGACTGTGGGAAATACATCAGCCAGTAAAGAGGTCAGTGATCCTCTAAGATTAAAGGCTGATCTGAGTGTGAACTCGCTATCATGCGTCTTGAAAGGATTTGGCATGTAACAGCCTGATCATCGATTGCTGTCCTTAAGAGAATGTGATCCTCTCCTTTGCACTGATCCTGTTAGCTTTATTTACCATAACACTTGCTGAAACATCCTCTTGCAGAGATAATGGCTTCCTTTGGTTGCTGTCAGAATGAACAAATGGAAACAAAAACGTGCTGCTAATAATTGTGTCCTACTCTAATTAATTAAATCAAGACAAAAGCACTGCACGCTGGGTTTGGCTTGCCATTGCCTGGGTGTCTGGACAAACCCCAAGCACAGGGGCTGACCACAGGAATACCAATAACACAGCAGTGCCTAATACATGAGATTTCCACCAGCTCAGAAACTCAGCAAAACATTCATGAGGAGTAGGAAAATGTTTGGCACCCAAACTGGGATCCAGCCACCCAGAGGCTGCTGTTTTAGACAGACCTCAGCCCACATGATCCTAAGGAGTTGCCAAAGATGGTAGATGGGTAAAGTACACAAATAAGCAAAGGGTTTTCAACAGTCTTCTTGAAATTTTTGTGGCACATCTGCACCATGCAGAAAGGCCAATAGTTCAGTCCAGGCAGGCAGTAACAGGGCTTTAGCAGGATGGTGGAAGAGAGGCAGATATTGGATCGCCTGTGTCTTACAGCAGGATGCTAAGCAAGGAAGTAAGTCCAGCTCTCTTCCCCTGCAAGTGAAGATCATAAACTCTACGCATCCTCTTCAGACTGAATCAGGGTCCAGTCACAACACGTACAAATAGAAGAAAAAGGGAAGAAAGTAAATGGAGTGCACAAATCCATACTAAACAGCAGTGGCATGGCCACAGTGCTACTCACTCACAGAACTTACACTGTCAACAAACAGGTCCCCATATCCAAGTGCTGCTAACACACAGATACTTATTTAGGATTTCTCCACTGATGGATTGTGGATCACAAGAGCCAGGGCTATCCAGGCTTCAAACATCCCTTGTGAGGAGGTTTCAGGTGTCCCACCTCAGCTATGGAGCTGCCTTGTGAATCCCTGCCATCCTCCACAGCCACTTGGGTTGCTCACTTGGGCTGGAACACTCAGGACACCCCAGTGAGTGTCCTATGGGAGCCAAGCTTTCACACAAGTCTTTCTGTGCATGCATAAGGGTCTTGGACTCTTTCATCACTCCTTGGCTATTCCTGAACACCTTGTTTCTTACTTTTCACTTTCCTAACCATCTCCTGTATTAAATCTTCATATTCATTATGTGGGAAGGAGGACTAGTGCATGTCGTTAATTGCGCAATTTAAATCTATGATCTTAGAACTTGAGTACAACCTACTAAATGAAATAATTCAAAATACAAGCTTTGATACAAAATAAGCACACTTGCCTCAGCTCAAGGTACAGTTGCCCTTCGAAGGTGTACAGCATCCACAGCTGGAAGTCAGACAAGCTACTGGGCAAACTTCTGCTGCCCACAGCATCTCTCACAAGCTCATGCCAGAGTCTTCTCATGTGACCCAGAGAAAACACAGCATTTTCTCTATAGTTTTCACCCTGCAAAGGTCAAAGAACAGTAGCCAATGTTCATTTCTCCTGTGCAGCTAAGAGCAATAGTCAAGGCTATACAGGTTGGAGACAGGTTTAGGAAATGTCCTGCTGACAGCATTTTATCAAAGCTGCAAGAAAACTTAAACTGTCAAATTTTCCTGAAGCTGTCTTTGACATCCCTAAAGAAATGAAGCATCCAAGACTAACTAGACACAGTAATTAAATAATAAATAACTAAATAAAATAGATACTAAAAATATCTCTTCCTACACAGAAATATAAGCATCACAGACATTAACACACTTCCTTCTATAGAGTTTTTCATTAAAAAATCTGCCCTTGAGGTGAATCTGCTTCTGCTGACACTACACTGACACCCTTCCTTCAGGCAGGGGTAGGAAAAACAGAGACACCCTTTGTATCTCGGAGCATGGAGTGCCCCCAGTGCTCCTCTCAACCCAACAGCAGGGGGGTTTCTGCCCCAGACCTGCAGCTTGCTTCCCACCAAGGGAAAATAGAGTATTTTCCATGTATCATCACACTGCCCACTGATGCAAGTTTGTTAGGGAAACAGAAAAATCTATCACAGCAGCCATAAATCCATGGCAACCTGGGTTTGCCTACCATAAACATAACCCTTATCCAGAGCTCTCTGTCTGGAGTAACTTAAAATCTCTTAGGGGGTAGCAACACCACTGGAAGGATGGGAGAGGATTCTTCCCACCCACCAAGGCTCTTAGACCTATTTCCCAGAGCTGGTGGAAAGTCTCGCCCTAGAAATTCAGAGGAAGATTCAGTGTACTGATATGATAGAAATGTTGGTCTACATCACTGAAGCACGTCACGCTCTCAGGAGCAGCCTTTCTTTCTACAGAGTTTCCTATCCTGCTCAAGGTATAAACAATGCCTATATGCCCAGCAAACTCAAATTTATAATAACCTCCCTGACAGAGAAGAAGCATCAAAGCAAGCTTTTTCCACTGCTGGCCAACTGGAGTATGCTGTGGCTGGGATGCTCTGACGAAGCCCTCAGCCAGAGCTGGAACAAGTCATGGCAAGTCACAATAGTCTCTGCAGAAGCTCCCCTTGTTCCATCCCCACTCCAGCATGGTGCCTCATGTGGGCAGGGCTGCGGTGGGCAAATTGCCTCTAAATCACATTAAAATTAACAAATGGATTAGCCAGGCACGTAACAGTACTGTTCTCACTGTTTTCACAAACCTTGCCTGAGCAAAATGTCGGCACAAGAGGTCAAAGACATGCTTTGTATTATGGGCCAACAGTGTGAAATCTGACATAATCAAGCACCGCTGCTCCTGTCGGGCACACCTGGTGAAAAAGGGCCTTTGGGCACCCACTGGACTGAGCTCAGGTTATGTTAAATTCTGTAAAAGCACAGGAGAGATGATATCCCAGCTGCAAACTAAGAAATCGGACTTCAGCCCCCCACCACTGAAAAGGGCACATAAGACATTTTTTATTTATCAGATGAACTTCCGAAGCTGCTCCTTAAAAAAAAAAAATCTGCAACACAGCTCATTTCAAGCTCCAACAGGAAGTCTGCAAAGTTGCATACATTTTCTTGCTCTCTTTTTAAATACTTCCTTCCATGCCTCTGGCTTGGTAAGCATCATTGGATACCTGTGAATTTGGGAAAACCGTACTCGGTACAGACAATCAGTGTATGGTGTGGTTTTGGTGCTGTGTTTTGTGCAGTGTGTTTCGGGCAGCGTGCTTTGTGCGCTCTGTTTCGGGCACTCTTTTTCAGGCAGTGTGCTTTGTTTCCTGCAGTTTGTTTCATGCAGTATGTATGTTTTGTGCAGTGTATTTTAGGCAGTATGTTTCGTGCAGCGTGTTTCCTGCACTATGATATATATATCTATATTTCGTGCAGTATCATCTGTGTTTCGTGCCGCATGTTTCGAGCGCTGCGCTCCCCCCGGCGATCATCGCGGCTCCGGCCGTGCCACCGCTGCCCTCCAGCGGCACAGCCGGGCAGGACCCGCCGTGGCCCCCGGGCCAGCGAAGGGCGAGCCCTGCTGGGAGCCCCTCAGCTCACGGGGGACAGGCGGACAGCACCGCAACAGCAGCTAGAAGTTCACCTTTTCGGAACTGAGACATTATTCTACTTTCTTCAACCAGTCTCTCCCTTGGTTCCTGTGGCGTTTCCTCCGTTAACTACCGGGAGCCAGTAGGAATGTTTAAACAATGAACAACTAACAGGCTTTTTTTTTTAATTATTAGAGTCATTGAAACATTCTTTGACAGTCCTGCGAAGGGTGAGAATGTTAGAACATTGTCATTTTAAAAACCTGAGCTACACTGAGTTTAGGGGAAGAGGAGGTGCTGCCAAGGCAGCGATACTTCATAAGCACTTTATCGCTTGGCGTGACTCTTTCTGCATTTCTTGCAAAATTCAGCACACAGCTAAAAGGCAAACATTGTGAAAAACAAGTATTTCTTTAGGAAGGCTTGGGATTCACAAGGGGGAAAATCCTGGGAGAGATAGAGAGGGATAGAAAGAGATAAAGAATTGCTGTAGGCTTTGCTCCGGCACATTCTCTTAATTGTTATGGATCTTGCCCATGTGATACTTGGGCAGCCCTTGCGTGTGCCTGGCAGTCTTGTTGATGCCTACAGGAAACCAAAATGCACACAGTGCTGCAGGCACCTCTTCCTCTACCGGCTCAGCCAGGACCCAGAAAAGAGGCAAGGCACTACTCTGCCACCACAGTGACACAGGGAGCTCAAGGCACTGCCTGCGACTTACGGAAGGGCCCCAAGAATGGCCATGTGATGCTTACAAAGGTGTAGGAGAAGCCATGGACATGGATGTACAGAGACACTGAGACCCACAGGCACTGCTCCTTCCCACCCGATGGGGGATGCCTGTGCTGGCCTCCTGAGCTGTTTTTGGTGCTTTTCCAGCCTGGAAAACAAAGTTCCCAACAAAAGCAAGAGCAAGTGGGGAGGAACACTGAGAACAGCTCTGACATTCCTGCCTGCCTGCAGCAATGTTTCCAGAGCAATAGGGGTGCAAAGGCTGAGCCCGCTGAGCTCCCAGATGAGTAGAAGCAATGGACATGCTACTACAGCATCATAATACCCTTCAGCAAAGGAATTAGAGCTCAGCCATAGTGTGAGCCGTAGTGCAGCAAATCTCCCCAGTTAAAATCCCTTCCCTAGTCCTGTTAGTGCTACTACCAAATAACAACTTCCCTATCTGTGAGGCTCTTTTAGACCCAGGCTTTATACCATGCAAGCGGAGGACAGGATTTTACCAAGGAGGATTTTCTTGAAGCAGGAGGACTGAAGAGTACCATCGCTCACCAAGCTCAGCCAGGAAAGGACAGAGCCACAGCTGATCTGCCAAAGCTGCCTACAGCTGCATCCACTGGCACTAAGGTAACAGCATCCATTTTGCTCTAGTTTAACATGCTCAGCTCTGTCTCTGTTTCTAGAGTCCCTCCCTTGACCTAGGGAATGTATCAGGTCAATCTGAAGGCAATAAATGCCTTAAAGGAAGGCGAAACCTGTGGAGGGATCAGGTGTGGTACCTGAGGGCAAGGCAGACAACATGCCATTCCCCAGCATGGCAGGTGTAGGGAAGCACATCCCCTCTTACAGCCAGGGATGGGGAGCAGAGGCAAGGTGAGCAGCAGTCACCCTTGCAGAAGCTGGAAGATCAACCACCTTTCCAGTCCCTCTTCCTGCCCCAGCACCGGCTGCCCAGGCACACCAAGGCACAAGTGCATGTCACACCGTGCAGCCTTGTACTGAAAGCACAGGGCAGGTGCCAGTCTGGGGTGGGTAACAGCTGCCTGTGTGGCTTTGCTTGGAGAGTTTGTGTGATCTCTGCAGTCCCAGCTGGACCAAAATGCTGAACACCCCAGGTCCTGAATGTAGCACTGCTGTGCCCATCCAGCCCTACCTTGCACTGCAGAGGTCAGCTGAGGTACCTACCATGCAGAACCTTCCCTCTGTGCCAAGGAGAGAATATTTTTGAGGCTGGTAAAGCTTGGAGAATTCCTATATGCAACCAAAAACTTTCTAGACAGAGTCAGACTTAGTATATCAGGAAAAGAGACATGAAGACCCCTAAGAGTTTACTAGAGAAATTACTTGTCCACATAGTAATACCTTCCTAGACCTCGCTATCAAAAGCTTTATTTATGGCCAGAAGTAGTATTTTATAATCTCATTAAAAACAAAGTATCCTGGATGCATCATGTTTTCAAGTATTGGCTCAGCAGTATCTTGTGAATGAGAGGAGCTCTGGCTCATTTTCCTTTGTATGAAGTGGCCATCTTTACCTGCCTTCTGTACTCATCTTGAGCTGTCTCCCTCTTGCTCTCACTAGCTATCTCATTATGAGGGTGAACGCTGGAAGAAATGGAGGACCAGAGCAGAAGATACATAAACTGCACAGGATATTTCCAAAGTGAATGGAGTTCAAAGCTGATTGCTCTAAACACAGATTTCTGTTTCAACAGCTGCTGAAGGGCAAGAATGGTGTCCTGAAAGAGAGCTCATGTTTTGCTTGCGTTAATTCAATGCTATTTGGACTGCGGAATCAATCCTTCCCTTACCTTCCCGGCTACTTACAGAAGAAGGGACCTCCTAACCTTTCAGCAGGATGAACAAGACCAAGGGAGCTTTTGATAGCCCAAAACTTTGGAGCCCAGGCTGCATGCAGAGCAGTATTTCCCTGACCAGTCTGGAAGCAACCTTTGCATTTGGACAGGCTACGGACACAGCCCTGAATGTAATCCTTATCGTGGTCCTCCTCATCATCATGGTGTCTCTGGGATGTACAATGGAGATAACCAAGATCACAGCTCCCCCTCAGGAGACTTAAAGGTGTGGCAATGGCCATAATGGCTCAGTACAGCATCATGCCCATAACAGAATTCATATTGAGCAAGCTCTTCCAGCTGGGCACCTCAGAATCCCTGGCCATCCTCATCTGCGGCTGCTGCCCAGGTGGAAACGTCTCCAACATCTTTAGCCTGGCACTGAGAGGGGACATGAACCTCAGGTAAGGAAAGCTACGTATCTGTTCATTGTCCAGGCCAATCTAGCTATGTGACTGCTTGAGAAATGAATTTGATCACCATTAGGAGGTCCCAAGAAGCTGGACAAAGACTGAAATATGAAGTCCAAAACATTTTTAAAGCACCCATATTGCTCAATAAGTTAATTTGTCCCTGTTTCACAATGGGGCTTTGTACCTTTCTCTGAATGATTAGCATGCAACTATTGATGAAGTGGGTGCAGGAACACTTTTTCATCTCTATGTAGCAGTATATGGAGCATGCTCTATCTATCCACGCAGTTCTGTGTAAACTGATCATGCTGCCTGGAGAGGCTGCCTCAGTGAGGAATGTTGAACTAGCAGAACACCACTCTCCAACAAACCCTAGCAATAAAACAAGATCCAGCACAAAAATAGAAAGTATTACTTTTTCTCTTAGTTGTGAATTGCTGAAATGAGAACTCGGTAACTCATGGGTATGTACCCTTTCTCAGCATGTAAGAAACTTGAGTCATCTTCTTCCTTCTCCATTTATATCACATCCTTCTACAATCTGACAGTGATGTTGAGATCTCAGTGACAGGTTGGGAAAAAGCAAGGTAAAGTCTTATATTAAAATCATATGTCCAGGCAAGTAATCAGTTTAGCATACTCCATTTAAAAAAAAGTGTTATTCCTCTACTGAGGGGTCCTTTCCTCATCTTAGTGTTGTAATGACCGCATGCTCCATGGTCCTGGTAACTGGATTAATGCCACTGCTTCTGTACCTTTACTCGGGAGGACTGCATGAGGGTGACTTGGAGGGCAAGGTACCTTGCAAAGGAATAATCACCTCCCTGGTGCTGATGCTAATCCCCTGTGCCATTGGCATCATCATGAATGAGAAGAAACCACAGTACACTGGCCTTATCACCAAGGTAAGAAGTATCCTGTGCTAGTCGCCTTTCAATCAAGGGCTTTAAGGAAGTTTTCAAAAATAGAATCACAGATATATTAACTTCTTTAAGATGTGCCACAAATGAGTAAAAGGGTTGAGGATAGAGCTCAAGACATCCACTACACCACTATAATGCTTAAAATATTTGCCCAAGGAGAAGTCCTCCACCTTTTCCAGGCAGACATTTTGTAGCCTATGTTGCTCTCCTTTTGCTTCAGTTTTAACTTTGGAGGTTTTTTGCTATATCAGCACTAATGAACCTCATAGGCACTGCCCCTTATTACTGCAGTAACCAAAGCAGAACCCAAATAAAAACAAAAACAAAAAAAACAGTAAACCATCCCAAAACAAATTATAACCACTCCACTGTTTCCAGAGGTCTAGCACAAGGCAAAAATCAAATTACAAAATTGCTGCTTAAGTCACAGAAATACCTATCCAACAGAAGCCACTGTATCACCAAGTGCCCACTTCTGCCTGGAATCACATCCCTGCCTCCTTTATACATCAGGCACTTAAACAGCAAAACAGAAAGCCAGACAACCACATACACCATTGTATAATTCAAGAACCACTGAGTAAAGTGGTTTCCTCAGCATCTGCTTGGGGTGGACTAGAGCCACAAAGGGACCCGGACAGAGACAAGCAGCAATGCCTGAGAAACAAGCAACTTGTGCAGCAAGACCAGTCATTTTGCATATAGACTAGAAAGGTATTTGGTTATTTAAGATCTCTCTCAATAACAGCCCAGGATGGTCTCTTGTTGATTACTGATAACATTTATGTCCATGAAAGGCACTTATTCACTTGATGGACAGAGAACTGGATGCAGCTGCTTCTAATAGCTGAGGCAAATTTTGCTGGGGATTTCTCTCTTGTCCACATCTCAATCACTTTTATTTTAGGTAGAGTTATTTATGCTTCTACTGTCACCTGTTGCTATAATTGTTCTGTCTGTGGCCAATATGGGAAGCTGTATCATGATTGTCTTCTCACCATCCCTCCTAGGAACTTCTGCCTTAATTCCCCTCACCCTCCTGCTGGGCTACACTGTCTCTGTAGCCTTCAAGCTTAATGACCGGTATGTTCTTCCCTCCCCTCTCTCTCTCTCTCATCAGGAACAGAGAGGTATGGCAGCTCTGCTCTGCGGAGCAATGGTGAAAACATAGATTTTAGGAATACACTTGTGTAGATTGCTGACTCCATTCACCCAAAATAGGACCTAGGTATACAACCAGACACTGTACAAGCTGGTCCCAAACCAGTGACTCACATACCTTGAGTGGAAAGAGAAATTACTTTAACCCCAGCTTGGCTTAGCTGAGAGGGGAGGAATAGCTAAGCAGATTCTTTTGGCACAGGCACCTGATCACCATGGAAGGTTAACCGAACAAGTAGATGGATAGTTTTGGCTTAAGGTCACTAGTGACCTGCTAAACGTATTACCAACCTCTGCTCTTGGTAATGAAGCTAGGGGAAAAGAATTATTAGCACCAAAAAAAACCCCCAAACCCAAAGAACTGAGAAATACCAACAGAGTTCAAACCCGAAGTGACACAATTATTCCACAGTGGATTACTACTCAAACCAGTCAGTGCATTCTCAGCTGCAGCCCCAGGAATTTGAAATTAAAACCTGGAGTATAAAACCTGCTCCTCCTTTTTTTCTCATCCCACCTAAGCCAGGTAGGAATTCTCCTGGTCCTATTTTATACCTTTATATGTTGGATTCTTACCACCTCAGATTACTTCCCTGCGGGCAGCTGCAGAGTCCAGAGCAGGACGTGGACTCCTATACCATTATGAACGAAGTTCACTTTTGTAACATGATCTATCCATGCCCATTGCAAAGGGAGCAGGACACAAACCCTCTAGGGATTGCAGGACTGTTCCTGACAGAGCAACTTTTAGCCACAGGCAAGTGCACCAGCAATGTGGGCAGCCTTCTGTTTCAGTTGTTTGAAAGTAACTTAAATCTGTGATTTTTTTATCTTTTTCTCCTTCAGGTGCAGGCAGACAGTGTGCATAGAATCTGGCTGCCAGAATGTACAGCTTTGCTCAAATATGCTCAAGGTCACCTTTGCCCCAGAGATCATTGGTCCCCTGTACTTCTTCCCACTACTCTACTTGCTGTTCCAGCTTGGAGAAGGATTTGTGCTCATCCTGGTCTTTCAGATCCATGAAAGAATGAAGCAGGCCAATGGCAAGTACAGTTTTGCTCCTTTATACTTTCCACACTAAGCCATACATGCTTACAATACAACTACCAATGAATCACTGCTTTATAAAGGCAGAACCCAGTTGCTCTTGAACTCGGGATTACATACCAAATTAAACTCAAATCAGAGTCAAACATTCAGGGGTAAATGAAGACCCTAGAAATTGGGACTTCTTGCATCAGCAGGATGTTTGATACAGCTACATACTATCAAAACTATCAGTGCTCAGGTTTTTGCAGTGTGGTGCTTTAAGCTACAGCTGACACCCTGCAAAAAGTCATGACTTGCACCGAGCACATGCAAATAACGGGTGCTTGCATGTGGCTAAAACTACACAAAAACATTACATATTCTTTAATGCAACAAATCCTGGCTTTGCTTCAAGCTGTGAAGTGACGCCCTGAGAGGACAGAACTGCCAAATACTGCAGTCAAAGGTAGGAAACATTTGGATCTTTTGCTAGAAAAGTACACAAAGAGATTGAAACTTGATTTTAAAATACAATATTGGTAGAGATGTGAAATAGACTCTTCCCCAACTCCAACAGGTCCCTAATTCCAAAGCTCAGCTGACTGCACAGATGGCTGAAGGATGCACAGCTGAATGAGATCCTCCACCCACCACCCCTCTGATGCTGCCACTCCAGCTTTTCAGCTTTTCTCCACTGCCTTGAGAGAGATGCAGCAGAGTAGCTGCAAGAGCTGCTTCAGAATCACATTACCACACCTCATAGCTATGCTGGAGGGTAACTTAATGGGGGGGAAAAAACCCACACTCATTTGGATCCTCGGGTGTGTGTTCAGAGCAAAGCAGCTGATACTGGAAACAGACAAGCAGGTGCTGGCAAGGCAACTATAACAAAAGGGCTGTATTCCAGACTTCAGGTCATAAATGACTGGAAACAAAATGGCTTCAGTCTTTTGGCAGGAATCACAAGCTCCTTCCTCGTTTTAAATGACCCAGTAATTCCAGTTGTAGCTGTTACAATCTTTCCCTAACCTGGTATCAGAATTGCCTATTCTCACATTTTTCTCTTTCTTCAGATGCAGCAAAAATTATCTGTGCAGGTGCAGACATATTCAGTGCTCAAGAAATGAAATCAGCGTCAAGACATTGCAGAAAACCAGGAAAACAATATATGGATTTTGCAGCAGTTGCTCTCACAACCCTCCAAGCTCTACCTTCTGCAGCCAGCTCATAGGTCTCCAGCTTTGTGTCCAAGACTTTTCTATGTGCTCATTTCACAGCAGTCACAGAGCCATCTGCACCCAGTTATTCCCCAAGGACCTTGCTCCAGACTAAGCCTCACTCTGTCAACCCAGAAAGGAGGACACTTTGAGTGACTTCAAAGTCATTGTGACAACCCTTTGGGACAGCTGAAGAGTATGCCAAGTGACTGTCCCAGTTTTACCTGTAAGAAAATCACTGCCTACATCAGTTCCCCTTCTTAATTTCACTTACCTGTAGCTGTCCTGCTGGCACATAATGGAAGCAGATTGTGATGATATCCCTGCAAATTAATGTAATTTCTCTAACAGACCCAGAACGAGCTGTGAAAGTTTCTCCATGCAGAAGCCAGTGAGATCCAAGGCACAGCCAAGCAGCCCAGTGGCTGTTGGTTTCTCCAATTCTCCAACAGGTATCATGTGGTACCACTGATCAACCCCTCCCCCCCACAGCAGAGGCCACACAAAACATGATCATGGCTACACAAACTGCCCTTGTATGCTGAGTTTGGGCCCAGAAAGCTGCACCTCCATAACCAGATGAACCCTAAATGTGCCTTCTTTTGTAGCAGTCAGTGAACTCAACACAACTGTTCTAGACACCACCTAGGTATGGTCACACTACACACAGGATGCCATGAAAGATTGGCATCAACTCTCCAATGCCCAGACTACACCTTGTAATCCAAAGTAGTTTGACTTAATCAAGAATAAACAGGTTTGTACCAAGAACCTACACTTAATACTGGCCAGAAATCAATGTAAGCCTCCACACTGCACAGGCAGGGTGTTAACAGGAAGCTCATCGTTACAACAGCCAGGTCCCCAGGGAAAATGCAGACACGTGCTCATGCTGCATGCAAGGCAACTGGTGTGGTCTAGAAACAGAATTCAGAACAACTATTTGTAGAGCAGATAATACTTCACATTTAGCTGGAGAGAAGTCTATAATTGCTTTCATCACACCAAGTGCCTTCAGCTACCTGGGCTCCAGTTGAAGCCAAGTCCCACTTGGACACAGATGCCCATCATCATCCAAGTTAGGAGGATCAACTGACTCCAGATGTCAACAGTTGACCTTCCACCCTGATGAGTATGAACACTGCCTTTACCCCTGCCAAATTACAGCCCCCTTGCTCCATACCTCTTGGGCTGATCCAGCATCTGCACCCCTAAGGATCTGAGAATGAAGCCTCCCACTCCCCAAAGCTGACTGTAACAAATCCAGTTAACAGTGGATCCTACCCCCTTCTCAACATGCTCTCAGGAGTGCCTGGCAGTCCAGTACACTGCCACCTCAACAGACAAACCCACACAGTACAAAAGCTCCTCCTCCTTCATTAGTTTGGCACCCAGGAGCTCTGCAGCAGCCGGGAGAGGGCAGCAGGGCTGCAGAGGTCAAACACCTGACCTCCCAAAAGGCCACACGTTGCTCCAAGAGGAACCACCTTGATCTATGCAAATCCGAGCCTAACCTACCAAGGTATTTTTAAAGGTTTCTGCAGATTACCAGAATAGCTTTGAAAAGCACTTTATAAGAAAACACATTATTTTAAAAATTAAATTAAGTTCTCTTGTGTGTGAGGGCTTAAAAAAAATACAGGGATTGCACAGGACTGCTGCCACTGGAAGGCACAAACACTAAAACACATAACCTCATGGTACTACTGCTTCATTACACCCACCAACTTAAAAATCCCTCTTCCTCCAGCACGAGGACTAATGCTTGCCAAAAATGGTTTATCTACACCTTAGTATTCTCATACAAACACGCACATATGCACTAATGAAGTATGCTGACTACATCCATCTGCAACATTCCACACTTATTATCCCAAGTGATTAAAAGCTAAATGACTCATCCACTCCATTTTTGCTATGAACTATTGACAGCCTGATTATCCATGTTCCTATTTCAGAAGACTGAGACATCCAAGGACAGCATCCTTTTAAATAAATTGTGTGGTAAGTCTCACCCCTGCCCAAGAGAGTTATCACTTTGCCACAGCTCCATCTTTAAGACATATTTTAAGACAGTCATAACCACTTTAGTAACACCAAGAAACAAACTAAAAGCAGAAATGTTTCTTTATACTTTATTTGAACTATTTCATTCTTAGGTATCAAGAAATAAGAGTGCTTTATAGAATATTATTACCACAGGGCAGTGAAATGGGCATTTTCTTAACGTAGTGCAAGTTATATTAAATGAACATATTTTAAAATAAAGTTTTATTACCAGTACCAACCGGCACTTAAATCTGCTGACCTATAGCTGAAACAATGTCTTAAAAGCACAAAAAAATACCCTCTGAAATAAAGCTTTATGTACAGCACGTATAGAGCTCTTCAATGCCTAAAGCTATTAGTCTGAGATATCAAACTAGTGTTTTTGAGTTGCTATTCACAGTAGAATATACTGAGATTTAAGTGTTCAGATGACTTTACAAAAAAAATGCTTCAGTTATAAAGAGCTCTGCAAATATACACAAACTATACACTTCAGACATTCACAAAAAATGTGAGCAAGAAAAGGGTTATCAAAAACATTTAATACAATTAGTCAATAACCCTTCCCACCATGGTCCACATCTACAAAGTTCACCCTTCCCTCCCCACTCCCCATCCAAACCCTCCCCACAGAAAGTCACATACTTACCACAAGTTTTAGCAAGTATGGTTTAAAAAAGGGCCTCTAGGCCAAGTTATTTAAAGTTCAGTTGCCACTGTCAACAGATCTGGATCTCGATCTAGACCTCTGCCGATCTACGGATGACGGAGATTTGGATCTACTGGAAGAACCACGTTTCTGGCTCTTGTTTGGCAGTGGAGATCTGCTAACTGATCGTGACTTGCTACGGCTCCTACTCCGTGACCTGCTGTAGGACTTGCGGCTGCGAGAACGGGAGCGGCTGCGAGACCCGGATGAGCTCCTGCTGCGTGACCGTGACCTGCTCCTGGACCTGCTGAGGAGGGAGGGATCAGAGCGCGCCCGTCAGTTCAGCTACGGAACCTCACAGGGTCCGGCCGCAAGCAGGCAACGCACGGCTCTCCAGCTCAGCTGCCTGGCCGCTGGCTTCGAAGTTCCTCAGGGAATGTTTTAACATTATTTAAGGGAGTAGAAATCCATACCTGTGCCTTTTGCTGCCTTCAATTAGCTTGATTTTCCTTCCATTGATTTCTTTACCAGAAAGCTTTTCGATAGCATTCTTTAAATCACTATAAGAGGCAAATTCAACCACCCTATTGAAAAAAAAAATATAAAGCTTGCTATTAAAGTTGTAGTTACCAATACAAGCAAAATTATAAGTACAAGCTTTAAAGGTAAAATTACAAAATAAAAAAAAAAAAACAATACAAAAAAAACCTGGGAAAAATACAAACAAAACCAAACCCCAAAACCTACACAGCTCAATGTAATTATCCTTAGTTATCAGTGAAGCATGAAAAATTCTCCTCCCCAAAAATTTCCCACATGCATTTTCAAAGGGCAGCTAAATTAAGCCATGAACAGCTGCTGACACTGAAAGCAGCCAGCTTCCCTCCCCAAATACTACATATACAGGTTACTCTACAGATTTAAAGAGATCATTTGATAGGCTTACCCTTCATTTAACTTAGGTCTGTGTGCATCTGCAAAGGTTACTTCCCCGGCTTGTCTCATGAAGTCTTTGAGATCCTAACACAAGACCACTTATGTTACACAAAGAAGTGAAATTAACGCTTACCTATACAAAAGTAGTTTAAATCAAACAAAAGAAACTTACGACTACTGAAAGAGAAGATGTTAGATAAATCACAAACATGGCAACTGCCATACTTGTATTCTATCAAAATTGCATTATCTGTATCATGATCTGTATCAGGGCACGAAATAAATGAGGAAAGCATATTGCTTTACGCAAAATGCTAATAAAAGGTCTTAACATTAAAGTTAATATTAGTCTAAAATGATTTTATAGATTAAATAACAAAGAGAAAGAGAGAGAGAGAAACAGAAATAAAAAAAGCACATTTTTATATAAACTGGATTGACTTTGAAATATTACCCATATATTTTTGGACTATTTCAGTCTCCATTTACATTACAAGTCTTATACGAATAGAGAATTACATTTACATAACACCAATTATTTTGTGCCCCATATGTCATTAAAAATATAGTTTACTTTACCTTTATTAACATTTCCCTAGGCTAGCCAAGCAGCAAACTGCATTAAGCGACCGGAGATACCGTCATGACATATGCCCGACTGGCTCTTCGCCACCCACTTGCCGAACACTACCCAGTCGATGGAAGCCATTAATCGCACTGCCCTCCCTATCAGGAGACTATGATGGATCCAGACATTCTCTATGCTTGATGTCACCAAGGACCACTTTACTGCGATCAGGATTCCAACGACCACCTAATTTCCAATCTTTCAACTCTTTTCGACCAGGACCTCGTTATTCGGAAGCGTTACAGGAAGAACAGCTCTCAACTTAGGAATCAGATCTCGTTAACGCTCTGGGACCGCTGCAATGTGGCACTTTAAGGAGTGCATCGATTACGTCTAGACCGGCAAACACAGATCTAGAGGTGGCCAAGTGACATTGTAGGAGCTGACTGGAAAGTCAACCAGGCCCGACCAAGAGTGACCAAGACAGAACGATTAGGATAACCCACAGGCACTCCTCGTCATAAGGCCAACGACACAGATAGGCTGGCAAATAAAGGGTTTAATATGTGGTTAAAATGGATTTTAAAAACAAGAAAAAAAAAATATATCCTCAAACATATATATTTATATTATTATTATGAATTAACGTTAACTAACTTTCATTCCAAATATTTAAGTTATGTTACTAAAATCATATTAATTACATAAACATTTTTAAATTAGGTTTTAATTTAACTAATTATTTTACAAAATAATTACATTACATTCCCATTAAATGAAGTCAAAATAGCTGATCATGTTTCAACAAACCTGCCAGCTGACTCGAGAAGACAGATTTTCCACTATGAGGCGATTTTCTGTTCTTAGAGGTGGGGCATTTCTGTTTCAAAATAAGCAATGCAGACTTCCATTAGTAAATAAACTATAACTATATTAATATTAATGAAAGCTGTACCAAGAACTGGCATCAGCGTATCATCATTAGTACTACAACCTTAGCTATGTAATGCCCCAACCAATCTAGGGCAGGTATGAAGCACTTAGGGGAGGGAGTGTAAGGATGACAGTCTTATTTGAGAAGTTCTGTAATCTTCACTATCCTGCTGCTGTCCAACGACTTAAAACACAAACACCACCTTTTAATAGCTCATTCCAGATCACGTTCTCTAGGAGGAGCCCAAAGCATTCCTTTCTTGAACAGCACTGGTTCAAAGGTGCACGTACCTCCTGTCACTGCGCGGGCGGCGGCTACTGAACCGGTCAGAGTACCTCCCTCTGCCTCTGCCCCTCGAGCGTGCTCTGGCATGCTCAATGGTCACCCTTCGAAGAGAAAGACATTACAAAACACGTGATTTTATGTATTTCTTCTTCTGTATACAGTTATAGTTCTCAGGACAAAAACAAGAACCGAACATAAAACAGTTTGACCGGTACTGATAACACAATTCAAATTAAAACTGACACTGATTTTAGATTCCCAAGCTTTTATAGCCATGAAACAGGATACCTCACCTCTCACTGCAAAGTTCTTTTCCATCCAATTCATAGACAGCATCGTCTGCATCCCTCGGATCCTCAAACTCCTGCAAAACCAAGACATTACATTCCGATGAATGACAAGATGCTAATTTGCCACGTAATGTGCCTTGATGGGAGCCTTAATGGATTTTCTTTCGAAGTAGCTTCACAAACCTAGTGAGCACTAAGGGGGTGTGGAAGGGAGAAGGGGCGCACTCACCACGAATCCGAAGCCCCTCTTCAGGTCGATGTCGCGGATGCGGCCGTAGCCCTTGAAGAACCGCTCCACATCCTTCTCCCTGGCGGCCGGGTTCAGCCTCCCGATGAAGACGCGGCAGCCGCTCATGGCTGTGTGTGTGCGGCGCTGCTGCGGGGACAGGCGCGTCAGGCCCCGCCCGGTGACTCAGCACGGCCCGCCGCCGCTGCCGCAGTGCGCCACAGCCCCGCCCCCGCCACGGGCCAATGGCAAGGCGGAGGGCGGACACCGCCTCAGCCCGCGCCAATCGCAGCGCGACGCTCGGCCCCAGGCCCCGCCCAACTGCCTCCCCTCCCCGTTAGCCCCGCCCCCGCCGAACCGAGGAAGAAAAGCAAACGCCATCGCTCTGCCACAAAATGGCGACCAAGCCGCACCCGTCTGCTGTACCGACGCCGCCGCGGCGAGGACCGCGCAGAACAGAGCGGCGAAAACGCCGACTGGGGACCCGTGGGCCAGCCGGGCACACAGCAGAAGCGCCCCGCGCCCCACACCGTCTACTACGCTTCCCCCGCGCACCGCTCTGCGGGGAAGCCCCCGAAGCTTCCACGAACCTGGGCTGTGGATCTCGGTGCAGGCCGAGCCGGACAGTTGCGCGGTGCGGTGCGGCAGACGTTCGGGCTGACGCGTCCTACCGGCCCGACAGACGGCTCCGACTGCTGCGCAACACCGGCGCTGCACCGCGAAATGGAGGCGGCCCCGCGCGTCAGCGCCGTCCCGCGCGGCGATTGGTGGAGGCGGCGGCCACGCCCCTCCTCGGGGAATCCAGGTCAGGGCGGAGGGGCCGCGCAGGCGCTCCTCGTCTGGGAGCCATGTTGGGGAGGCAGCGGGGGTGAGCGAGCCGGGCCGCCCAAGGGCCAGGGCAGCTGTGCTGAGGGGTGGAACGCGACCTTCGGGGCTCTTCCGCTCATCCAGTACACAACAGGCTGAAAGCTGTACCGCTCTTGTGTGCCGGCAAGGGCTTGCGTCAGGCGTTCTGGCTCCTGATGAGCAAAGAATGAGAGGAGGAAAATATACATAAGGAGCTCCCGGTCTGCTTAAATCCTCATTTGGAACCAAATGTGTAACTACAAGTTAGAGACCTGAACTTTGTCTCCATTTTACATAACAGAATTTATCACAGCTTGGCTTCTAGGTGGTTGCAGTACAGGCAAGAGATTTATCCCAAGAGGTATTTGTAATGAAGAAGGTATCTGGAAGTTGAACATACACCCGCCAGTTTTCTAGTACTGACCGAGGCTGCAGCTCTGTGACCCTCCTTGCCAGATTTGTGCACTGCTGGATCAGCTGACTTTACACAAAAAGCCAGCAGGTACAGCTGCCTCCTTTGAGGCGTTTTGCTAATTACAGCATGATCCTTTTAATAGCAGTTTCCTGATTGTCACCTAGAGTCTATGCTGCCCTGAATCCCACCCCCTACTCCTTCCCTTTGTGGACCATCTTTGTTACACGCAGGATCTGTTATTAATGACCTCTATGGGTTGAATTTCTCTTTTTCATGCTTAGTCACCGACATACATTTCCCTGGAACAATACAGCCACGTGATGGTGCTGACATCATAGCTTTATATGACTGCCCCCACACTCACTCCTCAAACTGCAACAGCTTGCAGAGTCCCAAAAATGGGAAAGTTATTTCTGCTGCATGCAGTAATGAGAAAGGCTGCCATGTAGCAAAAGGTTTGGCAAGGACACTGTCAGCATTATTTGTTTCTCTCTTGGGTTCCAAAGATGAACATTTCCATCCTTTGCAGAGGCAGCATCTGCGAGAAAAGCCAGGATGATTCACAGATGGGAAAATCTGCAGCATAGACAGGACTTTGAGCAAGGAAAGACAACGCTTGTGATTATCCCTGTGGATCATAACCTTTGCCTGCTGAGGAAGATACTTTCAAATATGCCATCTAACATTTAACAGTGTTAATTTCATAATGAGTTACAGCACTTTAACAGGTGTTACGGGAACAGGCAGTTCTGTTCCTGTCAACAACAGGAGTCTCCTGTCTGCAGAATGAGCTAGTACAAAAAGCTAAACTAGCAAAAACTAACACTGGAAAAGGCAGCAAGCAGACTTCTGAAGGTTTAACTCCATGAAATCAGCCTGTAGTGGGATAAAAGCAAGGGTTAGCACTGAACAGAGTAGAGAGGAAGGGGCAGGAGTACCCCTCTTTAAGGAAGAGCTGCTCATTTTAGCAGTGCAAAACTGCAATTTAAAAAGCCTTATCCTTGTAACTGCCAAGCAGTAATCTCCCTGCATCTGAACACTGGGTGAAAAGCATCAAAAGTCAGGAGGAGATCCAGGAGACAACAATCACTCTTTAGAACATTCCTGTGTTACCTAAGTCTGTTACCAGCATAAAGGTCACACACTCCGTTACTCACACAGACTTCTCTCGTGAGGGTCGTGAGCAAGCATATCTGTTTCCTACCCAGTTTCTCCACCTTTTATGTAAACAGGCAGTACTATTTCTCCCTTTGGCTTGAGGTTGTCTGAAGACCACCTAGGACTTGTTAGTATTATTGCTGTTGGCTAGCCCAGTAGTGTCCACACTCCTACATTCCTGCAGTACTGGTTGTTGAGGGCCACACAAGCAGGCTAAAATCCTTGTAGTTTATTCATCAAGGTAACTAAGTAAATACAGTTACTATTTGGAAGTGAAAAGGTCAGCAGAAGATGAAACTTGAAACAAAGTCTCAGCCAGATCCAGTTAATGTCTGCTTGTGCGAAACAAGTTGATAGGGAATAACTGTTTGCTGTCTCTTCCAAATTAAAGAAATTAGAAATAGAAATAGAACCCCAAAACAAGTAATCAAATAAAACTAACAAAGTCCAAGTCAAAACATGCAAAAAGCAGTGGTTCTTCACCAACTGACAGTGGACCTTTGGCATAACTTGCTGCAGGATGCTCTGGATACAAGAAGTTTATATGGCCTCACCCTACAGAGAGTTTTGAACAAGGGAAGAGGAGGAAACGGGAAAAAAGGAGCAAGAGAGGAAAAAAGAGAGACTCCAGTTTAGAGGCTCTGCCTAGCATTACTGAAGACCCTCTACAAAAACTGCTGTCCCACTTTGCCTGGTTCCACAAGACTTCTTGAATGGAAGCAGAAATGCGTCCTCTCCTGCTACTGGTGAATATATTTGTTACTTCTTCCACTATGGTTGTCTGTGTTAATCCCCTCTACTGTTCTCTGTTTTTAACTTTCTTGTACTCTTAGTTACCTATGCATTCTCTGTTCTGTTTTTCTCCAAAACTCCATGACTAACTAAACCTACATATTTATGTTACTGCTACATAAGTGTAGCATAAGTGTAGCTCTCTTAGAAGCAACAGCAATGATAGTTCAAGAACAGCTTTACAAAAGTCTCAAGTAGGTGGCAAACATTGAACAGAGAATTTAATCAATGAGCACCAATTGCTTTTCTTCAAAATATTTGGAGAAAGAAAATGGAATTTGACCTAAAATAATAGAATAACACATTCAAAAATAAGTTTGTCACAGGGTTTTTGTTTGTTTGGTTTGGGGTTTTTTTTTTGTCGTTGTTGTTGGGGGTTTTTTTTGTTTGTTTTTGTTTTCCTCTTTTTCCATTTTTTTGGGAAAGCTAAGTTTCTCAAATTGCCCAGATCTAAAAGTACGGATTTCTTATATGTTAGCATTAGGCTGAGAGCCCTTGCCCACCATTCCAAAGTATATTTAGCAAGTGTAATCCTTTTTATTGGCAGACTGTAATTCAGGGTGAAACGTGCTGCCCTGGGGCTGTATCACTGAGCAGTCACTAGACTTAGGGAGCCTGACTGAGGGCTACTTTTCCACAGTCCAGACAGACTCTCACAGCCTAACCACCCTTGTTTCAGCTGGCTTCTGCCAGTATGCCCAGGATAGCAGCTCTTCACACTCATTTTTCTAGCCTAACATAATAATTAACATCCCATATATTAACATTATAGCTCAGCAGCAGTATTAAGCTAGTCCTGGAGGTGCCTTAGGTACAGGAGGATCTGTAGCTCAACAGTGAAGTTGCAGAGTTTACCTTTTAGTTCAGGTGAGTATATGTCTTCCATGGCTGTAGCTCAGGAAAAAGGAACAAGGGCAGGAACTGATTATCCCCTTTTCTCTAGGACATGGAGCAGGCACTGCCTATGTCTCTGCAGTTTGCCACTGTATGAAGCAGTCAAAGCAGACAGACAACACAGTAGTGCACCATCATATCAGATCATATCCCAGTAGAAATTTAATAATGACAAGGCATTATGCACCATTACATTTTTTACATTATCTATAAATGCAACAAGGTTTATGTTAGCTTTTATACAAATTTATGCCAGCTGCAGATGGGCAGCTGGAATCTGGTCCCACATGAGGACTATAGGTATAAAGTGAGAGGATCTTTTTTTCCCTTGGGTTAATATTTGAATGATCAGAACAAGTTTACACCAGGCCAGTGTGTTTACTTTCAGATGCTGAATGCAAACATGTGAGGAAATCTCACAACACTGAGAGTGAGTTGTAGACTGCTGCAAAAACACCTTACGGGGTCAAAGCTATTTATAAACCTTCAGAGGGCAACAGGAGATCATCTGCAGGATCACGTGTCCTTCGTTGTCTGGGCCTTTCAGACCTTTCCTGAAAGTCATGTAAGCCCCTTTCCAATTTAACTTCATGCTAGAGCTACCCCCAAATACAACAACTGCAGTCGTGGCCATGGTCTGCCATTACATTTCCAAGCAGATTAAATCATACTGTGTCATTGTTTTGATAAACCACCTTCTTTGTGTACTAACATTGACACCAGTTTTTGTTCTCAGCAGAGGGCAGATTGCAAACACTGAGCATGTCATCTTCACCTTTTGCTTAATTGAGACACAGTATTCACTTTAAACAGAATATGAAGAACATAGGTCATAATAGGGGAAGAATAGGATGCAGAAAGTTCACCCCTTCTCGAGAAAACAGCGTTTTTAATCCTTAAACTCTGTGGAGTGGCTAATGAACCATTCCTGAGAAATCTCTAGCACCATACCAAATGCCTAATTGCCTAGTGGTACAATGATTTTTTGATTGGCAGATATCTAAAGGTCAGAAAGGCGTGGAACAAAAGATTAAATAATCAATTTTTACACACTTTCATTCAGTAAACTGGTCAGCTGCTCATGCCAAAAAGGCAGGCAGTCAAGATCAAGACATTTCAAATGAATTCAACATTCCTTATTGCAATAACTGAGTTATCAGGGAAGGGGGGGGGGGGGGGAGGGGGGTAATAGAGATGTGTTAACCCTGACCATAATAAATCTTTTAGTCCGTTTTTTAAGCAAATAGGAAAATACCAAAGTAAAATTCATTGTAAGCTAAACGTACAACTTTTTTCAAAATATCTCAAAATATCTCCTTGACAAGCCTAGGAATTATTCCATGCTAAGAAAAGACCTCTGATTCCCCAAAATTCCTTTGGGGAATCAAAGGTCTCTTCTTAGCATGGAATCATTCAACTCCTGCATTAATAATTTGTTAAACAGATTAGAGCATGCAGTGGTAAAACATGCAAACTAATCAGGCTGGGAAGAGTTTCAAACATTCTGAAGATAAGAAAAAAGGGTGTGATATTTTAGGGCCAAGTTATGAAGTGAATGGCAAAATGACAGTAAGGCAAGATTTAACAATAACTTCAGTTTCCTCACTACAGAATGCCACACCATTTAGAAAGTGCAGTATATACTGTTTTCTTCTATATTTAATGTATAGAGGTCAAACCTTTGTGGAAGGCTGGAGCGTTATCGATGCTATAAGTGCTTTTTGTTCCTCTCACCCTATTTTCACATGCAATTTAAGTCTGGGGAGGACAGTACAAGCCCATCAATTGTGATTATTTCTTATTGTTAGAACACAGACTGAGGAGAAACAATGTTGAAACATTATACCACATTCTTACCCATTGCAGGAAAAGTGCCAATAGGCTGTAATTACAAGAGACTGTTTAAAATAGAGGTCACATTACATATATTAAGACGAAAACAAGAAAAGAAAAATCTTACACAAAAATATATATTCTACCTTTCAGAAAAGGGAATGAAATCTTGAAATCAGAGAACCATGCATAACAAATGCTCTGGAAAGGAGATACGATCAAATAAAATGCAATTGGGAAAAAAAAAAAACCAGAAAATTTACAAATGGAGTGACTACAGCCTAATCTATTGAGATGAAAAGAGGTGCAGTGAAAAAGACTGAAAGTTGCCCAAATTATTCCCCCTGAAATCGCAAAAGCAGGCAAGAAAAGTAAATAAGGAGATGGGAGAAGAAACTGAAAAATGAAATGCTAAAAATAATAAAAAAAGAAAAATTAAAAAAAAAAGAAATTAAGCAAAAAAAATAAAAGCTAATAGAATGACCTGAAGTGCAGGTAAAGGGTCCAAAGCTTGCCCAATTTATCCTCACTGAAAGTGCAAGGTTTCCTTTTCTCCTGAAAGGAATTGGAGAATACACACACACACGGCATTATTTTTCATTATTCTGCTTTCAACCTTCTGACAGATGTTGCTGGAAAGCCAACTATATTTTCAGTACCTGTTTAACTATCCAGGAATTATGCATTACTTGCATGTAGTTTACTTTGAAAAGGCGTGTGTATATATAAGCATTATAACTCTTTGAATGTTCTCATATCAATACTGAGGTCTTTCTTTTCAGATTACCTAAAGATAAATGTATACATGATCACATGTATACATGTATCATTCATCAGTTCAGTGACAGGCTTGTTTCTGAAGGTTTCTGCTCCCAGCTTATCCTTGATGTCTTCTCTCCTTCTGTTTTACCAACTCAACTTTCTGGAGTTGGTAACTCTCAGGGCTTTCTCAGTAACTTTCAGGGCTACTCTAATAAGTATTATTTTGGTTTTTTGAACCAGAACTATCACTCCTCCCCCTGACAGGGCTCTGTTGTGAGAGGAGTACTAACTAGATCCACATTTCACCATATCCACACCAGAGAATTTATCTCTGAAGTTCTTATTGAAGTCTGCTGGGGACCGTGCCACCAGGTACTTTAAACTGCCTTGGGTGACTATGAAGCACCAGACACAAGATGATGTCACGTAAGAATCTGAAAGAGGGAATAAAGACCCTCACCAAATTATTATTCTCTGTTTTTGTTAAACACATTTTTAACTTCAACAGCTAAATAACATACTGGTTCACAGCTGCTTTATTTTACTGATTTAACTGATCTTACTCAGTTGGGAGCTTATAATGAATACCAGATCCCTTCCTTATCCCTTATATTTTCTATGGAGCCGGGCAGAAGGAAAACACTTAAACAAGGCAAGCTTTCTTTGAGAAGCAGGGGAGGGCAGGAATCCCCCTCAAGCAGTAATATTCCCCTGCTCCCTCACCAGACTAAAAAGGAGACACATAAAAGTTATAAATAACTTTTTTTTTCTTGGTTATGGAACCCAATAAAATAAGAAAGATGTTTTGGACTTTAAAAAGCAATAAAATCATACTTTGTGTTTTTGAAAATTTCAAAGGAAACTGCATCAATTGCCCAGAATCTCCCATGTTTGGAGAATTTATTAACTCAGTTACCTTGGTGGCAAAGCATCTCCCCTATGCCCTGAGAGATCACATTTGTGTTGCAGTGTCACCCCAACACTGCTGGAGAGAAACTGGAAAGAGTACTTTCTCTTCCACCACTTACATCCCTTCCTTACCCCCTTGGCTTCAGGTTAGCAATAAGATACTGTTCCTGCACCCAGACCCCTCCCACAGTCCATTGCATTCTTACCACCCTGTTCTGAAATTCCTAATTTTGCTGCCAAAATTCAGCAGAGAAAGGCAACCTCCCTGCCCGACTTCAGAGTCCCCACTGACCTTTCTTAGGCTGGGAACAGCAGGGCCTCCATTTGATTTCTGAGGGCAGGGCCCTGAGTGGTATATGTTAAACCTATTAGCCACAGGGCAGAGTGAGAAGAGAGTGATTATCTAGCAGGTGCCACCCTTGGCATTAGGCTCCACGAGGAGGACAATCAGCATCTCTGAATTACCATTTCAGTCATTCCCTTCGGGCAGAGCCTGGCTGGAATAAAGGGGCCATCCCTCGGTCACCACGTGCAGAACAAACAAGAGTTCACAGCTACAGCAGAGGTCTGGAGAAAGACGCGGGGAAGGTATCATTAAAAGCATTTGTTTTCCTGCCTGCAACACAGCCTGACCTGGAGAAGGTTATTTCAGTTTTCTGTGCTTTGTTTTTTCCCTTCTCCATCAACAAGAGCAGTGTGGGCCTTCCCACCCACGGAGATGCCACAAAGATAAAATTCCCAGTTACTTGTAGAACTGTTGAAAAAAGCACAGGGAGGCAATAAGAGAAATACTGAAGAGTTTCACTAACAAATCAACTATTTTAAAGCTTCCTGGAGAAAGCAATTATGTGGAGCCAGTTACATTTATGAGGGGAAACAGACTGTAGGATGGTAACAGCTCTATCTTGCAGAGCTGAACCCAGGATAATAAATCTCGAGGAAACAACTGTTACAGGGACATTTTTGCCATCCTGTGCAGGCGGCTCATGGAAATGGAGCAAAGTTGTTTGTGCAAGTTTGGAGTCCTGTCACCCACAGCAAGCCCTATACTGCCCTGCAGCACCCAGGGAGAAGAGCACCAAATGGAAAACCCAGCATATCTGCACCCTTGGGTAGCAGACTTCCACTTCTGGCTCCCATCCAGGAGCTGGCTCCCTAGGGAAACTCTGCTACTCCCAAATCTGGCTCCTGATCTTCTCAACATGAAGAGACTTTAAATGTGGGTTTAAAGATTAGCATTATATACCTTCTAATTATGGGTAACATGTTAGCCCTTTTTAGTGTAGGATCTGCCTGATGGGCAGAGGCAGGGCAGAAGCAAATCCAGCAAAGCAGCTGGCAGCTCTGCCAGTCCAGCCAACAGCACCCCCAGCTGCCACTGAGCTGTCAGGAAGGTTGTGCACTACCACTGCCAGCTCTCCCTCCTGTCCTCTCATCTCCACTGGCACTGAACCCCATGAATGGGACAGGTCTCCCCGGTGCTCTCTGGTATCCAGAGAATGCTCCAGCCCACAACAGCTTCCCGCTCCTTCCCTGAGAGCATCAGCTCTGCGCCCAGAGATGCTTGGCTGCTGTGGTTTGGCACATGTGGGAAGAAGGGAGAGCATGTCTGTCCCATGAAGTGGGTTCCTCAGCCTCATTGGCATACATGGCCCTGGAAGATAAACTCTGCATGCCACACAGAGATGTTAAACTGTGTCATCTCAAATACCAACCACTAAAAGAGCTGCCAGATCAGAGGGACATGTCCAGACCAGAAGCCAAGGGTGTTTGTGCCTTGAATACTGGAGCTGGTCCGTGCCCTCTTGCCTCAGATTCTGTTCTTTCCTCTGTTTCTTCCTGGTTTTGATGTAACATGAAAACCTGAGCGATGTCACACAGACGCACCATGGACTTAGCATGGGCCACATGACAAGGAGCTGTCAAAGAACAATTGCCTTATGCCAAGATACCCTCAGGGCTGCTCAGCTCTGGTGTGTCTCACAGAAGGTTAAGGTGAAGAATTTGCTGATAAACATAATTGTCCTGCAAAAGGGAACAGAGAGAATTGGGAAGTCCATTGTGTGGGCTTTCCCATCCCTCCCCCTGCACCCCAGCTTAGCGCCAAGGGAGACCATTCAGTTTTGCCAAGCACCACAACCGATAAGGAATGGGGTCTGGCAGTGTGTCCTGGCCAGCCTCTGCTCTCTCTCCGGTGACAGAACGGTGAGGGGGTTCTCTGCATGGCCCTGGCAGGTGAGGAGTGTGCTAACGCTTTGTGAAGCACGGGTTGACACGTAGCCTGCTGGCATTCTGCTTTCGGGAGGGGGAATCCGCATTTTCACGACACTCTTAAAAATGAGCCAGCGGCTGGGGGAGCTCTTAGCGCAGGGGAGTGCCCCAGCCGGGGCAGGGCTACAGTACCTGAGGGCAAAGCTCTGCGACGGTGGCGCTGCGGCGCTCCGCGAAGAGCCGGGACCGAGGCGCTCCGTCCGGTGCGGGGTCACGGCACGCGGCTGCTGCGGGGCTGTGCGCTCACGTTCTGTGTGCCCGGACAATCCACGTGTACGGAACATCCCGTCTGCGAGCCCAGCAGTGCAGTGCGCCGGCTGGCAGGACGCCTGCGAGGGCAGTAGCCCATCTATCCCCTTTCCTGAGCGACTTTCTCAGGCTTTGTGACCGGGTCGGTCTTTGTGGCGAGGCTCCTTTTCTGGAAGCAGAGATGTTCCTGTGTGCCCTGGCCTTTTTGCTCCTCCACCAAAGGGCCAGCTCCCAAGTTAGATTGCCCAAACCACCCACCTCAGGCTGCCTTCCCTCAGGCTTGCCTCCTACAGTCATTTCTCATTGCTGGTACAAACCAGAGGTAACAAATCATTTCCAATGTGTCAAGAAGGGCACATTCCTGGCTGCCAGAATTGCTGTGGCAGGAGACCATCGCCCAGTGAAAAACAATAATTGAAAACAAATCCTGGAGGCCAGTGACTCCCACGTGCCAACTGTCTGGTACGGGAAGGTATGCACTGGCCAGGGAGCTCCAGTTTCACAGTAGTAAAATTACAGTAAAATCTGCTTGCTGTGTGGGAATAATTTTTGGAACAAATGGAAATAGGAGGAAGGCAGACGTCACCCCTTCCCTTCTCTTTAACCTGGCTGTTCTTTCCCAAAGAATAAAAGTCATGTCTATAATTACACAAAAATCTTAATATCTTTGAGGACTGTTTTGAACAAGCTGGACAAAAGGACCTCCTACCTCCTTCCCTTCCCTATTACATTACTGATAGATTCTGTTAAAAGAAAGGAACGTTCATTAGTACACTTGCCTGAAAAGGCAGTTACCTTAGTTTTTGAAGCAAAATGAACATTAAAAATAGTAATGGACTGTACATCACACTGAAAGAACAATGGTTGTCTGCTCCTCTGCAGCTTCTGCTTCTCCCACCCTCCCAATGCAGCACAACTATGGAAGAGGGAAGAGCAGAGCCTGCCCCAGCCTCCCCTCTGCACTCACAGATGCACTAACCCACCTATCTGTAGATCTCTCTAATGTCTCCTGTACTATCCTGCTACCCACCTGGGATTATCATTTCACCAGTGAAAGCTAGCTCCTCTCTAAAAATAGCACACTCTCTTTCTATACATACTGTTCTTACACAGACTCAGAGTAATGAGCCATTTATTATTTACCCTGTCTTCCTCCCTGAAACCCACTCATACCACACATGGTCTCTTTAAACCTTTTCCCCCTGCCCAGCCTGGCCTCATTCCTCAAGGAATTCTATGCAAGCACACGGAGGGCAGCCTTTGCTTCTGAACTTGGAAACATGATCCTTCTAGGGCTGCACCAACTCTGAACGTCTCTTCCCCAAGCCATTTGAGCTTCCCTAGGCTTAGCTTCATCCTGGTTTTCACAACTGCAACATATTCATTAATGATCCGCTAGGTTTCCAGGCCACAAGGTCTAAGCCGTTAAAAAAAACAAAACAAACAAAACAAAAAAAAAAAAACCAAACCAAAACAAATATAAACCTCCCAGAAAAAAAATAAACACAGGAAATCATAGCTTCACTTCAAAAGAATTTTTTTAATTTAGAAATGCAGTTATATACATAGAACAATTAAATTAAACTTTGTACAAATATTAAAATACTATCTTCACACCCACTGCAATGTACAGGATACCAGAAAATACATATAAAATAAAGCAAAATAAAACCAATTGAGTGACATCCTGCACAGTATCAGTTACGTTTTAAATCCCACCTATATATGGAGTACCATTCTGCAAATAATTCCATAGTGGTGCAATTCAGATAAAAAGAAAACACATACAGGAAAGAAAAGATTAATGCAGAAAGGCAATCAAGCTCCCCTTGCACTTTTATCAACAACTACCAGCAGTCTACCCACCACATCATAGGACTTCTGCTTCACAGACAACTTCACTTTGTTTTCTTTTGGAAGGAAGCAACTTTGAGAATCTGAGCTAAAACATTTTCCAGCACAACTCAGTTGCTTCCGTCTGTTCTCACTTAAGGACAGAAGCAAAAGCATAGCTTATGGAAAGCATATGCAGAGCATCAATACAGCATGTTCTGGTGGGTACACAGATCTGAACATCACCTGCAGAGGGCTGAGTTTGAAAGCAGTGCTGAACACACGGCCCTGAAATGTGGGAAATGGTGTGGTCTGTCCTGGTGTGCTAGGACTGGAAAAAGGCTTACTTCTTATATAAAAATACAACTTAAAATGAAGCATGCTCTAGGAAACCTCTTTGCACTTTCAAAGCCTATAGCAGAGAAAAACTGCTTTCTAATGAAGTTCTGCAAGATAAGGTTTTCACATAGAGCAAATTCAATCTGCTGTGCCCTGGTAAGGACTGAAGGGTGATGGGGTGAGGCAGGATGTGCAAAATGAATGGGATTTATTGCATTTATATACAAAAAACCAAAGTGAAATTTATTTAAATAGTTATCTGGATAGAGTAACAAGGCAGATTTTTCATTTAAACTGCTGTCAGAACAGTAAAACCACATTTTTTGCAAGTATGTTCTAAAAAGGTCAGTAAGGACAGCTCAGTATGTCCAACCAGTTGTACATTTTTTTTTTATACAGCAAGCCTGCTGGTGTATGCTAAATCATCTAACAAAGCACAAGCTTCCTTACAACCTAGTCATGATTGCATTAGCTCATTAGCCTGCAGTAAACCTCTGTTTTCAGCTCTTCCTTAGACAACTCCTTGTGTTCCTTTTTCTGTACTGCAAACAACTTAACCATCCAAGATTATTTTCAATGGCTGAGCCAGTTGTTCTCTTAGCCCCACTCTTCAGTATTGACCCAAGTCATCCACCTCTGGGAGCATCTTAGGACGTTTCTTCCCAAAGCATGTGGAACAGATTTCTTCCTAACATACCTGAGTTCTCCACACACTGAAAGGCCAAATTAAGATTGCAGATGCAGTGAACAATTCAACACACCAAAGCTGAAAGGCCAAAGAGAAACCTCAGCAGAGATGTCCAAGGGGTAAAAACCACTCTGCTTGCTGAGTACACATTCTGCTACTCAGCAACTTCACTGGTGGTTAAGGATAAAAATGCATAAAGCTCTTCTCCCTCCCAAACTCGTGATGTTTTAACTCGGCAACAACTCCAGAGACTCACATGCTTCAGCACATCTCTCCTGACTTAATTTTTACATCTTCTGCCGTTAATGATGGGGAGACAAGCAATTTAAACTGGAACACACAAACCCTTCTCTCAGCAGTGCTGCTGACACCTTTCAAGGCCACAGGAGACTTTGACAACAGTCCAAGCTGGCTCATCGTTTGAGGTGAGCTTCACGATGCAGACCCTGATGAGAGACTGGCCTGCTTCCCCATGGGTCACTGCCAACTTCATGTCCTGGTTCTCTCAGGCTGGTCCAGTTCTACAGTGCTTGGACTGTAAACACTGCAATAAGTTGCATTTTTTTTTAACTATAGAACCGGAAAGGAGCAACAAAGCTTTTCTATTGCACATAATATCCTGAATTTCTGAAATGCCCTTTTTCCCCCAACTATCAGATTCCAAGAAGAATGGAAAGCTTTTAAATAAGTGCTATTTTTATTTTTCTCCATATAATTAAATAATTTTAATGTTTTTGAATCTCACAGAATCCAGCATGTATGACAGAGCATAAGATGATTATGTTGAGAGTGTTAAATAAGAAAGAATACCTGCCCTTCAAATCTTTTGCCAGACATAGGCAGGGGAGAAAAGGTATGGAGACTGTGGCCCCATCAGGGGCAAAAAAAAGGGAAAAAACCCATTTACTGTATTACATATTGCAAGGCTGAGCCTCTGTGCTTCCCATCCACAACACTGAGATCCAGGCTGCATCTACCTATGGCAAAATGCAGTGATAACACTCTCAGCTCAGAGGTAATGAACACTCCTGAGGCAGAACGCAGCTCACATCTGAGTGATCTTTAGGCTTCAGGCTTTGCTCCCATAAGTAAAGATAAGGCTGAGCAAAGCAGGTTTGCCTGTATCTCTACCCAAAGACTTCTCAGTCCTTCAGCCTCTACAGAATTAAAACAAACACAAATGAATAATAATCATTTGATAACCAGCAAAGTGAGGCCTTGCTCTCCGTCCCCCTTGAAAAAGTTGTCAGACATCTTTTGGGTTCCTCCCCTGTTGTTTTACCTCATTTTGTATGAAAACTAAAGCTGAGGATGTAGATGAGCAGTGTGATGCCTCCAAACTGCGTTCCAGATTCTGGCTCACAAAGATCCTTGGGACCTGTTCCCACAAGATTTGCTGCAGGGAATAGAGCTCTTCAACAGAATCTGGAATCATCAGGTGGGATTACCAGAGACTGGTCTGGAAGCTGCTGGCTTACTCTCAACAAGCCAACAGAAGCTGCCTGTTTATGTTTGATCACAACAGCTACACTTGCATATTTCCCTCCTCCACCTCCGCATTTCCCCCACTTGTTAGTAAAGCCGTTTCCAACATTTTTTATAGAATCCAATGATACAAGGTTTAACAAAACCAAGTGCCAGGTCCTGCACTTTGGCCACAATCCCCCCCTGCAGTGCTACAGGCTGGGGGAATAGTTGCTGGACAGCAGCCAGGCAGAAAAGGACCTGGGTTTAGTGACTGATGGTAGACTGAACATGTAGCCAGCAGTGTGCCCAGGTGGCCAAGAAGGTCAATGGCATCCTGGCCTGTACCAGGAGCAGTATGACCAGCAGGACCAAGGCAGTGATTGTCCCCCTGTACTTGGCACTGGTGAGGCCCCACCTTGAGTGCTGTGTCCTGTTTTGGAACCCCCAGTTTAGGAGGGACATTGAGATGCTCAAATGCATCCAGACAAGGGCAACAAGGCTGGTGAAAGGTCTGGAGCACAAATGGTATGCGGAGGCTGAAGGAGCTGGGGTTATTCAGCCAGGAAAAGAGGAGGTTCAGGGGAAACCTTATCACTCTCCACAACTCCCTGAAAGGAGGGTGTAGCCAGGTGGGGGTCAGTCTCTGATCCCAGGTAACCAGCAACATCAGGAAGTTTAAGTTGGACATTAGGAAGAAATTCTTCACATAAAGGGTAACTGGGCATTGGAATGGGTTGCCCAGGGAGGTGGTAGAGTCACTATCCCTGGAAGTGGCACTCAGTGCCATGGTCTAGTTAACAAAATGGAGTTCGGCCATAGGTTGGACTTGATGGTCTTAAAGGTTTTTTCAAACTTAGTTAATTCTGTGTGATTCTGTGAAATTAAAGAATTAAATTTCTCCCTTTTTGAAAAGCTTGCTTCCTTTCCTTCCCCACCCAAACTGAAATTTCTCTCCCAAGCTGGCAGTGGCTTGTTTTATAGCAGCAGAGAGGAGGCCAGGCCACAGAGGATGTGTTTTCTGCTGATGGTACAGGTACTTGTTCAGAGCAAGGTCCGGTCTTGGGATCAGCTTCCAGCTTCTCCCACCAACCTGGCACCAGCACTGTCCCTTTCAGGAAGGCAACACATTCCCAACTTCTATACCTTGAATTGCCGAGTGTTAGTTTGAGCAGACAGGACCTTAAATGCACAAAAAGCAACTCCTGCTCCAAGCTGGTTAGGCAGCAGGGAAGTCACTCAGACTTTTCCTCCACACTCCCTTACCACTAAACTTGCTCAACTCCTCCAATAAACCAATATGGAGAATTTACTCAAGCTTAGACCATTTCCAACAATCAAAGAGCTAAATACAATTGTCCCCGTGCTTATTTTTAAAAATTCCAATGGAAGATGTGTAAACAACATTTGTCCTCTACAACACTTGAAGCTGAGACACCACAGCCCACTGTAAAATGACACAGGATTTTCACCATCCTAACTGAACAAAAAATACCTAAACCACCCCAATGGGATATATCAAATTCTTGTGTTAATGCAAGGTAACGTGAGCAACAGGGAAGGATGTTTAAAACACTGTAATTTTAAATTAACACCCCTCTTTAACAAGGAAAGGGGGGATTCTTCCATCTACAGGAACACACTGCTTCGTGTGTCCTGGGATTTAACAGCTATTCAGGAAAAGGAACAGCAAATACACAGCTGGACACTATGGCCAATCCCCATTTCAAAGAACTGGAACTAAGCCACAGTTATTTTATAGGTAAAGATGTTGTATAATTTTTGTCAAGCGCTGTAATGTTGTTTTACTATAGCAATAAGGATGAGGATGGTGAGTATTGTAAACCAAAAGCAAAGCAGCAAAGACAGCATCCCTGTTTACCTGTACATTACCACATGATGTGTAAGGCCATGACATTTTGCTCCTTCAACTCAAAAATGTAGCAGCTTCTCACAGGGCAAACACTTCCCTGGTTACTTCAAGACAGTTATGACAAGTTACATGCAGCTAAGAAGCCAACTCTTCTTGCTGAAACCAATCCCATGGAACAGTGTCCAGACTTCAGTGAGGAACCTCACAACCACCACAGCACTTGGACTGGACCAGCTATCCCAGACAAATGTGGCTTTCTGCAGTTACAGAGTCCCAACACAGACAGTCCGACCTGCTGTAGGTAACTGTGGCAGGCAGAGGTACACATTTCTGAGCTTTCTCTTCCCTACTACCAGAACTTGAAACAATCCTCAAAACTTCAGGACTGAGCTGTGGTGTCCTCTAGCACTGCTGTCAGTGTACTCACCTTTCCCTCACAGCAATAGGCTGGCACTGTGTTTAGAACCTTTACAAATGCTGCCTATCCCTAGCCACAAGGGAGGAGCCCTTCTCTATGGACCCACTGGAACCCACCAGGTTAAAACAGCAGACCCTTTGCTGTATGAAGCTAGGAAGACACACCAGCCTATGAGATGGCAGCTACCCAGGATTCAAGTACCTACTGTGTCTGGAAAAGGAATTTGGGATTGCACCAATGGCACTAGGAATTCACTATCTACAGGCATTTTTTTGTCTTGGTATTTTCAAACACCTGAACATCTTCCAGTGGGCTGCACTGGTAGAGGAAGAAGGAGGAGACAAAAGTGATTTTCAGGAATGGACTCCTGCAGAGATGGGAGAGAAGGCATTCCTACATGTTGGACTTCTCAGTCTTTATAGTGCTTAAGCAGTTCTCAGTGAACAGCTCCTGCACGGCTCAGCTGTCACACAGCCCATCTCATCTGAGGCGCCTCTAGACATCACAAACTGCCCCTTAACTGTGACCCCTCCTAAGCCCAATCTCAGTCCCAGTGAGACGTTTTGTCCTGCACTATCACAAAGAGGATGCTGGAAGAAGAGCCTATATAACATATATGTATGTATATTTAAACTGTGTCTGCACCCAGTGAGCAAGCGGGTTTAGCCCCTGCTCTCTGGGCAGCACAAGGGCTAGAAAGGCTGATAAGCTGCAACAAGCCAGTGTGAGGAGGAGAAAGGCACAAGAAAGAGCAGCTCTTCAGAGACTGCTGTCAAACATCTGGCTGGGGAAGAGGAGAGGAGAGCTCAAATCCACTCTGTTCCTTGAGCCCCTGATGCTGATGGAATGGGGAAGCCAGCGCTGCACCAACTCTACTGGTGCATCCAGGAGGCAACCTGGCAACATCCTTTGGATCTTCAGCTGAGGGCATCTCTTCTTGGAGGTATCCAGGGTACAGCTTGCGAGGATGGGGAAGACTGCACAGAGTGCTTCTGTCCCAAAGGCAGGGAGAGGGAAGGAGGAAGAAATCCAAGACGGAGAAGACTAGACAAACACAGCAGACCTCATGCTTCCTTCAGTAAGGGAATATCTGAATGGCAGGGAGAGGAAAAAAAGAAAAAGTAGTCAAACTTCAAAAGTAGTCAGAGTTCAACATACACCATAAAAATTATTGTAAGCAAGAGAGGCTCCCACTTCCATAACATGACAATGCAGTGGTCTCCCTCTCACCACATCACAGCAGAAAGGAGCCCTGGAGGACTCTGCTCCAACCTGCCTCTGAGACTGGGACCACCACCAGCTCCAGCCTCAAAAAACTCCAAGGACAGAGATTCCATCACCACTCTGGGTGTCTACCTGGTCCTGCATTACCCTCCTAACACAACGTATTTCTTAATACCATGGAAAGGGGAAGTTCTGCCCTGAGCTATCTACAATCCAGTTACATTTCTTGTTTAAGACACAGCAGTCCCTGCAGAAGCAACCTTAAGCTACACCTTCATATCAGCTCTGGCATTGCAAAGCCACTCCTTCAGGACAGTACAGAAGTGAGGAATAAAAGATGTTTCGACTGTTCAACAGACTTGCCTCTGTGCCCTCTACAGTAAGTTCACACACATCCCTCTTAGGTCTTGCAGGCTAATACTGCAGCAGTGAACACTTTGTGGCAGAAAGCTGCTTACTGAAATAGTCTAAAAATTAAACAGCCCAAACATCACAAAGAGTTTAGATTCCAAGCATGTCCTCTCACTCCCACCAACTTAGTTTCCACAAACACAGTTATTTTTACTGCTTTTGCACTATGATGCTGGAGGCTGGATTTCTCTAAAAATCGTTTGCTAAAACAAGAGTAAGCAGTAGACCATCTTGCTCAGGCTGCCCTAGGCTCCAGCCTGAGAACAATGAATTCTTCAGAAGGTATTAAACACTGCTTACGTGTTTAAGATGTAAAATAGGCTACAGAGACTAGATCTTTTCAAAAGCTGCTCTAGTGGCAGACACATAGGGTCATTGCTTGTCATTTTTCACCCCAGATAGTCAACTGCAGAACCTACTCTTAAAAGGTTCTCATTAAAAGGGTCTCATTTAGTACTCCTTGCACAAGTCACTTACCATCTGTGTATTCCTCAGAGGAAGTGAGTGATAAAAGGCTCTGAATGTCACTGCTTTCTGAATCTTGGACCTCTTTGTGTACAGGTCTACTGCTAGCCATGCCAGCTACCCAGGAAGAGGTAGCAGCCTGATGCACAAGAACAGTTTCAGAGCGCTGAGAACCACTGGCTTCACACAGTCCAGAATGTCCAGGGGCTTCATCTTCTCTTTCAAAGGTATTGTGAGCCCCTTGGTCCGGCTGTTGCATCTCTCCGGGTCCATTCTGTCCAGCTCCCTCTGAGAGCACGATCTGCACTCGGGAGTCTGAGGGTGGAATGCAATTCCCTGTGCTGCCATATACTGCTTCTTCATAGGATGGCAAGGCTACTTGGACACCATCCACCATAATAGAGACCTGATCTCCAGACACACCTTGGTCTCGCCTCAAAAAAAAAAAAAAAAAAAAAAAAAAAGAACAAAGAGGGGAGAAGAGAAAAAATAAATCAAGATGAGTATTAATTTTACCATATATATCTTACCAAGATACCTGCATAGCAGAACTCTAACTCTCACCATTCAGGGGAAGACAGAAGCTTGCATGGTGGTTTAACAAGGTCAAGCAAGTGCAGTTTTGGAGCCCTACTGCAAACTGCCATTAAACATGAGCAGGGGCTGTAATTCAGGGCACCCAATGGATTTAGCAGCAAGAGCTGAAAAGGTTACAATGCTTCCTCCCCCCCACTTACCTCCATAGCTAAATTTGACAAAGGTCATGACTCAGCTCCATGCTTTTGGCAAAGAGCGCTGTCGATTCCAGCCTGGTGCACTGCTATATTCCACAACACCCAGCACTGTCTGTTCTGCTGCTGGCCAGATAACCTCTGGCAGGATGGGGAAGACAGCTCTGGCATGGCATGAATCATCTGGCCTTGTAAGGCATGAAAGAAAATTTTTCTTTTCTAGTAGTTTGGGCCTTGTCAGAAGAGGGGAGACTCCAGGGCCCCACCTCTCAACCTCCCCACTGCTGAAGTGTCTGCCTCAGCTGGCAGCAGTGTTATGGCTGGGTCTCCTCTCACCCACAAACCCAGGCCAGGAGGGTTCTCCTCCCACAGCAGAGGATGGCAGACCTGCACACTTATCTAAAGAGCAGTACTGCCTAATCTGGGGTCTACAGGGCATCAAGCTAGCCATGCCAGCTACCCAGGAAGAGGCAGCAGTCTGGGAAAGATGCACATATATACAACCAGACACAGACTTCAGTAGCTATCCAAGGCTAGAAGAGGTAGGAAACTGATCTATAGCCAGGCTAGTAGGTAACTTTTTCCATTCAAAGCCAAGGCAAAAGCACAAGGAAGTCACTCATTGGGACACACATAAGAATGTAAGTGGGACTCACACACCACCTTTTCAGAAAAGGGCTGGATCAGTAGTATGGGGCAGAGATGTCACTGAGACAATGAAGAGAGGAACAGAGAAGTGAGGAGCTAAGTTGCCCCAAAACTAAGGTATAACCCAACTACTTGAATGGGTTTCTACTGCAAAGAAACAGGTGCCTCTGAGCCCCTCCAAACCCCAGCTACACTTACCTGCTATGATGGAATGACTTCAGCTTTGGCTGCAGCAAAACAAACAGCACAACTAACAGCAGAATCAGGGCGACAGAGCTTGCCGTGGAGGCTACTATGGACAGCGTGGGCACTCCAATTGTTGGAGGAGAGTCCTTTTCTACAAAACCAAGGGGAACTCAAGGTAAAATGAGCAACTGCCATAGAGAAGGAAAAACATTCACTCTGCTCCTCAGGACTTACTCCTGAGTGCATGTGTAAGGAGCCCAAGTTTCTCATACAAACAAGACACAGCACCTCTCTCAGTTTGCAGCTCAAGCTGACTCTCCATCAGCTGTAAAGGGAACCCAAAATAAACCAAGCACATACAACGGTACTTTGGAAAAAAACACAGAGCAAACAGAAAAACAGTGCAAGCAGGCCATAGGAACTGACAGATGGTGGTAAGGGTCATGTTATATATAGATCTGCCTGAGTAAAAGCTACCGAATATCATGATGCCACCAGCAAGGCCAATAATTGTCTACCACAATAAGCACTATATTTTAGGCCAAACAATAGAAAACATTCCAATTTTTTTTTTTTTCTCAATATAACAGCCTTGCAAAGAGGGGTGGAAGTCAACTGGCCGGGTATTATTATGTACTTATTATAATTAAGACACAGAAAATATAAAGTTTTGCTCTGACACAAACATATGCCAGAGGACAGAGAAGGAAGGCAGATGTTTTTTTCAGGGTGCTGAGTTTTCAGTGTTAGATACATGTGCCCTGTTCACATTATTCTTTCCTACCCTTCTGCAGCTGTGCTGTGTGACTCTATGGAAACTAATTTGGCTTTTAAAGGACCTGTGCAGGAATAAACTGGGAGTGAAGAGACAATGGCTTGGAGGTAGTATTGCTGAGCACTGCATACCATACCTATAAGGCTAAACTAGTCCTTTCACCTCCCTAGAGGAAATAATTGTCTGCATGTGTTGTTTCTGGCCCTAATTTGTGTCTTTGGTAGAAATCCCAAAAGCCCCACCTACCCATCAGGAAATACTACTGTGAATTGCACATTTGATTTATGCAATTCCTCAGTTCCTCTTTCTACATTCAACACATTTTTCAGGAGCATAGGGCTCAAAACTGCAGAGGGAATTCAGGAGATGTGTTATGACGGATAAGAGGAAGAACAACAGGTAAACAAAAAAAAAAAGAGCTGGAGTATCATTATTTTTAAGCCTACAACCTGAAATCTATACCCAAAACAGGCATTTAAGATGGAAACCTAGCTTCCAATTTTCTGCATCATCTCTTGGGGTCAAACCTACTTGGTTTAGTTGTTTTGAACTTGTTTGAAATTTTTTAGAAGTAGCTTGACCTCCCCCCAAGAAAAAAAACAGTGACTAGCACATTTTTCCCTATGGCAAATAGGATTGAGTAAGGATTTTAACTTTCAGCATTTCTCAGGGCACTAATAGGAACAAGGGTAGGCAAATAGAGATGCTCCATTTTCAGCATCAGTACATGATGCTGTCAAACTGCTCACTACCCAGGGTGCACTCCAGAACATTTACCATCTCATAAGACAAAAAAGTGTCACAAACTCATACAATAAAGTGCCACAAGGCTGTGGGGCTGAGAGGCTCAGAGCTGCACAAAACACATGATAACTGCTAGGGACTTAATTTATCCTATATGCAGCAGGTAGGACCTTACCATTAGCAATCATTTTAAGACCTACTGCCTTTCTAGAGTCTCCCACCTCCTTCCCTTCTTTGAGCCTTTTGAAAGAGACCTATTAGTTAAGAGTCAGCTATCTCTGACCCAGAACAGTTGATTCCGAGCTTGTGCTGTGAAAGAAATAGCTTTTTCATTGGGTCAGACTTTTGAGGCACCATATTTTTGATAATGCCACTGACTCTTCAAGATGCTAAAGAAATCCGAGGGACTTCTGCTCATCACAACACAATCCTTCAGCTAGACCAAGCACCACCATGCTGGAATGCCACTCAGGGAACACCATGTGCAATAGCTCAGCTTTGTTCTCCAGCCTGGGTGCAGCAAGGGGAAGGGGGATCACTATGGAAAGGAAGCTTAAGCTGAATTTGAAAAACCTCTTCAGGATCTTTTTGCTTCCAGATAAAGTCCCAGGTCCTTCCTTATAAATCACAGGAAGGGGCTATTGGAGTGGCAGAGACACTGAAAGACAGTATCTTTGGGAAGGACAGTATGTTCAGAGATCACAGGTATGCAGTGAGCTCCATAAAGAGTTTGATGAATGTATTTTTTTTCTGTTTCTTTCCAATTAAACTGCCACACTTTGCTTTATGTACTGAGAGTTAATTCCAAAGTGTACATCCTGCTGGCTCAGGATGACTGAGTAGTAAGGTTCTGTCAACAAGCCCACCTAGAAGAGGGGAGGGAGTTTCCCTTTATTCGATATACCCACTGTTAAAGCCAGAAGAGCAGTAAGCAAATTAGGAGCTGTATGATGACTGCTTTAATGGAGGAATTCCTGTTCAGCTGGGAGAGAGACAAAACAAAAGCTGCTCACTTTGATTTGAAGAGAAGCAGAAATCACTTGTCAGCAATGTCCTTTCTGCCAGTACAGTGAAAAGCAGCAGCATCAATCTTTTTGACACAGGAAACCAACAGTTACTGAACCTGTTTGCAAGGAAGACTGACTCCACACACACACACACACACACACACAGGTGTGCACAGACTCACTGAAGGAGATGTACTGTCAAACCCATCAAGGAAAACCAAACAGCATGGGAAATGCTACTGTTAGGGCTTCCAGCATTCCTGGGATGAGAGCCTCATGATAAGAGGCTCCACACAAGTAACAAGTTGCCTACTTTATAATCCCTTCCATGGCTTTTCTCTTTGTGTTAGGGACTCTAAATCTGCATCTGATGGGCTTCTACTGAAGAGATGTTTTTAAGAAAGAGTCATCATTGTGAGCTACATGGATGAAATCGCTGGCACAATGAGAGACAGCCATATGGACTTACTCAGCATCACACTAAGTGTTTAAGGATAATGTGAAAAGTCAATTCAAAGGTAATTCTAGAGTCAGGGAACACTCACCAGGGCTGAGCCTGCAGCTGACTTCCATGGCTGGGTTCCACTCTCCATTCTTGCAGGTCAAGTATTTATAATCTCCTTTCAGCATGTAGCCTTCAACACACAGATACTCTATGACACTGCCTGAAATCAGAGGGTTGTTGCAGGGGCTAGGGTGGCATTTATAGCCTCCATTCTCAGGTTGTGGTGGCTGGGGACAATCTGGAAAAAAAGAAAGTACCATGAAGGACATCTCAGAGGAAGACACCTATTACACAGTATCTATGAAACATAGGCAGACTTCCACTAAAACTGAGAAGAAAGGCTGTTACACAATGGCAGAGAACACCTTCAATGAAGTTTCAGTGATTGTTAAATACTTCTTGTTATCCCAGTAGTACAGTCCAACTGGCAGGCATCAAACTGCTGATACTTTTGAACAGTGACACAACAGATTCCATGTAAGAGAGGCCCAGAAAATCCTTACTGACATCTTTTCCCCACAGCTGTTTCACTAGAGACTGGGGTGAAATTAACAACCAGGCTTTCCTATTAGTCTGGCAGGGGAAGAGCATGAGACTTACTGAAAGGAATGAGGAATGCAAAAACCCCTCTGTACTATGGGTACACAGTGTAAAGGTGCAGACCTGCCCCATCATCATAAGGCATCCTAGAAGCCTGCAAAAGCACAGAGATTTTGACTATTTTACATAGATATGCCACCAACAAGATTGGCAACAGAGCTTTCTTGCAGTAGGACAAACTTCACTGAAAGGATGGTCAGGTGTTGGAACAGACTGCACAGGAGATGGCAAAGTCACCATCCCTGGAATGTTCAAGAAACAACTGGACATGGCACTTAGTGCTATAGTTTAGTTAGATGGTGGTGTTCTGTCAAAGGTTGTTGGACTTGATCATCTCCAGACAACTTCTCCTAGGACCAAATATTCTAGTCTACTTTTAAAAAGGAATTCAGTGTATTATGAAAACATTTCCAAAAAAGTTCCTCTGTTTACCTATATAAAATCTGGAGTGTTGATGGTGCTTCACATTCCTTTCTGTACCTCCATTACCCTGACTAGTGTGTATAGGCACATGTGGTATCTGGCACATACCAGAACTTTTCTTGCAGAATTTTCAATAGCCATTCAAATAAAAACAACAAACCAAAATTGAGGAAACTGCACTGAAAACAGGATATTTGTCTTGCTCAGAACTTCCTGTGTTCTGCCAGGTCACAATGATCCTGCAGAACAGCCCCAACAACTTCCTCTGACAACATGTATCTACCTGGTTGAAAGATGGAGAAATACAGATTTTTCCCTTAAAATTCACATCAGCTTCCTAGACTTCATAAAAGAAAACACATCATATGTTCCTCTTGAGACGTTCTGGAGAATGGAAAACCAGTCAACCCATCCAGGGTGTTCTATCAGAGCATGGTGACTCAGGCCTGTCCTTAAACCCCAAAGCACACATTCTCATGTTCTACCTCTTAAACGACCCATTTACTGTGGAACAAACAGGTGGGCAAATTTCAAGTAATTGGATTTTGAGCAAGATGTAAGAAGCGAAAAAAAACTTGAGATTCATTCACTGTGGAAAAATATACCACATTGCCTTAGTGCAAACAACCCTTGAACCAAAACATATGTGAGAATACAGAACAGGTAGTGCTTGCAAATGTTAATAAACACTAAGATGAAGTACTAACTGAAGCAAAAAATGCTCTGGTATGAGCTCTGCCACCTTTATAACTGCAATTCAATTTAATTCCTCAGAAATGGTTAACAGGGGTCTAAGCAGCAGCTTTTCAAGAGGACTTTGTTCTTGAGGAGATTTATTCCTAAATAAGCTTCAGAGAAGCCATGGTCCTGGACCTCATGAGTTTTAACTGTTACCTCTTCTGTGCTTTTTAACTTTTCTTTCTGCAATAATTTTGTAATCAGTGTTTTAATCACGCACCTTGTGAGGCTAAACTTCCATTCACCATGAGCCCGTGCAACATCTTAGGGCAGTTGTGATCAGCCAAAGCAACAGATTAATGGCACATTTCACATGCAAGCACACAGACAAATGCCCTGGTTCATCTGCGGTTCAGGAGAGATTTTTCTGCTATACTGGAAAACCATTTGAGCATGAGACATGTTTTTAGCAGTTTAACATATACCTTTCCTCGCACTGGTGGAGAGCTGTGGGTAAAAGCCAGTGTCATCACAGCAGTTGCCAAAACTCCGAAGCAGACAGGACAACTTCCCTATATCTTTTTATACCACAGCAAGTACCTGGAATTGCTTGGGAGTCATTAACAGCATCTTTCTGCTGATTGCAGCAAAGAGCTCAGTCCCATGGTTCCCTTTTCTCCTGAGCTATGTCCATGTGTCAGCCTGGCCACTGCACTAGGAGCCCTTTTGCACACAGAAGCAAACTGTTGTATTCCCTTCTATCCGTTGGCTCCCCTTCTATCACAAAGTGCCACCCACACTGATGAGGTTTCTCAGTTAAGTACAAAAATCATCCAGCCAACAAGAAACAAGCACCCTTTTACATTGCAATAACACTCTCAAAGGCTTGGAAACACCACCACATCAGGACCCTGATTTGGCCTTCTCAAATAAGGCCTTCAGGAGATGCACAGCTATGCAACTGCAAACTGGATTCCTCCTCACCTCCACACACCACTTGGACAGGAAAGGAGAGAAGCAGCTGATAAGTGTGTTCAGGCAGTTATGCCTGACTTGTCTTATTCACAGGGAAGGGATTGCAGAATTAGCCACCTCCCCTTCCCTCTACCCTCAACCTTCATTTGTCATCACAGTATCCAGGAGTGCATAAGTATTTTAAAATGTCACCTTCACTTTGATGGAAGAACACTGCCTGTGTGCTGGGAAACAGATAAGAAGATCCTGGATTAAGCAGCCAGAACATCAACACCCTCCACATGACTGAGCTGATCCTGGACTGTCCTTTGCAAGGCAGCCCCAAGGGAACAAAGCCGCTCAGAGCCTACAGCTTTGGGGAAGACTACTAGACAGTGCTGATGACACTGAAAATTGCTGAAAGCAAGGCTTGGGTGGGTAAGATGATGGACTGCTGGTACCTGAAAAACTGAGAAAGTCAAATACCTCTACTCCTTACAGGACCAGCTCTCTCTCTCTCTCCTTGGCATGTGTGACAGAATGCAGCACCTCTGCTAGCCAGGGCCCAGACCAGCATAACAGAGGCATCCAGAATGCCTGGGACAAACAATGCAGCAACCTGTTTCCAAAGCTTTCACTGTCCTCAGCTTTCGCACGCTCCATAATGGGTTTCTTCAATTGCCTCCATATGTGCACTCTAAACTGGGGCTAATATAAGAAAAAGTACAAGTCTGATTCTGCACAACCCTTTATGTCCCCAGCAGCAAAGCTTACACCCGAAGTTTGCAGCATTGGTATGTTCACAGCAACACAGAACTAGGCAGAGCATCCCATTTACTGCTGGCCACAGAATAAACCACTGACACTTCAGGGCTGAAAAAAACCTGGGCACCAACTGCTGCCAGAATGAAAGCCCAGAGCAGCCTGCTCCTGGCTATGGTTAGTGGCCAGAAAGTGAACACAGGCACTCTGCCTGCACACAGAGTGCCTGTGTGAACTGTTTATTACCACTCTGGAGCATGGCTGCATTGGGATGGTTCAGTACTCGGAACAGAAAGATACATGCAGGAATTTCATCAACTCCCTCTCCAAAACATGTGTTTTTGGAAGTACCCCAGGGCTTGTGAGACATCTTAAGACAAACATGCATGCCAAGGAGGCAAGAGTAAGAGAGACAAGTTACAGAAGTTACCAACTTCCTAGGGGCTTACTGACATTCTAGGCTTGCAAAACTATTGCCAGGATCTTGATTCATCAAACTTTCAGGATGCACAGAAATAGGTTTTAAGCATTTTTCCACCTTGTGCAAAGGGAGCAAATACTCCCAAAGGCCCTGTTTCAAGGAGGTACTGAAGCTTATGACATCTCCTGGGAGAGCTGGTTCTCTGCCAGCATATGCTGCTGGAAAACAGGAAGGAAATAGAAGTTCAAACACTTAGAACACCACTGGACTCTGTTCAGAGGTAAAGAAATTGTCATTTAAAGATTAACAGGCAGAAATTAAGTTATACACTGGAGCTTCTGCAAATGCCAATCCAAACCACTAGGTATTTCATATACAGACTATTTTTTAATATGCAAATGAAAAAATATTAAGCCAGTATGTACTTCCACCCAGTGTCCCACCAAATCACCTATAAGCACCATATTTTTCTGTTTTGGTCACATTAAAAAATGCTGTCCTCCTTCAAGGAAGGTTAACTGCTCTGATGTTCTTTGAATAGCTGTTACCAGCTTGGCAATAACCACCACAACACTAAGGAACCTCTTTTTTGTTACAGTAACAGCAACATCATGTTGTACCTTCACCAGCTCCCTTTCTCATGGCTCTCCTTCAAGTAGTAAGCCTCACCTGCTTCCTCTTCCACCAGATTCACAGACAGCTGTGAGGAGCTGGAATCCAGCTTCTTTTAGGGACAGTAAGAGATGTTAGTTGGCCAAATTGATTAACCTAATCACCAAAGGATGAAATGGTTCTTTCATGTCCTGGCTGAGCAGTGGTCCTGAATGCCGACCTGATGCAGAACTAAAAGCATTTCCAGCATAATGCAACAAAGACACAAATCTGAGCCACCATAATATATAATGCCACAGATGGAAGCATGCGGTCTGTTGCATGCTAACACAGAAGTGAGGGGTTTAAGTGCTCAGAACATAAACCACAGGAGCACAGTTGAGCCTTGATCACTGAGAGTGAAATTCACAGATAAGCTGAAGATTTACAAAGCTCAAGCAGGATGAGCCTCTTGTGGCAATGACAAAGAACAACACACTTCACTCACACATACAAAGAAAGATGAAATCATACTTCAATCTGACTGGAAAATTGTCACAGAATTATAAAAGCTCCCCAGTATTAACCTTCTCTGCACAGGCACAACACCACACAGAAGTCTAAGACCTCTCTATAGTCTTATTTGCTTGGCACTGTCTCTATTTTTTTCAATCAGTTAGATTCATGGACTCTACAAGGGGTCTTACACCCCTCTTTTCTACACCAAGCACCCGAACTGTTTTTCAGTTACTAACCTGCTTCACTGGGCAGTCTGACTACATAGAGATGGAAACCAATTCCTCCTTTAAAAAAAATGCATTCTTATGAGAAAAACAAAAGAAAACCCAAACAAACAACAAAACAAAAAGAAAAGAAAAAACCCAAACCAACCAATCAACCAGGCAAGCAAAAAAAACCCTTCTAATCATAATCTGCCAGAGTGCATAACTAAGTTTGTAACTGAGGGAGAACAAGCCACGACATTGCTCACCTTACATGGGCAGACAATTGCATATAGCATTTTTTAACTATAGGATGCTTTGCACTGAACATCCAGTTACAGTTCTTCTCCACAGCAGGGCACAAAGGTCACTAAAACTAGGACAGGAACAGCTTTGACAAAATAAAGTTGCTCTTTACATGAGTCAGGCCCAAATCCCAGCAACTTCAAGAGGAAGCTGGACTCAGCCTCAGGTAAATCCCTCACTGACTACACAAGTGCTCTAGCAGGTTTGACTACCCTCAGAGCAGTGGCAGAGGAGCCTTACAGGTCTATGTTGAAGCACTTTGGAAGCCATTCGTGTTTACAACTGCTCTTCTGGATGTCCTGAGCAGGTGCCCTGCTTGGATACTGCTAACACCTCCTGGCCTTTTAGACACACCACAATTTTTGTGTGATGTGGAAACTAGAAATGGAAGACGCTAAGCTCAATACTTCTCTTTCTCCATCTACAACATTTAACAGATAGTATCAAGACTAACAGAAAAAAACATGCTACAGACAAAACCCATCCTCCTAATGAAGTGAAATATTCCCCTGGCTAGTCTGGTTAAACTTGTCATCATGTCTCATGTCAGCAGGTCTGACCTGGTGAGCAAACATCTCTGTGAAGCTGAACACAGAAACACCCAATTAGTTTGTCCCAGTGCTAGAGGCCATGCCATTTTGCTCATTCTGTCTCCCCTGAAGCCTTATCCCAACTTTCTTGTACTACTTTGACTGTCTTACAGTAGGATTTCTGTGAAATAGCTCAGAAAAGGTTGGCCTGCCAACTTTTTGTCTGTTCTCATAACTCCTGTCACATAGGAAGGTTTTTTTCCTGGTCACAGTTATTGCCTGTTCACTCTCTTACAAGCTGTGCTTCAGCACGTTCCACAGTGGCAAGAACTTCTCTATCCAAGTCTCCAATTCTCCAAAACATTGTCATCTTTATTCTCTCAGAGAGGACTTGCCACTGGCCTTAAAAACAGGATATCTAGAAAAACATCCAAAATAAACATAATATATCCCTATCTTCCAGTTACTTGTCCCTGCTACAGAGACTTCCATTTTCAACTTGGATAATTCCTGTGTGCATCACCCCAGTATAGCTGAGGCAACTGCAGCAGCTATTACTAACACTGGCAAGGACCATCCAAACAGCCCCTAACTACAGGGGATTAACCCACCCTCTCTACTCCCACCTTCAACCTGGGTCATGCCACAGCTAAATAGGTGGTCTGAAATACTAATTCTTTCTGAAGCCTTCTGCAGCGGCTGAGCATTTTCAGCATCTCAGACCTGAGGCCCAGGTTTAACACCATGCTGAAAACAACAGAGCCAGATTCACAGTTCTTCTCCAGTTAGTGCTCTGAGTGGGCTTGCAGCAATAGTGGGGTTTTTATCAATTGCTGTTTACATGCAAATTCATACACAGGGCTTCATCTGTTTTTTTACACAATGCTTTTTCACAATAAAAACATGACAGCCTGATGCAGTCAGAAGGCTAGAAGTGCAAGACAGGGAGCAGCAAGAATGCTCACTTCAGCCTCTATAGGGTCTGGCAATTCTAGCCAAGTGCTGCCCACAGATCCCACTCACAGGTGACACTGAATGCTGGTTTGGCCTTAGCAAATGCATGTAGCTGCTTCCTAACAAGAGCTCTGGCCATATTTGCTAATATAAGGGACACTTACCTCTCCTTGCAGAGTTTCAGTTCTTGCCAGCAGAGTGCTACCTGACCTCTCCTCTAATCTCCTGGTTGTTTAGTAAGCCAATAAGGAAAGAGTTTACTCCTCCCTTTGCCCAGTTCTTGGATATACTCCCAGCTTCTGTCACCAGTACTCAGAGAAGCATGAATGTGATCCAACCAGGTAATAGCATCAGTGCTATCCTGAGCCACACGGCAGGCTAGTCAGCCACAGGGCTGAGCTGACTTAGCAGCTTCTTGAGCAACAACACAGGAATGCATCAGCCTCCCAGTGCTGCAGACTCCAGTGCCTCAGGTTACACCTAACAGAAGACATTGCAAGTAACTTTAATTAATTTGTTTGGTTTGGGTGTCTTTTTTAGTTTTGTTTTGGTGTGTTTGTTGGGGTCTGGGATTTTTTTGATTTTCAGTGCAGCTTTTCCTCCCAGGGAAGACATTGTCTCAAATGCTCCCACATTTGCTAACATAGGACAGATCCTTACCTAGCATATGATGAACTCAAACCCCACTATGTACCTGCTGAAAGAAAAAAAACATTAAAAGCAGCACCAAAACTAAAGGCACACATGCAACTGGCATATGTGCCATTTTCAACTGCAAACACATATTTTATAAACCCTTTGGAACTATTGGACAGGAAATTCACTATCCAAGTTAGCAGCTTTTCTTGTGACAGCTTTGTACCCTGTGCTCTGCAGAGTCTAAGCTAAAGGCAGTTTCCTGCCTTGAGAAGGAAAAACATTTTAAAGAATATATACACCTATTTTATTCAAAGAACTTGCTACTTGTCATGTCCCTCTAACCCAAATCTCCTGCTCTGTCATTCTCTGGGGGAACAGGGGAAAAACAGGGTGACTGCTGAACAAAAGAATTCCACAAGCTTCTTTTTCAGTAAGGAATTTTCCTTCTTAAACCAGGGCTTTCAGTCACATAAGATTTCCTTCTGCCTGAGACAGGACAGGTGTTTGGCTTCAGGAGCTTTCTGCAGAGAAGAAGATGATGGAGGAAGATAACTAGCCAGCTTTGCTTTCAGGGTGAAATCCAGAGAGGCACCATCCTTGTTTTTTCTCTCTTCTCTTGTACACACAAATCAGCCTATAAACAGCAGAAGACAGTTTTGGCAGCCCCTCCCTCAGCAGCAGTTCAGTTTTAGTAAGAAGCAAGTCTGTTACCATTTCATACCCCTTTTAGACTAGCTATGTCAACTAAACACCATCTTTTACCAAAGAAAGAAACACTTCCTAGGGAGTTGGTCTGGAGAGAAAAAACACCTTGATAAGCTTTGATCAACAGCACTGCTGCTCCCCACCCACACCTTCCTTCCTGTTGAGAAAGCAATGACAAGGAGATGTGCTTTAGTGGTAGATAGAAAAGCAGTCACCCCCACCCACATTTTCCAGCAAGAGTGCCAGTTCCATTTCTGAGTGCTAAATACCTTCAGTTTTACGACTAACCATGCTTGCCTGGATACACTCAAAAGCTTTCAGCACAGCAGCTTCCCACTATGCACCCTCTGCTCCTGCATTGTTCTTCCCAGGCAGAGAGTCTGGATTAATATTAGGCTAGGAAATGGCTCATCAAGTATTTCAGGGACAAACGCCACTGCTTGTAACAGCAGGTTTGTGCTGAACACAAAGAGCCACATGCTTTAGACTGGGGTTTCTCTTGGCAGGCTGGCTCCAAGAAACACAATGACCTGATCTGGGAATAATATTTGAGATTTTTATCCTTTTCCAACATCTTCAGGGCATTTTTTAGCCCACACAATGAAATTCCAACACAAATGTGTGCTGCAGTCATTAGAAAGCCTTTTCTCTGGAGGACAAGTGGGTGTCTCTTGGTGGAGGTGAAGCATGCTTTGCTCCCCTTTCAGGTAGCTCAAGGTATTAGTGGGTTTTTTTTGTTTACTGCCCACCAGTGTACTAACCTGTATGTTTTAACTATACAAACACAGCAGCTGCAGATAGAACATCTGAAAAGAGACCCATACTGAAACCATCCTCTGCCAGCTGGCAACAGCTGACAACTTGGTGTGTTTCTAGATGGAGACAGCATTCACTCCCCAAAACACCAATTACCAGATGCCCAGGTTTTCCACTGGTCTGTAATTTCTGGGGAAGAGATGAGGATTGGAAGCAGAAGAACAGATTTTGAATCTTCTCCTTTTCAGCACTCTGGCTTTCTCTAGCACATAGGCAGATGGGTCATTTCCCAAAGGGGCAAACCTGATACAGCAGCTGCTGCCTGGGCCTAGTCACAACAGCTGAGGCTAAAGGACCTCTTTATATTTAACTTACAGGAGGCAGAAGTCAATAAAAGGCCTCCATTGTGAGTGCACACACTTCTCACTGACCCTGCCCCTAAAATATTTTAAGCCTTCCTAAAAACACACTGCAAAACATAACGCTCTTTTGGGTTCTGTGTACTAAGAAGAGTCTAAAATCCACTGAAAAATAATCTCTGGCTTTACTGGCTCCAGATGCTACTTATTTTGAACAGACAGAAGATTCATCTTCAGACAGAAGACCAAACTGAGCAGGACTGAAGTCTTCACAGGGAAATTAGTTTCCCCAGCAAAGGCATACTCTGAAGAGGAGGCTTATTTATTTTAATGTCATAATGAGAAGAACTAAAGCAAAGAGATTTGTATATATAATCATATAGCTGTGCATTTATATAATTAGACACAAGCACTTAAAATGTGTACAGTAACAGGCACCCCTCACAGCCATCCCAAACACAGTAAAGCTGCATTTTTTGTCTTTTTCCTTATTTTTTTTTCCCCTTAGGGCAGGGGAAGAAAAAGCAAGAAAGAAAAGACTCTAATTGCAGCCTTCCACCAATGTAGTCACCATCTGGTAACTCAAGAGACACATGGAGAGGAATTATCTTAATTAACATGTTACAACAGTATTTAAAAAAACTCTGTGCTTATTAACACTCAGCTGTGATTAGCCAACCATGGAGGAAGCCTGCTAGTGCAACATTAATTACGGGTCTTGTCTATCTTTCTATTAGAAATATGATTTTTTTTTTACCCCCAGTAGTCTATCTATCTCCTAAAAAGAAAACCATTAGCATCAAAGCTTACTCTAAAATGTAAATTATATTTATGTTCTACAAGAGTCAAAATGTTTAGGCTATATGAAGTTGCCACTGGTACAGTGCTACAGACTGGATATAAAATATACTTCTCTCTGCCCTTTAGAAAGCCTTGCTTCAGTTAAAGAGCTCCCAGTGTCACTGATATTTTGGTAGAAAAATAAGTGTTACACCTTTCAAGTTCCTTTCCCCTTCCAAAACAGGAGAGACTTTGCTGTATGCTAGGCAGTTGGAAAAACAAGATACAAATTCCAGGTCTAACAAAAACCACATCAGTGAAAGGAAAATTTCTGCGATGGAAAGCAGCAACCAAACACAAGTGCACTCCAGCAGCACATCTGCCTCCCTAGAAGAGTGCTACTCCCTGTGAAAACTGTATTATTTTCCTTGTGACAAGCCCACCTGTAATGTGGTCCCCTCAGATACATTCTTGAGTGATTCAGCCTGGCAGGCTCCAAGACTAACACTGCCAGGTTTTTCAGAGTTGGCTCTGTGCTATGTTTGCACAGGGCTGGCTGCAACAGGGCTCTCATCTGTGCCAGGCATTCTGGAGATTGGGATAACACCAAATCATAAAACAAAAACCTGGTGCTTCTAAACAAAGCCAGGATGATAAATTAATTCCGGAAACATTAATAAGGAGGAGGAAGCAAACTGCAGAAGTACATTAATGATGAGGAGGAACAACTGCAGAAGTACTTTTAAGATCTTCTGATAAAGTAATCTTATTGCTGCACACACACACAAAGAAATTAAAGTTATTGGTGATGTATGTGGAAGCTCACAAAGCTTACTAACTTCCTGTAAAGATGAAGAGCAGCTGACCAGTACTTTACAACATCCCATACTGCCAGGTGTGCTGGTTTTACCCTGGGAGGAGGGCACACTAGGAAGATTTTCTTCATGAAAACTTCCTCTGTGGATTGATGGGATCAATTGGGGGCTGGTTTAGTTGCTGACAGCCTGAGAAACCTATTGGAAAAGTCAGTTTGCTCCGTGAATCACATTAGAAGCAAATAAACCCCGGGAAAAGCTCTCCTGCATTGCCGGCCTCTTACGTAGCCCAGGTCCTTCCAGTGCAGCCCGGCCCATTCGGGAGCGGCTCCGGAGGCTGCTGGGCCCCGCCTTTAACCGGGGGTCCCAGTGGCCGAGGGGAGCAGAGCCCATTGCTGGATTCTCGCCTTTTCCCGGTGTGGCCGTGACTCGGGGGGCCCTGCCCTACCACCCTCACGGGCTGGGGGGAGGCAGCCGGGCCCGGTTCGGGAGAGCCCCCAGGGCTTTGTGTGCTGGGCAGGGCAGAGGGAGAACCCCCGGGCTGCGGCTGGAGCTGGGGGCGGGCAGCGCCGGGGGAAAGCCATGGACACACGGCCTTGGCACCCATTTCTCCTCTGCATGGACTCTGCGGTTCTCGTCCTGCCCCTCCAGCGTGGCCTGGGCACCCTGAGATCCTGACACAGCTCCGGCATGGCCTGGCACAGCCCCTGCAACTTCTGGGTGAAATCTTAACTTTTTTCCCCCAATGTTCAGATACGACTTACAGACTTTCATCTTCCCTTGGGTAAGAGGGAGAAGAACAGAAAAGATACACCAAAGTCAATGAAGTAAAAGCTAAGTTTCTAAATGGAAGGAGAATGAGGAGTCGCCATGAAAGTTGTCTGAAATATCTTTTTGTAAGTTATAGGGGTGGACTGTACTTCACGAAAAAATTCCTTCAAACCATGAAAAAAAGAAAGACATAGGGGGTAGAGCAAGGTGTAAAGTGTTTGAAGAATCCTTTGTCCCGAGGGAAAAAGGGGGATCTCTGTTCCAGGGAATGAAGTAGGAACAGAGAGAAGTGAGCTAAAGAGAACTTTTGCCTTTGAGTATCTCATACTTAAAAGTAATACCCCATGACTTTTTAACATGGCTTGCAACTCAGTTCTGAAAAGACTTAAGTGGGAGGAAATTCACAATAGCAGATCCCGGGGCAGCTGTTAATCATGAAAAAGTGGAGTCAAGAGAGAACTGGTGATTTCCTCTCTTGGTAAAAGATCCTTATAGCTAAACAAAAAGAAACTCCTCTCCCTAAAGTGAACTGAAGAAGATTATTTAAGTAAGGAATTGACTGAAGTGTCCCTGTATGTTGTTAAGCTGTAACAAAGGGGGAAAGAAGAACGGGTCTGAAAATCTGTTCTGAATTTATTATTATTCTTTGTGTTGTTAATAAAGTTTTTTTTCTTTATTCCCTTTAAGTTTTAGGCCTGCTCTACTTTTACTCCTAATTCTATTTCACAACAAAAGGTAAATATATTACAATGGGCAAACCTTAAACTATGAAATTTTTGGTGCGTTGGCCGGGAAACGAACCAACTAAACCATTACACCAGGACAGTATAAACAATTTGCATCTGGGCTGCAGGTGGAGTCAGCAGCACAGTAACTGCAAAAAAAGCCAATTTAATACAGAAACCTGCTCTCCCCTTGGGCACAGTGCAGCTTTCCAAGTGGCCACATTTCATTTGCTTTTGTTTTCTAAGGCTGCTTCCAGCCTCCCTGTGCCTTCTTGCAACCACCCTATAATTATTTTCACATGCTTCACGAAGAAAATTAAGCAAGTGATGTAACAACATTTTGTATAATCAAAGGGTTCCAGATTCTGCTTTAGAACCCAAAACCCAGAAGCCTTGTGGGCTTATAAGAGTGGGCTCTTCCAGTTCTAAAGGCAGTATAGGAAAAAGCATATGTAAGCTGTTCAGCATAACATGACATCCATGCTGATTTAGGATGCCAGGTTTTGATAGGGCACAGGTGACTGGTCTGTAAAGACCTGACTGAAATGAATACAGTCTCTCTATTGACACTAGGTGAGGACACCAGGGAAACATACCTTAAAGACACAGAAGACCAAAACATCTCCACCAGTAAGTGACACAAGGCCTTCAATTCAGTAGTGTATCAGGAAACTTAACTTGCTTGTGGATTTCCATATAGATACAAAACTTCCACTCCTGAAACTTCAGCCTAGAACAGCAATCAGGTTCCTTGATCCAATAAGGCCTTAGAGGTTCTTGCTATGAGAGTCTGCCAAACTATGTCCCTGTTGTGGACTCCAGCATGGCCACTCAAGCTCAGGATGACAAATATCACTTGGCTGGTAACACCAACAGCAGCAGGAGTCCGTTGCTTCCCATCCACCATGAGGTGGAACTCAGGCAGACACCATCAACCACCAGCACAACTGGTGCTAGAGGCCAGTTCATGTCCACCTTCTAACCAGTTCTGTTACAGGTTACTCTTAGACTTAACAAAAATCATTGTGCTGTCATAATTCTGCTCATGAGGCAGTCCTAAAGTCCAAGGGGACATGGGAATCTCTGAAGTAATAATTTGAGTTTAGATGCACTAGCCAAATTACTTGAAAGCTCTGCCCTGGGAAGCTTCATTCGTTCACTAATGAACCTTTTGCAATCAATTAATTTTTCATCCTTTCCGCAGCAGCAGCTGGTGCCTCTTGACTTAACCTATCCAAAATGTACTGATTGGAAGTTTGGCCAAGTAATGACTTGTGCACAGGAGAGCGCTGTGTGCTAAATGTTGTTCCACCTTCATCTGTGTGGAAACCAAACTGGGAAGTTCAGAGTTCTGGGTTACTGAAGTTTTCCTCTGCAATTCATCTACTGACAGATTTGCTAGGGAAAGATGGGTAAGGACAGCGATCCTGAAACCTCAATCTGATACACCAACACATACAGGAGAGTACTTACTCATTCTGCCATGCTATTTCTCTTTTGTCTTATGTTCAGTGGTCCTGAGCAGAACCAAAACAGGATCTAATATCTGGGCAGATCTGTTTATCCTTTAAGAATGACTCATCTGTGTCACGGGACTTGTCAAAACAAGCGCTCAGATAATTTACCACTGACTGGGCAGAACTGCAAAGACTTATCCTTGTCTCACTGGAAAGCCTCTCTTCAGCACAGTCATATTTTCATTCTAGATGTGGTTAGTTTAGCAGTAAGTATTAAGTCATCTTTCCTATCTGCTTTAGAGAAGCTCAGCATCACAAACAACTTCTCCACAGAGTCCACCACAATAGAAAAAATAAAAACCCCAGACCCACCTGAACATTCCTCAAGTCATCCTGTTCCAAGTGGGAGGCATGTCAGACTACACAGTGACAGAAGTACTGCACATGGCAAATGTACCTTTCTCAGAGTCCCCAGTCCTACAGACTCCCACTTATGCCAAGTTCAGTCAGTCTGAGCTTCACTTTCTTGAACAGGTCAGCTGATATAGACTCTAATAAGTCAAAAGCTCTAAGATAGAGTGAAGCTGAAGAATTCAATCTTCAAAGAAAAGTAAGAAGTTTATTCTACCGAGATAAGCTAGCTGCGACACACCTATCTAAATTGCCTAACACTTGAACAGTGCTGGGGCAACTTAAGAGTTAGGGAGGTAATAGTAGGAAAGGTGGTGTCAGACACTGTATAACCTGCACTGTAACTTAACACCTACTCAGTATGTAATCTCTATTTACTGGCAATATAAGTAATTAGAGAGTATTTTTTTGGCAAGAAGGGAGGAATCCAGCAAAGCTACCAGTTTCAGCTTGCTTCGTGACTGGCGTGTGAGTAGCAAGAGGCATCAAGGTCTGGTGGGGTGCTGCTACTACTTTGATTTACCAGTCACAGAAAACATGATCAGCTCTGGCAGAATGGGCAAAGTCCCACACATTCCACCAACTCAGAATCTGCTGGGGATGAAATGGTACATGGAAAGAAAATGGCAACTTAGTACTATGCATGCAAATGCAGTGTATAGAAAATTCAGCTATCAGCCACCTTCTTTGAGAAGACTGTCTTGCTATACAGATGTACTTATTTCAAAGTGTTTGTTTTTTCCCAGTTCCTACCAATAGCTCTAAGCAAATCAATGAATATGAAATAGCAATTGTCAAAAGCACACCTAGCAGCAAATGTGAATTCTTTGCTTCTTTGTAGCTTCTCATCCCAAAGACCCACAGGGTAAACATAACTGAACTGAAATAAGCCAGGATTGGGAAACTGTTCAAAAAACAAGCTCCTTCCACAGCTGGCAAGAAAAGTGCTCCGAGAAGATGTGTAAAAGGAGTTCTCACCCTTTGAAATATTATTTGTCCTTTGACACTTTCACTATAGTCACTGGAATCAAAGCACAAGTGTGGCCAAATATGCAGCTGAAAACACATGTAATAATAAAAAAAAGGTCAAAGTAGCAACTGCCAAGACAGAATTCATTTGTAGTTCTTGATGCCTGATAAAAACATAGGAAAAGATGAAATCCCTTTCCATCTATTTGACATAAAAAGAAATTATAAAACATACAACCCCAAACCCTATAGTGGAACCATTTTCAAAACAAAATCTTGAGGAAAGAAATTTGGTCTCCTCAAGGACTACTAAACTTCAATCTTTTTCTCTGCAACTCACTGCTTTTAAGCAATAAGAAATACAAGACTGCACATATTCTTTGCTTCTTGTTTATATTTCCTGGTATCCTAGAGAGGTTCTTTGTTCTCTAACAGTTAAAAAGCCAAGTTAAAGCCACAAAACAAAACAAAGACTTGCCCAATGCTTTATTATGGGGTTGCTTTTCATAGGAAGGTTTGGATTGAAAGGGACCCTGAAGATCACCTAGTTCCAAACACTCTGTGATGGGCAGGGACACTTTCCACTAGATCTTGCAGTGCTACCCTCTCTTCTTCTACTTCTTGCATGCCAGCTGGGTTTTCTTATTTGTGACATTTCATTAAGTTTCATTTATTGTTCTGAGGCACTTATTTGCGCAGCATTCTCAAGTGGCTTCCTTCAGCTGCATCTTATCTATACAGCATCACTAGTCCTCTCAGAGCAGTTCTTGCCAAACCAGCAGGGGTATTTCTAAGGGCAATGTATATTTAACAGGATAACAGTGTGAAAATGCTCAATTGAATTTTGATTCCATAAAGCACCAAGAATCACACCTCAAGTTGACTGGATCATTCCTGACTTCGAGAATGGAAGGATCATTCTTGACTTCAACAGGCCAAGTCTGATTGATACTATTATAATTTCCTGCCAGCCAGACCTTGAGGTCTAGGACAGTATCTTATTGAAAAGGAGAGACTGTTGCAGGCCAGGTTCTTCCAGACAATTCAGCTAATTTTCAGATGCTGTTCCAAATCCTGTTTCCTTGACTACCACAAGAACCAAAACAACATGAGACCATTTTGTCATCCTATGTAATTCCAGACAGCATTTACCGCATCAAGTTGGAGAAATTTCAAGTCCCTCCTGAGCTTCTTACAGTTTTTCCTCTTCCTTTCTAAAATCCTACTGTTCCTCCTCACACAACCATCTTCCACCAAACAGGCATGAGAAAATTCCTGCTCAGCTCCAGCATTCCCAGCATCAGACAATAATTTAAACTCCTGTTTCAACTACCTAGCTCCATAAAAGAGATAGTGTGGTTAGCTGGGGTTTTCAAGGTGTGTTTTGTTTTTCTTTGGGTTGGGTACTTTAAGTTGTAGGATTTGGGGTTTTATTGAAGCATTTAACTGCAAGGAGAGTTTTTGCACATTTCAGCAATGTTTAATGTTGTTAGTGCATCTACTATATTTGTAGATAATAATAGTATCCACTATACTGCTACTTGCTCCTTTGTGTCTGACTTGTCAAATCCAGTAGGACAACATTTCAAACTTGATTTCAAGAGCCATAAAACCATCTTATCACAGAGAGACCTATCAGAATGAAATGCTGATTTCATGCTGCAAGATGTCATTATAATAGCTTAATTCTGTGATCCTCTGAAAAAGAGGATTAAGTGGGAGAGCCAGATTATTCAAAAAAACCCCCGAAAATAATTACTTAAAGGATTTATTTATAGGTTGATGATTCCATAGAGCATAAAATCTGCTCCACTACCTAGGTCAACACAGCATACACATATATGTACAGACACTGATCTAGCAGACAGTTTCACAACCACCACTTGAGTCAGGCTTTGGAAGGAAAACAGTAGGAAAGAGCAACCAACACAGTGGGAGAAGTTATAGCCTGTCAGCTAAAACCAACATAATCTTTCCCAAATCATGCAAGAACAAAGCAGTTTCAAGTTACATAGAAAAGCAAAGTGGATTTCAGATGCTCCCCAGGGAAGAATGCAGCAGAGGAAGCTGTTGCAGCATGCCTGAATGCCACAGGAAGTACTCTGTTGAGCACAAAAGAGGAAAATTCATTAATGATCCCAGCTTCCTCAGAGCTGGGTCGAGAGCTCAGAGGAATGCTGAGAATACCCTGGAGAGTCCTCATCTTCACACAGCTGGACCCAGATCTGCCTCCCACATCATCACACGAACATAAGTGGTAGGAATCAAGTATCCAAATCCCAGCTCTTCCCCAGTATCAGCTGCTCCCATCTAATACTCCTTTAACCTAGAAAAAAAAAAATAAATCCCCAAACCCACAAGAAGGGAGGACAGAGGTTATGCTCGCTCCCTCTACAGAACCAGTTGCTGAACCTGCCTTACACCTTCCCAGTCCTCACCAAGCTTCTGCCAATCAGCCCTGGCATCAGACACATCCAGGCCCTGAGCACTGACTTAGCCAGCCCCACTTCTGGGAGGATGCAGCTCACAAGCAGATCACCTCACACTTTCAAGAAAAACACAAGATCTCTCCACATATATAGCAACTCGTATCCTCATGCATTTTCCCAAGTCACTTTTTCAGGGAGCTGAAGAAAGCCCTTTCTGCACAGGACTCCCCAAAGAGAGGGCTCAATTGAGGCTGACTTAGTTTTGAGGCACCAGACACCCACACAAGGCTGGCAGACAAGGCACAGGGCCCTCAGGAGCCCGGCACCCTTCCAGAAAGGAAGCTGAAGTTTAGGCCAAATGTGCAGTCTGCGTTAGGACTGACTTCAGACCTCTCTCAGTCACCAGGTCTACATCTGAACAGTTCTCATGTTAATTCAACATTTCTGAACTAAGAAGTCTTTCTTCCTCATTTAAATATTCACTAGTTAATGCAGTTTTTCTTTCGCCTTGCAGATGTTGTAATTTTTTTCATCACATCTTCTATAATTCAGTAGAGAGGCAATAAACCACCAAGAGTTATGGCCAGATGAAGTTCACTAGCAGACAAAAATGAAGACCCCAGACACAGTGAAAATAAACAGTGCATAGATAGTGTCCCTACAACTGCTTCTGAGCTGTAGAACTTCTGTGTGAGGCTACACTCTAATGTCTCTGCAGATGCTTGGAGTAGCTCAGTCTACCAAAAGGTTTGGCAAAAATGCCCAATGCTGATAGGTTTCTTAGTAGTGGAGTGAAAGCTACCCATGCAAATTTTAGATCCATTTACTATGCAGTTCAATTTCTTTACAATTAGTAAAGTTTCTCACACAAAGGAAATGGAAGTTTTTAAGAAATCATGCTAAAAATAGCAAAAACACTGTCCCCCAGAGCGATACACAGTTGGGAACTCCCCCAACTGTGTATGCAGACTCCTTGAGAATGCTTAAATAACATGTCTGAAAACTAGTGGAAAAAACAGCATGGAGGGAAGTTATTGGATGCTGATAAAGTAATATCCAGACTATAAAATACAGTTCCAGAGAAAAAACAGGAGTCCATTTACTAAATCAATCAGTTACTCTTCTGTAACTGATTTCTTTTTCATACCAGTATAGAAAATTTCACAGAACAGCACATGCATTTAATTAGGAAGCATAAGTACTACAAGGAAACAATGTAAACAGAAATCTGAGAGGTCCAAACCAAATCCTGAGCACTTGGGCCAAGTTTGCTAGGAACCCATGGGGTTTTAAACATGTACCATTTGGAAGCCTATCAGACCAACACCAGGTATTACAATGTCATTCTGATACAAAAGACACAGCTCCTTTATCCAGACCTTTCCTGGGTTTGCTCATTTGTTTCCCCGTCTCCTCCATATGACTGGGGAAAATTATATTTGAAGTTTTTAGGGGAAAGAAATAAGACAAACCCCACCGTGTTAGTAATAAGGTAACAGGCAGCACAGCAGAATCATGTTCAGCAGGGAGCTACCAGGACAAAAGGCAGTATAAAAATGCCACAGCCCCTTCTTTCAAACTTCAGGTAATTTTCCTTTCTTCCAATTTCCTCCACCTCCATACAATTTGCTCAGCACAAAGGAGTTACTCTTTCTTACCAGATACGTCCCATAGACATTGTCGGAATTTTCCTCCTCTTGCCAATTATAGTCCAAGACTGTCTGAAGACTGTTGTGCTCAGTTTCACAGCACCCATCATGTTAGACAGTCTGCAGCATCACCCTTTATCCTGCCCCTTGTCCACCCCTGCCTTTTCTATTAATGTTTTTAGAAAAAGCTACTTTAGCCACACTTAGGATTGAGGATCCTACCCACAAAAATAGCTACATTCTGGCAGCTGACATGGAGAGCAGATGACAATGTTCCTAAGAGAGAGCTTAGCCTCTGCTGAAAGTCACTCAAGTTAGAGAAAGAAAGGAGAAGTGTTAAAAGTACCTACTTCCCAAATGGACTTCCTCATAAATAATCTGTATCTTTCATCAGGGTATCAATAAAATACTTGACAGTCCCATCTAAATTTCTTAATTCTTGTGTCCTCTCAAATCACTACTTACTGATTAGAACACTCAAGTGGAGTTTGAAAACACATCCTCCAGCTTAATACCACCTTCCTTCTGTGCATGCACACACAAGTCTTCCAAACGCTCACAAGGGATATATTAGTACCAATGTAGGAAATGCTCTTTTCTAAAACCTCTGGATTACATAGGTCTTTTTACCAAGGATCCAGGCATTTCCAAGTCACTATTTCTAGAATACCTTCAAAAATTAGCACTGTCAAGATACACATTTTCATTTTCTCATAGTCACCCAGAAACAAACCTCAAATGGATTCTCAGTTCTTAACCTAATTGTGTAAAGGCTATTTTGTGGCTAAACACCATTACACCATGTCAACTCCCACCAGAAGTTGAAGTGGTTTCCCAATGGAGTATTTAAGGTCCTCAAACAATGGACTGACTTCTCAATGCCTTTTTTTTTTTTTCCTTGCCTGAGGACAAAGAAAGCAGAAGTCTCCCAGACACTGCGAAAAGTCCTGGATTATGCCACTGGACCTTTTTCTCCCTCATTTTTCCTCCTAGTCTATATGGCTTTATCAGAAAGTAGGGTGGAGGTGTCTGCTTATATCAAATGCCATGTTCTACTTTCATAGCTCTGCCCCCACAACCATTTAAACTTAAAGCCCTAAGCACAAATCACAGCAACCTAGTTATTGCACATCAAAGCTGTCACTGCCACTCATTCTCAGGGGAGAAGAGACAACCAGACAGTTGACATTTACTCTTCAGCTCACAGCGTAAACAGAAACCAAAACACAGTATCTCTTCTGCTTCTCTGGTAAGACACTCATCCCATGCTACCCTGCAACAACCACACCACCAGGCCTAGTTCCAACTGCACCTGCGTTTTCCTCTTATTCTGTGCTTTTTGAAGTTACCTCTTACTGGTCTTTTTAAACCCCACATCACAATGAAAGTCACCCTAGTGTGTAGAACAAGAGCATTCCTCTGTTACAGAGGCAGTATGTGACCACATACAAGGACACATACCTCTGCCAATTACAGAAATTGCTTGCACTGAAAAGCAAAGAAGCATTCAAAGCTTTATTTTGACACAATTAGAGTCGTTTGAAAGTAAGAAGCTGTCATCTTGTGGCAGGCAAAACTACATGGGCTAATGTTATGTGTTCCAATGATCACTGCTTGGAAACTTCTAATCCCAGTCCAGCACATTTACTGGCAACAGATTTCCAGTCTAGACTCTGCAAAAAGCTCCCAGAAAAGTAGTTTTTTCCATAACAGTCCATTCTGAGAGGAGGTCACATGGCTGCAAATAGAAAATTTTGACATATCAAGTGAGTTGCTCTCCTCAGTAAAAGTGGTCAAAAGCAAGGTTCAGGGCAATGGGAATTTAACATGGAAGGCCTCTTGAGCAACAAGACCATAGCCAAGTTTCTGCCTAGAAGTGCAAAATGCCTGCAGAAACAGGGCCATACTCCAGTCAAGGAGATCTCCGGGGCTGCAGTGGCTGAGAGGAACAGCAAGGATTGTTTTGCAACAGGCGCAGATAGTCTGTGGATATACAGACACCAAGAGGAAAAGGTATACAGTACTACACTGCCTTCCTGAAACAACGCAGAACAGACTGCCATCACTGCAAATTGTTTAAGGAAATGGATTTAAGGCTTCTTTCAAATGCTTCCTCATTCAGCTTATGGTCAAGCAACCTTTGGAGAAAGCCAGTTTCAGTTTCTGTTCATGGATTTCAAAATGTTACTCAGTTGCTCTGATAAAGTAATCTCATGTTAGTCAGTTGTCAGGGGAATTTTGCAGCTCTCCTTTAATAATACATTGCCTACAAATTTAAGCAGCAGAATACTAAATCACTCTTTCAGATTGTTAAACACACTGGGCAAAATTTTAAGCAGCGTTTTCATGATTTGAGACAACCTCTCCCAACTGATTACCAATGGGACACGAACACTTTGGAAAATTTCATTTGATGGTAATGTACCTGATATCAGAGCCATCCCACCAGGTCTCTTCCTAATTTAAAGAAGATGCAATAGTTTTTCTTTGCTATTTACTTGCTTAGCTGCTATATCACTTTTATAAAGACCTGTTCAAGCTGACAAAAGAACAAACAATTTAGTGGAATCTAAACTATACCATCAAGGCGTGAGAAATTTCTAACACACACTTTATTTATTGTACTAAGACCCTTTCCTGGCACTCTGCCCCATCTCCTTTCTCCCGCCTCATGCTCTCCTGCTGCTTGTTACACAGAATCCCATTACTTCATATAGCCATTTCCTTTCCATATTTATCTCTATTTTTTTTGCTGACAGGAACAAAAGAAGTAACTTCATTATTATAAGGATCTATTTGAAAATCAGTATCTCAGTTGCTTCCCTGCATTTAGAATTGCATTGTATATTGCCCTGGTTTCTCTCCTCTCTATACATCAGAGGCAAATTAATTCAGTTCTCAACATCTGACACAAAGCACTTGCAATGAGGGATATAGTGGTTAAGGTCTTATGTCTTCAATTATTTTTACTGAATTGCCTGTTCTTTTAAAATTTGCAGTCTTGTAAGAAGTACGTTTGAAAAAAGCCACAAGTTTGCTACTAGCTATTTCCAAGTAATTAAATTCATTAATCCAAACAGGGAGCAAGGGAAATAAAAATACTTTCTCCTTCATGCTTTTTCCCTTCCTCTTACTCCATAATAATTATACATGCTCTTAACTCACAAAATATTATGACCAGTGCTTATTCATTCTGGTTTTTGCTGTCCTTATCGTTCTTCTGTAAGCCTTAAAACAGTAATTGCCCTGAAACTGAAAAGAATGAGAAGGTTTTCCCCACAGTGAACCTAAAACTTAATCAGCCTCTCAGAAACAAGGCTGTTTGTTGCTTCTTGCATTCTTTAGTTCTCAAGTTTTTACTTCACAACATTCAGATCTATAGTTTTACTTTTTCTGCAGCCTGCCTCCACTGTGATACAGAATATTTCATTTCTATCATCACTGCCAGAAAAGACTTTTGAAAAGAGGGTGCAGAAACTCACACGCCCCAAGACCAGACACATGTAGACGCACAGGAACTAAGCTGAACTGTAAATTCAAAAGCCTGTACAACTAGAGCTGGTTGCACAGCAGCTCAGTGACTAACTTCCCAAGGAGACAGCTGGTCGGTTTGCATAGCTGTGTGTGCTGGTGCATCTGCAGAAATAAGAAAAAGGAGAGGAAAAGACAGAATGACCACAGCTTTCTGTCCAGCACAGGGCACCCAGAAGCTCCACCTTTCCTCTCTGCAGGTTCAGTTGAACACCTAATGTTTAGCAAACTCCATCCTTGTTGAAGTTCATAAACAGAAGTGCTCTCCATGGAAATAAGCAGATTATAACATAACTGGAGATGGGCAGAGCTTGAAATACAGTGAATGAGCACACACATTGTCAGCAGCCACCACACTACTGGAAGGCCTTCCACATTTCCTGTTTTCACACAGATAAGTTAAATGCCTCCTTTTCTCAGCACACCAAATATCCTGCACTGTGTTCACAGAGGAAACTACTTGTGCTCCTCCTTGGTGCCCAGAAAGACAGCTTATCCATGGCTGAGGCCTGCCATCCCCCTAAGGAAGAGCCCCAGCTGTGCAGGAGCCCTGAGTCATCCCAGTGGCACCCAGAGCAAGGGACCCCTAGGACACATCAGCACTGCTTTGCAGAGCCACTTGGTGAACTACATCCTATATGAACATGCAAGAGAAGTCCTTATGGGCACACACAAAGATTAAGGCTGTGAACACTTCAGCCTACACATAGAATAATGTCTCTTCGATAGACAGCTTTCCCTGCCTATTCAACAGTCCAATACACACAGCACTAGCAGTACTGCTCCAGACAAAGCTCCAGGCAACCACCAGCACGTCCTGCTGCATGCCTTCCAACTGTGCTCAGTCAGGGTAAGGAGTTTCTGTCCTAGACACTAATAATTTTAGGGCCCACACATTTGGAGAAATTGTACAAAGTAGCCCTGCCTCACTGGCAGGTAAAGAAGGCAATTCCCTTTGTTCTCTTCCCCAGGGACCAGTCAACCAATGTGTCTGACCTGACCTGATATTCCTGTAGCTAACAGAACTGGAGAGGAAGTAGCAACCACATGGATTTTCCACCAGAGTCCAGCACATTTAGAGCCTGAATGCAAGTTTCTAGCACAAGTAACATCACAAAGGGAAAGTGAACTTAGTGAAAAACGATCTACTGAATATTGGTCAGAGGTAAGGGTAATGCAACAGAATTGCAAGGTTTCACAAAATAATTTTTGTTGCAAACAAGACATTATAAAAATACAATCGCTTCCCAAGGAACCACCCTGAAATCCTGCACCTGGGCACAGAAAGGGCTTTTCATACTACAAAATGAGTGGAAGGCAGACAATGAGTAGGATGCACGTGCTGTCCATTTCCTTTGGTTGAAATACACAAGACAAACTAGTATAATGCAACTTCCTGTAAGCATGACTACAGGATAGTTCTCTACATACAGCTATGTTCACAACACAGACCCCTTAACTTTTCCATCAGGAAATTCTCAGGCAGTCACTCCAAAACAGTAAGCAAGAACGCTTATCAGAAACAACTTCCTATTTGCCAGCCCACATTTAGACCAATAAATAACCAGCTTCCTTGCAACAACCGTAACCCACTTTTAACATGGCATGTACACCTTCACCAATCCTTCAGCATCTATGGGGGAAGGAGGAGGGAAAATTGACAGAGGTAACCAGAAAGCAGCTTTTCAAGCAACAGGCAAAATACTCTCCCTTCAGAACCCGGGGATTGTGGTAATCCCCTTTTTGAAATGCTAATGTCATTACAACCATAGCACCAGAAGACAAGCATGGGGCCTGAGTGACAGAACCTCTGCTGTGCCCTTACACAGATGATTTAAACAGAGCCTTTTGTAACTCTCCTCCCCAAAGCTCCCTGCCCGGCATCATGCTTGACAGGAGCTGCAGCTGCCATCCGACCCTCCCGAGGAGCAGGGGTGCAAAGATCAAGCTGATGAATTAATGTGTGCAGGCCAGGGTGTGCTGCAGCCTTGTGATCCCTGAACACACATGCCAGGACAAAGATGGGCTCCGGCAAGACTTGAAACAAGACAAAGCAAAAGGTCCCCGACTGCTCTCTTGCTACTGCTAAACAACTGCACAACAGTAACAATCATAACAGCTGGTCATTAAACTGGGCACAGCACATAGCAGTGTAGGACAGCACAGCTCAAAGAAACTAATAAACATAAATACATCTATCCTTCCACACGGGAACCAGCTCAGCCTTGGGAAGAAATTCCTCTCATGGAGAAAGCCACTCCAAAGGGACACAGAACAGTGAATTTCCCCAGCAAAAGCAACTGGAACTATTTGCTGTGATGAGATTGGAGACCACACCAGGCACCACAAGTCTCATCTTGCCATCACATGATAATTAACAATTGACAGATGGTTACCAGAGGGCTTTCTAGTTTTGTTTTCAATTCAGTTTTCATTATATCTGATACCAGTCAGGGAAAACCAAGTGATGATTCTGTTGTAAGTACTACAGGATTTACTGCAAAAGTGTTACCTGTAACTTACCATTTCCTACCATCTCCCACCATAAGAAAAAAAGAGATCATCACCACAATGCCTGCGAAGTAAATCAAGCTAAGTTTCACACCAAGTGGAACACAGGTTAACTGGAAAAGCAAACTACAGACTGAAACATTTGCCATTCACAAATACTGCTGCATATACAACAATTCCCACTTCACCATGACAGTGGGTAAAGCTACCCTAACCCCACAGTCAAAGCTGGGCAAAGCAGGCAATTGTCCTGCTCTGCTCTGGGGCAGCCTCACCTTGAGTGCTGGGAGCAGTTTTGGGCACCACAATATTAAAAAAGGTATTAAGCTATTAGAGAGTGTCCAAAGGAGGGCCACGAGGATGGGGAAGGGTCTGGAGGGGAAGCCAAGTGAGGAGTGGCTGAGGTCACTTGGTCTGCTCAGCCTGCAGGAGACTGAGGGGAGACCTCATTGTGGTCTCCAGCATCCTCATGAGGGGAACTGGAGGCGCAGGCACCAATCTCTTCACTCTCATGACCAGTGACAGGATTTAAGAAAATTATATGAAGTAGTGTCAGGGGAGGTTTAGGTTGGGTATCAGGAAAAAATTTTTCAAGAGGGTGTTTGGGCACTGGAACAGGCTCCCCAGTGAAGTGGTCACAGCATCAAGCCTGACAGAGTTCAAGAAGCATTTGGACAATGCTCTCAGGCACAGGGTGTGATTGTTGGGGTGTCCTGCCCAGGGCCAGGAGTTGGACTTAATACTCCTGATGAATCCCTTCCGACTCAGCATATCCTATGAGTCTATGAAATAATACGTAAGAGCCCCTAATCCCACTCCTGCTCAGGTGTTTTAACTCTTACCTATAGAGAAGTATCTGCATTTAATGAAGACGCCAGCCTCTACTGCCACAGAGAGAAGAAAGGTGACAGACCACTCTGGAAAAAAAGATGCGTTTGGTTTCATTTGTGCATAGTGCATGCTGGCAAGCAACTTTGAAACCCAAAGTGGCAGCTTTTTAGAAAACCACAAAAGCTCAGATTCTGCAGGCATCCTCCCTTGGTGCTGCTAAAAAAAGTCAGGAGACAAATTTCCTCCATCTGAAGCAACTAATTAAGTCAAGAGTTGAGTGGACGGAAACAGACTTAATGATAAGATACCTTCCTGCTGTCAGAGGACGTAGAACAGAGATTAATTTTCATCCTCTCAAATCCCTCCATGGCAGCCAATGCATGAAAGATTCCTGACCTGCCTCAGACAATTGGCCAGAGGTATAAAATAGCAGTAAAATAGCTACGAATTTGCTCATCTTGACTGTAGTCAGATAATTAATCTATTCACAACACCCCTAGTTAGCAGCTTATACCAATCTCTCTTTGTTTTCCTAACAGCAAGAATCAAGGATGCTAAAAGTGGCTCTACCTGTGTCCCAGATGACAGGCTGCAATGTTCTTTTCCCCCATGCAGTCATACCACTGCCTGCCCAAGGACTCAACTCATACACAGGATAAGCTCATGGCTGGAAAGGCCTGGTTAAAGTGGCACCAAACATGACCAAGGTAATACTGACAGGAAAAACACAAAGCAACCAAAGAAAAACCCAAAACAAAAACAACAAAACAAACCAAAAAAATTCTAGCTCTCTGAAAAGGTGCTCCAGCCCTGAGGAGTCTCCACAGCTGGAGACAATGGCCAAGAGGCAGTCAGTTCTCCAGGGTGCTAAGAGAAGGCAGGGAGGCAGAACTTCTCACAGGAGCTAGCCTCTTTCAAAACAGCCCCCACAAAGCACTTCCAGTGTGTTTGCCCAGCAGAGGCATGGCCTTATGCCAGCAGACAGCAATCTGGCCATCACTGCACACACCTCCTCTCCCACACAGCACAGGTGTGCTAACAGGGCCTGGCTGCCAGTCTTGTGATCTGCCTCTATGTGTTTCGCTACTGCTCCAGTGACAAAATTCTACCAGAATCCTGTACCAACAGACAACTCAGCTCTCCCAGCACTGTATATCTCCCCTGAACTGCTCCAAAAGTGTAGTCCAGCTTACTAAATGCCATGGAAGAAACAGTCACCATTAAAGCATGAACTGTCAACTTGAAGGTAACATTTAAATATTTGAGAAGTAAATGCAAATAGAGAGATTCAAAGTAAGAAGGCTCAAAGGTCAACCCTACTTTAGGCTAATGACAGTAACATTTGCAGCAAGACTAGTTTGCTGGGAAAGGCAAAGAACTGGAGGATTAAAACAATAAAGGTGTAAAAAAACCAAACCTGCCATCTTCATGGGTTTCACTAAGACTTGCTCTTAAAGGCATATTCATTGCAGCCTGTGATTATATTCAAATTTCTCAGCTTACATATGAAAAATTAGTAATTTCCTCATTTGAGAGAAAAGTGACATCTGAACCCAAACAGGCAAATTATAATGCTTTTACCTTTAATTAGTATCATACAACCAAAGTAATTTACACCAAAGAAAGTGTTTACAATGAAACCTGAAGGTTGTTCTCTGGGCACATTCAACTGTTACTTTTGCTAGGGAAAGCAAAACCAATGACAGAAGGGAAGTACTAGCTTTAGGATAATACAGAGCATTACAGGTACTTTACATACTTTGCCTGTGTAAAAGATGTGCTTGCAACATAAAGCATGGCTCAGTACAACTTGTATAGTACGGGTCCTTTTCAAAAAGCACACCAGCAGGCCCAAAACTTGAACTACTGGAGACATGTTATACAGCAGGGGCATCCCCGGGGCTCCAAGTTTCAAAGATAGCTGCTCTGAAGTTACAAGAGGAATGGGCACAAGGAAACTGTTAGAAATCCACATTTCTCTCCTCCGTGACAGAGATATCAGTAGCTGTGAATTTTGTATGACACACCAGAAGCACATTCCTAAAGACCTCTACAGCATCACCTAAGCCTCCTGGAGGTTAAGTCTCCAAGATGCTGGTGGTCCAGAATAAAGGCAGCACTAGAAGTTGCTTACCCACTCTAATACAATTTCACTCCACACTTACAGTAACATAAAGACCTCACCTGAAAGGGATCATCATCAGCAAGGAGTATTGACAAGGATCTAGGGTTAGGCAGCTTTAATAGGTTTATCTTTACAAAAAGGATTCCTTTACAGGGGTGAAGCAGCCAAATAAATGCAGGACAGGGGGAAGAGCAAAGCAGCTTTTAATCATTAAACTGAACACAAACTAAGAAAAGCAGAACTTTGAGAGTCAGATGCTAAACATGGCAGCAACTTCCACTTGTAGGAATTTCCTACATCCACTTGATGCAGGAAATTCCTCCCTACATCATCTTTCACAGAAAACTGCTATATGGTCTTTCACAATTTCTCACCCCACAAATCACCCTCCATGATGTTAGAGCACTTATAGACAGGCACAGCCCGTGCTCCAGTAACTGGCATCTTCTTCACCCTGATCTGCTTCTGCCTCAGATTTCCGCACTGAAGCTTCAGTCCCTGGGAGGCACACCCACTTCATAACCTTTCAATTCTTAAACTCTGTCAGTGTCTCACAAGTCAGTCTTGTTGCCTACAGAAAAGCTCCAAAATCCTTTTGTTGTAGAGGCATCCTCCTGCATTAAGACACTTACCTACCCTTAAAAAATAAACACATATATACTTTTCTAATAGAGATCTCCTTTCCAAGGCCATACTATTCTCAACTGTTCTAATCTACTTACATAAATAAAACACTACTTTCTTTTAGGATTTGCACTACTTAATCACCAAGCCACTAATTTGCTTTATAAGTCACTAGGATCTTTTTCACAACTCCACCTCTGGAAAAAAGTCATCCTCCCTGTTTTGCTGCACTCCTGTCCCCCTCCTCTCCTTTGTAGAATCTTATTCTTTACTGATCCTCATTCATGTTCAATCTCTTCTACCACCTTCTTACAAATCCCCGTTTGACTTACAACATTGGTAATAGCACAAAGAAGTTTCAAATCTCTTTCTGGACAGTTTTATGAGTGTCTAAGGATATGTCTGACAAAATTCTTTACACACCATGTGGTCTTTTTCTCAGGACATAGAAAAATGTTCTTTCTAGCTAGTAATGCAGCAGCAGCAGCATTCAACTTCCTAATTATGAATCTGCATGTGTCAAAACTCACTATGTTTCTTCCCGGTCCGTGGGCTGAAAACTGAAGAAAACATCCACCAGAGGTGCTTATCTCACTCTTCAGCAAGACATTTTTCAAGTAAGACGTATTTTTCCCTTTACTGACAAAGTAAAAGATGTATCTCAAAAGCAGCAGCAATGGTGGTTTTTTTGCTCTCAAACAAGAAATATATTCCCAGTTGAATTAAGATGACTGGCTAGACCTAAAATGCTGAGACCACAGGATTTCAGTATGTTTTTTTGTTACCCTACTGTTCAGTTCTTTGGCCTCTGCTCCCACTGAAATGCTTCTTACTATGCCAGGTAGATAAACACACTTATTTTTGCATTCACAGCGTTGGACCTATGGAGAAGGAACACAAGAGGCATCTCCACCCAGCACCACCCATGCCAAAGTACACAAGCAACGAGGGAGCATCTCAACAACCTCTTGAGATTAGGCAGTCTTCTCAGTACAAGAAGTCCAGAAGTTCCCCTCCCTGTTCCTTAATAAAAGGATCGCTGTACTAGGCTGAGCCAAAAGCTCATTTTACTCTTCAACAGTTTAGCAATAAGCCTGCTCCAGCCCAATCCACCTAGCACATCCTGTAACTCATCCATGCAGCCCCACACCTAAGGGGTTACGTCAAATTCCTTTAACAACATGTGGAAGCAGTCCTCCAACTCCAATTAAACACTTTGCAGAAGCAGAGCCTTGGGAACTCCTGTTTGCAGGGGAAGATAAATGCTCCCCAGAGGTTTTAGTTCATTAAAAGGAAAATGTGTTTTTATATGCAGACCAGCACACACAGATAAGCAGGTAAAACCTCTTGTGACAATGCCATAATCCTGTTCCAGTTACTTTCACAAAGGTACAAACATTTCTGAGCTTGCTGTTCAAGTGCCTTTAGTACCATCTTCACTCCTGACTACTGGCAGCTTGTTACCAGCAGTGTTTTAGCAGTCCTCACCTAGATACAGATTCCCAGGTTTAGCAGAGCCGTGACAGATTCAGCCACAAAAGCTGAAGACTCAACCATCTACAGTTTCCTGCCTTGCCCTACCACTTGTTTCTTCTTTATCACCCAAGTCAGCATGTTGTGGTCCTATCCACAGCTTCACACACCACACACCAGCTATTCCAGCAGCATTTGCAGTAACAGCCCAGGCTGAAGTTTGCCACAGTTCCACAGCAAAGGTACTTCCTGCTCTGCCATCCCCACTGCAGAATCTCTTTGGCTGGCAGCATGAACAGGAAATGGTAACTGCTTATAGTACTTCAGTTAAACATTAAGGGCTGGAGAAGAAATGGCAGGGGTTGCACAAATGAAAAACATTCCACATATTCTAAAGAAATAGCACCTCAGCTGCACTGGGAACCAGTAAAAGATTCAAAAGGAACAGAAGCAGGAAAGGAATTGGGACAAGGCAATAAAGAAGCAAACCTTCTTCTATCCCATAGCCAGGACTTTTCCTGTAATACTAGGGAAAAACCAAAACTCCTCCCAAATGATTGACTCTAGCAAATAAAAAGGAAAGGACTGAGGGAAAATAGGAAGAGAGACAGAAATCATCAGCCTAGCAGGCAGCAGTCCTCAAGGAACACCAGGATGGTGGTGAGTCAGAACATGGATTGTAGTTTACAACGAGTTTCTCCTGAAGAACAGATGACACCTAGCACTCCATCTGCTTCCCTCTGCAATGAAACTCCTACCAATTTCCATCTTTTGCATTCTAGCCCAAGAAGCTACTATGAATTGGACCAGACAACTCTTGAGGCTTTTCCTAAAACAGCTGATTTTCCTGCTACCAACCACAGCCAAAAAAATTGAAAGCCCTTTAATACCATGTATGTCTTATACCACTCTTCTTGCATTAGTAATATTCAGACACTGAATAAAAAAAAATAGACGATTCAGATGATCCCATCAGCACTCCTCTTAACCCCTACTTTCTGAAGACCAAAATTTGGAAGGTGGTAAAATTCCCCTCCCACACCTCTAAATTCTTCTTCATGAATCCATTCCCCTCAGATTTTGTTCCTGTGGGCTTTTGGTTTATTTCAGAGAAGGGGGGAAAAGTCAGACAAAACAAATAATATTTCAGAGTTTAACAAAAATATACAGAAATTTTTATTTTATATATATAGAAGAAATAAGGAAACCAAATATACTTCCCAACTCCTTTCAAAGTTGCATGCATCCATAACATGACCACTGGAAAGACTTCTGACTTTTTTTGAGCACATGAAATGAAAAAGCAGGACTATCCAATAGAAAATATCAAGAATCATGCTGAGATGTTCCTTGATTAAAGGAAATGAAAGACTTTTTACCTCAGCCTGTTGTCCCTGTCCTCTCAATACTCTGTCAGCCTCTCAAAACTCTCACAGGTAGCATGTCTCTGCATTTAATGAAATATCTATTCTGCTTTGTTGTTTTCTTGAGTTATTTGAAGTTAAATGCTGTAGAAGGCACACAGATCTCTTACAAGCACAGTGAAAGATGTGAAGCTGATCTCCCTCTCTCAAACTGAGGGCAGCCATCATTCCCAAATCCATGGGTCAAAAATGAAAACAGGGCTTAGAGATGAAACTCAAGTCTATCCAACACAACAAAAAGTATAATGGGAATCCTAGCTCACAGACACATATTAACCAGTAAAAGATCACACTAATTTCTCATAGTACAGCAGTGAATGTAAGTTTACTCACATGCAGGTCCTTTGGATTTGCTTAGCCAACCTAGGACAGACAAAAGGAAAATTCATTATTATTATCATTATGCTATCATGGTTTAAGCCAGCAGTTAGCTAAACATCAGAAAGCTTTAATTCAGTCTTCAGCCACTAGAATTCATTAAAATTAAACAACTTATGTGACTTCTTGAGATCCTTATTACTCCCTTCAAGGTATTTACTTAAGTAACACTGCCTGGGTCAGAGCATGTAGCAGTGTGACTATTACTGTCATTATCTGAATAGTCTAATTCTGAGCCTATCTGGATCTGCTTCATAGCTACCTTTGAAGCATTTCTGCAGCTCCCCACCATGCTCTTCCATACCCCTCTGCTCTTTTTCAGCTCTACAAAAGGACTGGGAAGAGAAATTGCTCCTGAAAATTCTCCCCTTTCTCTCCACAGAGAAAGCCACACTGCTTTGGGCTGATGATGTAATTTCTCCAAACCAACACTTACATGAAGCATACAGGTTAGAATCAAGATCATTTGTACATGCATGACACTTCACATATTCCTGTCTGGCAATCCAGTGCTACAGTGTCCTTGTTTTCATGGCCATTGAATTCATCCCTAGCTGTATAAATGCCTTCCTTTCAGCTGCATAATCAGAGACAAAGGAAACCTCTGCTTTGCAGAGATTCCCAAAGAACAGGAACAAATCTGAATCTGCACAGTGAGTGGAGTGCTCTAGCAAGCTGCTCTGTGCCATGCAAACAAATACCAGCAGTATCCAAAGCTTCTGTGCAGAATAACCTTGGCACTGAAAAGACCTTAGAACACCAAGCAGCAGATTGGCTGCATTTGCATCACAGACAACACACAGGAATGAAGTAGTTTCAGTTTATTCAAGCTCAATTTATCACTTTAATGGTGATCCTAAAAATTAAAGAGCTAACTTTATAGCATTTTGCATGTGCAGTCAACAAAAATCAGACTGTGTCTAAATCTAAATGGACTTAGATTCACCGAGCCTGCATTACTATTAATTTTTAAGTTAATATTTAAACTCTCTCCTTTATGGTTATTGATATTTGCTTAATTTGGGATGTTTTTACCAACACATTTACTTGCATTTCCCAGGATCAGGGGATGCTATTATCAATAATGAAAGGCCCAACCTGTTTTGATAGGTTTCTGACAGAGCCAGTCATGAATCCAAAAGAGATTACACATTTGGAACATCAATCATAGGAAGCTTTCAGAGTATTTTACAGACTACATGTTAAAATTTAATGAACAACTTAATCTGATCCACAGTCATTCTTCCAAAAATAGCCTGGCCAGGCAGGAGGACCATTGTGAATGAGAGATAAATACAAGGCCTTAAGGGACAGAGATGGGAGGGACAGGGGGAAAAATTACAAAAGCCACAGCAACAAATAAAAAATGGAGAAGCATTATCTGTGGAAATGCAGATAAAAAGGTTGTCATTGCTTCTCTCCAATGCTTCAAAAATTCCCCACCTCTATCTACTAAGCATCCTTGCTCTTAGCTACATTCCAGTTGAACCCTCAAAGAAACACAAAAGCCAGGTAAAGAACTAAGCCTCAGTATTACTGAGGAGCTTTCCAAGTCTCCTTGCCTGCTCATTCCTTCACTATTTCCTGCAACTGAACTTGGAGAACTGGCAAGATGAGGAAAAACACTACAACAGTGATAAAGCTCAAAAAATATTCCTGAGCTCCGCTCAAGTTTCCATAAATTCTCCTCCTCTGACACAGCTTTTCTGCTTGGCCATTACCAAAGGCTGCATTTGTTTTATGTTAAAATGTGTGCAGTGGTTCTTTTCATATTCATGAGTATCTTCCCATGAAAAGGGAACAGCTTCCCCAAATTCTGCAGTACGCTTAGTGACTAAGCAACTTATATTGATTTCATGGGACTCGAGGATATTAGGATAGATTGCTTGAGACAAAGTGCTGAAGATTTTTCTTAAAAACCCATGCATAAATAAAATCGATTTATTACCAGAGGACAGAGCAGATGCTTGCTGACTGAAAATGAGTCTGCTCTCTGCATTAACCACATGGCAAAGAGAACACCTTCCTGCCCAGACCATGAATATATCGCTAAGTTTCCTGGAACTTAAGCAATAGAATTTATAAGCAGCAAAATTATTGCAATACAATATACATCATATGGTTTTATACATATGAATCACAAGCTCTGCTTTCTCACTCAGGGTTGAGCCAGGCATTGTCTCCATGCTTATCTTTCTATGAGAACATTCTTCATCTTTTATAGCAATTTTGAGCGTGTCGCACTGGCTCCACATCCAAGATAAGCATTACCACCATGAGATTGTATTAAATCTCACTTCATGTTAACATCGTTTTGCTCTGCTTGCTCTGAATGACTTTGCTATGCAAAGTAATAAAGTGAGGATGGCAAGGTGGTTGGGGGACAAAGATGAGGCAGAGATGATTTTCCAAGTGCCTCGCCAGTACTCTTTGTTTCTCCATCTGCTCTCTGCTCCTCAGCTGACTTGCTCATTAATGTTACTTATGGCTGACACGCTGCTGCAGGTGATGCTCCCAACTGAGCATCCCCCATCCCTCCCAGCAACTGGCTTTTGGGTTGCTACATCCCAGTCTCAGAAAAACTGTACATGGAGGTGCTCCTCAGTGAGCCCTTCCCCAGGACTTCTTTCTTTGCAGGTCTTGCCCTCTGCTATGATCCTGGCTCCCCTCTGTCTTCTCAATTCCCCTGCAGAAAATGGCTCCTGCCTAGTCATTATAATCCTGTTTAGCTGATGATCTGCCTTGATCAGTTTACCACAACTGGTTTCAGATCCTGAAGCAAAAAGAACACAAAAAGGGAAACACAATGCAGAATCACTCTCGAGTCTCCTGGCATGCCTAGCTAGTGCTTTTGTAATGTGCTGGGTGCCTCAAAAACTATACTAAATAGGATTGCCAGTATTGTGGCAGCTTTTCCCCATCCAGCAGCCCATGCAGGACAAGGCATTTGCATACTGACTGCAGACTCAGTTGAAGGTGCTGCAGTGCCTAATGGAGAGTTTCTGATGGTGATGGTGCCCCAGGCTGGAAGGTGTATCTGACAGGCCTACATCTGAAATGAGGCAGTGACACTATCACCAACAACAGTAAGGATGGAAAAAAAACCCCATGGATAGCCCAGATCCAAAAAGATCTTGTCCCTTTCCCACTGTCATTAACTATTAATGACAATTTGTCATGCTCTCAAGGGTGTCTACCCCACCCCCTCATTACCTACAAGGCCAAAACCAGGTCAGGAAGACATATAAGCCTGAGTTATCTGATTTCAGCAGTCTCTCCCTTCCAAATCAAAGAGCCAAGAATAGTAAAAGGAAATCAACTCCTCCTCTAGAAGTTTTCAGCACCAGCGGACTTTTCCATACAGGATCACCTCAACTTTGAGTGCCTCGGGCAGCTAATGTTTATTCTGCTCTACCACACTGATTCCTGGAGGAATGTTGGCCACATGATATTCTCAGGTGCCATGATATATCAAATAAATAGGACATTTTGGAGTCAAGTCAAGAACAGAGGTTTTCTTTACATAGGCAAGCTAATGCTCTATGTTGCAACAGTTGCTCAAGTTCTTGCAAAAGCAAACAAAGTTCCTTCTTCCATCTCATGCCTCCTATGACTAGACATCTCTACAGAAAAAAACTAGGTCAGAGTTGGTCTGAGAAAAAAATATATATTTCAGGGTATGCTGGGTAATCAAGCACAGACTTAACATAATGTACTACCTTCTGAGTATCCAGCACATTTCCTTCTTCTTCTCATTTCTAAAAGGCAGATCTGATGACATCAGATGTCATCTCTGATGACATTTTCCATATCATCCCATTCCACTGCTATTTACACTATTCACAACACTCATCCATGAAACATCAAGCGGTGAGGGGAGAGGGAAAACTTAAGCTGAAAAGAGGATCCAATAGAGGGCACAGGTAGAAGGTGTTAAGGTGTCAAAGACAGCATACAAGGGAGCACTGAACAGATTGATCAGCTGAGCAAAAGAGCTGGACACAGCCTCTGCTTCTATCCCTTCACATGAGCAGTTGCTACAGGCCACACAGATAACACTGTCTACATGAGAATATCACTCAACAAAAACATAGTCCATGCTCTTGAGATGCCCCAAGTGTCCCCAGCTGCAGTGAAGGGATGAAAATGGAGGGGGGAAAAAACCCATGGGAATCAAAACTACAGGATGAAAGACAAACAGATATTGACAAATATGCAAGACTCATTCAGTCCAGACACTTCATGCTCTACTCAACAAGTAGTGATGGAATTTTTCCTGTGAGTACTGGAAGATGTGTACAAATACATCAACCATCACCAGTTTTCAAAAATATACAGCCACTTCCAAACTTATATACCTCTCCCTCCCTGTAGTGTATATAAAGGTTTTGCTTACCTGTGGATTGTGCTTCCAAGATAAAGGAACCAAAGATAACTAGCAGACGAAATAACCCATGGCCAGTCAAAGGAAGAGATGATCCTGTGATGCTCTTTGATGGTACCATTCCATGGCACATCTTTTAACCACAAAGGTTTCTTTTTAAAAAATTTCTGAACAATCTGGTTGATCAGGAGCACCTTGGTCTAAAAAAAAACCAGACAAAACAAGAAAAGGTGTTGAGCCAAACACCTGCAACATCTGGAGAGGAAAAAGGCAAAGTTAGAAACAAAGAGAAACCTTTTACTTTTTCTAGCACTCGGGAATCTTACTAAGTATTCACAGTTCTCAAGGTAACAGGAGCAGCAAAAGCAACCTTCTATACAGGAAAGACAACAAGGAGCTGCATTAGAGACCATAACTTTTCACTCACTGTCTGATGTTTCAAATGTGAAGACTGCCTAGCTTACAATTAATTTTAGCTTTTCAAGACAGCCCCAGAGGACATAGCATCTGGAGGATTTATTTCAAAAATTCTTCAAGAGAGCCAGTCTTCCTACACCCCCACCACTTTTCAGAAGGTCTCTGAGACACAGCAGACTGTACCAGACAGCTAGGATAAATCAATCAAATGCTTCTTCAGCCACCTGGAGAGGCACAACAATCCTGACAGCCAGCCAGCAGGCAAACACATGCTTATGAGGAAGAATGTAAAACAACCTGCAAACCTCAGGTATAATGATCTGACAGGACAGAGCACAGCAATTAAAATTGCAGGATGTGACACTGCTCATACCTGAGGACTGAGGGATTCACCCACAGCCTATAAGGCACTGTCACAGCAAAAACAGCCTTGTACACAGACACACAAAGCATAGCTGGGAAACAGAGAAAGCACAAAACTGAACCCCTACTTTTCATGGAGACCCAGCAGAACATATATTTCACCAACCTACTATAGTAGACCTGCCAGGCCTCCAATGGCAAACACAGCAACAAACAAAAAAACAACCAACCAAAAAACACCCTGGAAAAACAAATCTGCCAATGAAATAAAAACCAAAAAAGCCCCACATGGGAACATATTTCAACAGTTGTATCCTGCTATTCATTAAACATCTGAAGCTCTCACCTGAAAACAAATTTGCCAAAATTAATGGTTTTTTTATACCTGAAAACAGAAATATTTTAATTCTGAAGAAAACCCTATTCAGCAACAGCTTCTTCAGTTAAATGAATATGCAGGCTGAAAGGGGATTAGTTTTTTTATTTGGTCAAGTGTCCTATGAAATTCAAAACTGCTGGATAATCTCAAAGAGATCTGAGAAGTGCAGAAGCAGGTATTGTACTCTTTTGTACCTCATGAAGACAAAAAGGACATCTGGGTTAGCACTCCTACTACTGGGGAAGGCAGAACCTTCAGATCCTTAAGTACTTCCAAGATTAAAGCAATACACCAGCACTGACTAGAGAAACATGAGACTCAAACACCCTCAACTCCCACTTCCAATTACTCAGGCAAAACGCTAGATGCGTTACGAGAGGGAATATGTAGATTTGTCAGTAAACCTGGTAGCCATTCTAGTGAAAAGAGGATTTTTCCTCAGTTCCATGTTGCTACTAAGCTCACATATACTTCACAAAAGCACTATCTTTAAAATTTGGATCTTTCTTTTTAGTCTCTCTCAAAGAAAAATTCTTTGTCTGCATACACCCTGCCTCAAAATGTCATTTCAAGATGACAGTTAAAGTGTCTTGTGTATTGGAGCTGCTGATACAATGAATTCTGTGTCTACCCCTTTTGTTTCTTGCTTCATTTGGAGGGGGAGGGAGAGGAGTCAATCTCTCCCACTATGCCTGTAGCACAGCCTATAGTTTTATCATGGATATTCCACGGATAAGGAATCAATGTTTTGTTCAGCAAACTTCCACCATGCAGAATGGAATAAGGATACTTTCACTTACCTGCTAGAACACCTTCAGCAACAATCTGACCATGGAATAAAAAAAACCACTACACATGAAGAAAGCCAAGCCAGTTACTCTGTACATCTGCCCTGCCCTCTCAAGTCAGACCTCCTGCACAGCATCTAAGTTCATATTCAATTGGAAAAGGCCAGCCTATACTCCACACCAAAAGATGGCTGCTCTCCTCCAAGAGTCTCTGCTCTACACAGAACTACAGCTCTGAAAAAGCAATGTACCATCTTCAACAAACGCCCTTCTGAGTAGACCAAGAAAGCTCTGTCCTCCCTATTCCAATTTAACGAAACCTCATTAGTATAAGAGTCTCTGAAAGTATTGCCAAGGTATCTTTTAAAGGTGGTCCTCCCTCACCTTGGAACAATGCATGTCAGGTGACACAGCAGCAGCCAGAAGAGGTAGGAAGAGGGATGCAATTATCACAAAATTTGCTGAGCCACCTTGAGGTGTGCTACTTTTCCCCAGAGGTTTTTTCCTCCCCCAAAGACTGCACCTAGAAGTCAGCAGTTCAGTTCCGGTGTCTGAACAGCACATAAGTTAGAAATACCTAAAACAAAAATATCTTCAGGGGGAGTCAACTCTTGCTTATTCTTGATCCACTAACAGATTGCTTCAAAGCACAGCATCATTTCTCTCCTGTCTTTTAAAACTGGACATGGTTTCCACACCTCTTTTTATCTACCAAGCCACTTGAATCCCAGGTTACAAGTATCCTGTCTATGGCAGGCCCGGGACTGCAACTCCAGGAATGCTGTAAATTAATGCTGCTCTGCCTACAGAAACACTCCACTAGGCTGATTTAGTTCAGTGTGGATTTGAAGGAGACACAAGGGTATTTGTGTCTCCTTCAGTCCATTCAGTGGATGACAGCACAGACAAACCCCTCAGGATTGTTAGGAGAGATGGGGTACAGGTACTGCTTGCAAGGATCCTCCCTTTGGGCTTCAGCCAAGTTACAAAACTTGCTCAAAGCTTGGACTGTTTCCTGGCAAAATTAGAATAAGAGAGAGATTCTGACCAGATAAGAAACTCCCTTTTTCCCAGAGGAGAGCTGATTTGGAGGCTATTTAGACAGACATTCAGTTCTCTGAAAATGGACTTGTTTTAGCACACTCCTTATACCTACAGCTCAGGGAGAAGCAGCTTTCATAACAACTCCTCAGGCCTCCATTGCCTGAAGTTAGCTTGGACTACAGGGTAGATCGCACACATTTGTCAGACATACTCCCAGGGGCATAGCTTAACAATTCAGGGGTTTGGGAGAATCAAAGTGTACACAAAGCACTAAGGAATGGGCTGGTTTCTTTAATGGATACTAAGAACTATAAGGCAGAGTCTGACAGTAGCACAAATATGAAGAGCAAGGACATTTCAGACCCATTTCACATGCCACAACCTAGGCTGAAGGGTTATGTAAGGATTAAGTTTAAACAAAGATGTTTTCAAAGATAATATTTAGTACAGCCAGCAGTGCCCATAAATACAGGAAGGAGTGGAGGAGATTTTTCTCTGTTAGAAGTATATCAGTCAATAAAGGTGGAGGATTTTCTGCTTTCTTTATAATGTGAACCTTGAAAAACACCTACTAAATATGGGTAAGACAATAAACTATCCTCTATATCCACAAAGTCAATATCCACACACCCTCTTAGGGAATGCTATGAACAAGTGAAAAAGTACCCATTGCTCCCAGCTTACAGACATCTCCAGCTCCTTCTTCAAGTCTTGGCATCAAGCAAGCGTCCCAGTGATGTTTCAATAAGAGTTCTCCTCATTGCACAGCTGGCCCTGCTCGTACAGGGAACAGTGGTTGGCTTCTACATAAAGTCCTCAAGCAGACATCAGCTTCCACTGAAACCATGCAGGCCAGACTTCCTGCTTCTCTTACCCCATCAGCAGCCCTTTCCAAAGATGAGACACTGACATATGGCAGGAACTCTCTTTAAGATAAGCTCTTTGGGGACCTTTGCCATTTATCTTCCACACCTTCAGAAGCTGCCAGCTCATATCCCTTGATCACGATCCCTTTATAAGCATGTGTAAATTTTCACAGGATTATGACTTAATTCTCTTATTTTTCTTATTCTGTCAAAGAAGGACTACTAGATCCACATGGAAAAACATTCTTTGGAAGGCCATATGCTCAGGACATGCTCTAGACAATCAAAGACTGGACAGCTCTGAGGCTCTCTAGTTGCTCAAAATGCCTGGCACAGTTATGTCCTGTGTCACTCTTGTAGGAAAACAGTTCAACGTGAATTCTTTGAAGTTTATTTAGGGAAGTGTTCAGAATGTTTGGAATGCTACTGGCTTGCTTTTAAATACCATACTTGAAACCTAGGAAAACAAAATTAGCTATCCTCATGAATATAAGAAATCTCTATTTTATCCACATGATTTCCCCCAGTAGACTAATACTCAGACATTGTTTGCTAACTCTTGAATGCACACAGCAAAGATCTTAGCAGTGGCATGAGTGATGTGTGTGCACAGCATAGCTTTTGAAAAGCTAAGCACAAGCATTGTTCTTGCCTCATGGTCATGCTGCAAGTGAAATCTAATGTAAGCAGTGTGGTTTAGAGGATTTAACCTTCACCCTTAGTTGCTGGCTTTGTTGTACCCTTATTTTGCCTGCTTTCAAATAGCAGTTAAGCTTTAAAGCAAAAAAGTCATCCTCTTGGCTGCTAAATAAAAAAAAAATACAGAAAAATCAAGTCCAAGTCACAGCATAAGAAATAAATCCTTCATTCCACTTACTTTCTGTGGTTAAACCAGTTTAGTTGAAAGCTTTTACAAACAGCATTATATTTTTAACATTTAGGGATAGCATCACAACTCAATTACACTGTCCAGTCTAAGTTAGGAACAACAGAAAAAAACAAAGCCTTTGAAATTTACCTGTGGGCAGTTCAGAAAAATCTTAATTATCTGACTTTTCAGCACAGCCAACTCTCAATTCGGGATAATGGGAAAAGGTGGAAGAGGAAAGGAGGAAATACAAAAAGCCAAACAACATACAACACTCCTCTTGCCCAGTAACCAGATGATGTGTTTGGTAGCTTCGTTTTACACCTTCATACTTGAATTATAAAAATGCAGGTTTCTGCATAGCACAGTCACAGCATAAAGCAGATAAGCAAATTGCACATATTCCCTGCTACAAAGAAGAATCACGAGGAAATATCAAATTGCTTATTTGGGACACTGGAATCAGCACACACCCTACTGCAAATAACCCCCATTGCTAAAGGGAAATCTGAACAGTTGGATTTCCTTCCTCATTCCCCAACTTTGTCAAGGGTTTGGCCTATGACCTTCAAATTTAGCTGTTTCTTTCATATAATTGTTTTGATTTAGCTTTTACCTGCTCTGTCCCATGAAGGTTTCTAGAACACTTATTTAGAATTTTAAAATGTTAAATCTTAAAAAATTCCAACAAATTAAACCAACAACTGGTGATGCAAAACTTCCATTTTCAAGAGGGAGCATTAGAGTTTGCACAGAAAGAAGCCTGTTGGACAGGTTAAACTCAGAAATTCCATTTTAATCTCTGATAAATGGCAGGTACCTAATTCTCCACAGACTCACTAAGGCACACACAAGCTTTAAACCAGGGAACTGGATTTTTCACTACTGGATAATTAGTAGCTTACAGCTAGTAAAGTCACATCAACATTCCTACCTCAAGTAAATAAACCTCCAAGATTCACCAATTTGCACATCTTACTCCCCAGCTCCCTCCTCTCTATCCTTCCTGTCACAGTCTAAAGTCCTTTTAGCATCTAGATCATGCCTTTGCAACCCTCTCTTGTTTGCCTCCTTATCTCACTTGATGCTCCTCTAACCATGCTGAGGTTAGCCAAGCAGATTTTTCTGTGGGCTGTGTGCAGGGAGCACTTCCTCCAGCTACTCCCCTTCCATGCTGGGTGCAAGCTTTTGTATACAAGCTTCTTCCCTGCTGTAGCCCAGAGAAATGGATAGCAGGTTCAAAGATACTCCTGAGGAGACCAAACAAGCTTCAACTCCAACATTCCTTTTAAAGGTAAGCAACAAGGAAGAAACAGACCTTCCAAGGTGAGCAAAGAAGGGGTGCAAGGTTGTCAAGGGGAAAAGGGTACCTTCCATTCTCCATTACATGATGGAAATGCTCAAGTCAGTGTGGATTAACAATTGCCAAGCAGGGCTCGATTCTCATTCTTGCAAATAGCACTCATACTTTTAGAAACAGAATCAGAATTAAACCACTAGAAACAGCTTAAGTATTGTGATCCTTCCCCATTTCCACATACTGTGGTTGTCATGCCAGGTCTGACACATTCACAGAAGATTTGAATAGTACTACTTAAAAAAAAAAATTTAAAAAATCCAGTTTTCCTTATTTGGTAAGCCCAAGAGAAAGCCCTAAATACCATTAGCTCCCCAGATTTTGTTTTCTTTTAAGTCACAGAATTTTACTAGAAACTTTTTCTGTTTTACTTGGGAAGAGGGAGATAAGAGATCAAAATCCAATTGTCCTTCCAAATAAGGAAGAAGTTAGTTATGGGCAGTCTGTGAACTTCCAGGAACCAGTAAGAAGAAAAACAAGAGCTGCAGTGGGAAGAGTTAGGTTAATGCACACAACTCCAATGCACTGCAGATTTCTCCACTATTACAAAAATGCTTATGGCAGTGGGATCACATCAACAGTGAATGAAAAGAAAACAGTTATTTTAAAAACTGTGCTGGATTTGCTTTAAAGAATTTTTTTGCTTTAAACACACTGTCATCCCTGCAATCTATGGGAAGAACTAGAGACTGGGGGATTATGGAAAACATCTCTCACAATCTTTCTCAGGTTTGTTTTAGGGTGATTTTTCTGTTTGTGGGTTTTTTTAAAACATCTTTATTTGGAAAAGTATTCCCTTTAGAAACTATTGTTTCAGCATTTTTCCCCTGCCACACTGCATCAGAAAAGCTAGGTTTCATACTTTCAGCTTTAATCAGTACAACAGCACATTTACCGAGGACCATATGCACAAAATGTTCCAGAATGCCTTCCAAAAATAATAAGTTCTAAAAAAGAAAACTCACAGTAAACTGGAATGGCTTCAGGGAAGGAGAATAAAGAAAAGCCATGCAACGGCAGAACTTCTTGTAACCACATCCAATCTTGAAATGTTACTTTCAGTAACAAGGTTGACAAAAAACCACTGAATTGGTTAGGTCACTTGTTTATCCAGAATGCAATTCTCATTTATACAGCTATGTTAATCTGTTACAGTGAATGAACCACAAAGCCCACGTACAGTAAAGGCTTATTTTATAATCCCTCATTACTAGAACATGCTTCTCCCTATCCTTACCATTTCTTGTGATTTCATTTCAACTGATGTGGCTAAAAGCATCCATCTGCTATACATGCAGCTGCAATACCAACAGGCTGCACAGCCACTTGAGAGGACATCCATTTGGAAGTCTTTTTCCTATCAAAGCCCTCTAAATATAAACTTCAATGAAGCAGTCTTACATTTAGGTAAGGAGCTATACTAGGAGATGGAGGAACTCCTGCATTTATTCCTAAAAGCATAGCTGTGAGACACAACTCAAGTTTAAAATTATTACATTTCCCAGATATAAAAATATCCACTATATAGAAGTATCACCCACTTTCAGGGAATGGTGACCAATATTGTACAGTGCTTGTTATTTATATCCCACCTTATAAAGAAGGTTCTCAGAAAGAGATGTGTTGTTTTATCAGAACATGCCAGGCTAACAAATCTTTGATGTCTGAATGTCTGTCAGCACATAGATCTTTTCAGAGATAAACACTCATAAAAATGCTGAAAAATAAGACTGTCCCTCAAGTCCTCTGAAAACTTAATCTTCCAACAAGATAGATCATTGACCAATGACCAAGAAAGTTTTAAATTCTGGTTTTGGCCTTAAGACTGCATTTGGGATTCTAACACAGCAGAGAATTACTTCAGTAGATCCCAATCAGGCAAGCTTTCAAAAAGTCTCAGAACTATGGGTCGTTTTTGCATTAATTAGCTCACGATTTTCCTTTACTTTTGTGTTTTAGCAGCTGCAAAGTTTCTAGATGTTTCTTATTGCTTTTCCTCCTTGGGATGCACTGCGCTAACAACACAGATGCACATGGATTGCCACAAACCCCTCACTGTGGCAGACATCCATCACAGTGGCACTGGGCACGTTTTATTCCACAGAGCCATATCACTCTTGCCAGTGCACAATGAAAAAAGAAAATATTCTGCATTCCCATTCAAGACCCTTTCAAATAAGACCACAGGACAATTAGCACGCTGCCTGCACACAGGCCCACTCCCGTGGAGCTGCAGTTGGGGGTGGCTGCCAGTGTCCCTGGCAGGTCCCCCAGCAGAGCACCCTCACCAGCAGTAGGCACACCAGCCTCCACCCCAACACTCAACCTGAAAATTTCAGACTTCAGGCAAGCTGACAAACTAATTTCAAAAATCAATAATCAAGAGAAGAGGGGGTGGGGAACAGGAGCCCAAAGAGCTTGCTTTCTTTTAGATCACTCTCACAATTACCAGAATTACTCACAAAGACACATCACTATGCAGAAGACACTCACAGCCTTTTTTCCTCTAACTAGTTTCCCTCAACAGGCTATGCTTAATTTGATTTTTTTTACAATAGATAAGTTGCAATTACATTCTGATTTGAGCAGCACAAGCTAGAACAATCAAGTCAGAGAGACACTCCAAGGATAGTGGCTTATTATATGTCACAAGGGGACATATACACACCATGATAAAGCCAAGTGCTCTAAGAAGAGTCCTCAGGATAGACCCCTGACGAGCAGAATAGCAAACCATCATCCAAGACCTACAATCATCATCATCCAAAGATTGTGTGTTAAAGATTTAAATTTTGTGTTAAAGGTTTCCACCATTAAATTGGGGTGGGAGAGAAGCATGCCAGAAAGAAGTGTAGAGAAGTAAGAGTTTGCAGAATAAAACTTTCCATGAATTAAACCAGTTTGTTTTCTATCAATAGAAAGTCAATTTAAAGCTTCAACTTCTTCACTTGACTCAATGACATTTAGCTAGCTGGGGTTGTCCCTCCACCATCCAAGCACTTACAGGCTACCTGGGCTGAAGGACAACCCCTTGCTCCTGGATGACCAGAGACCCCTGGGCTGCTGCTCCCACACCCACCTTGCAGCTAAACATCCCCTTTGCAACAATAATGAAACTCTCAAGAACTTCTGGGGTAAACTGGGCCCTTCCACAAGGACAGCTCTGGGGCCAGTGAAAGCATCAGCTGGGGAAACACTCCCACCTCAGATTTGCTGCCAAGGCCTGAAGTGTCTAAAACCACTCTTTGACTTAAGCAAGCAGCCCGATATGCTGGGCCAAGAAATTGTACAGGCTTCTTGCTCCTAAAACCATCTCCATTTTCAATCCACATTAAGTGTGGAAAAAATCATTTACTATGTATAAAGATGTTCTATATCAAAATCATTCCCCTAAATCATGGCTCTGGCATCATGGATTCTATGCAGATTAAAAGCCAGAAAGCTGTGTAAGAGTGCTCCAAAATAGCCAAAGGTAACACAGACTTGTAAGTGCTAGAGGAAGGCAAATTAAATCAAAGTCAAAAGAGAGGGGAAAGTTACACAAAGCAGAACAGCAAGAGTCAGCAAAATGCTCAGCAGTAAATTTTAAAGTTTTGTGCAGAGCTACAAAGTGGTGTCGCACACAAGCAAGAATCACACACGTGCCCGTGCTAGGTCAGGAGTTGCACCCAAAAGTCAGCGCATACAGGTTATTTCATCTTCTACCTCACACTTTGGCTGTTTTGCCAGACCACCTAGGACTGCACAAGCACAGCTAGGCTTTGTCCAGTCTAGCTGAAAACTTTAGGGAAAACCCTTCCAAAGATCATATTCTCTCCTGATACTCAAAATGTGCAAAGACAAACTCCGGATAAAGCCACAGGCAACACCTCTTCACCACTGGGTCCAGAAGGCAGAGGTGAAGCATCCTGCTATGGACCTGAGCACTTGCCTCCCTGCCTGCTGTCCTTCACCCAAACACACCACTTCCAGGTGCTGCCTTGCCTCCTGACTCCAGTCATAGTCCTTCATCCCTGAATGTGCCAACTACCAAGCAATCATCCATGAAAAACAAGCAAGAAGACAGATCATGATGTCTTTTGGATTTCTACTTTTTTTTCACTTGTCCAGCATTCTTGCATTCAAAAGTCAACAGGCTTGGCATATGGACACAAAAGATACCACACATGCTGTCCCAGACACCTCTACACCTTGCTCCTCCTGCACACACAGAGCTGAAAAGTGGAGATCCTTCCCCATTCCCTCTATAAAGAGCATTTTAAAGCGCACATATTTAGCTCTCTGCTATCTGAAGGCAAGGAATAAGTATGTCAAGCCACTAACAGCTAAGTAAACAATATATCCACTTGGGCAACAAGTCACTCCCTGCTTTGCTCAGGGTTTGAGGTGTCTCCAAGCACCCTGCCTGGGTACACTGAAGACATGAAACTATTTGTCAAGAAAAAACATTCTAGCACAGAATTCCCAGTGACCTCTAGCCAGCCTCAGGGGAAAAGCATAGCAACTCCAGTTTCAACTGCCTTTAAAGGAAAACTGATTCTATTATTATTTTTTCCCAGACATTTTGCAAATAAATATTAAGGTCCTGCAACAGCCAGTAATCCTCAAGCAATTTCCTGTCTCTGGAAACAAGGCTCCTCTCAGACTGAATTGATTAAATAAAGGTTATTAGAATTAGTATAAAGCATGCTTGTTTAAAAGTCCTGGTCTTCATGTTTTTACCTGTAATACAGTGCTTTAAGTAGCAGGACAAAGATCAGCTACAAGAGCTTACCGTATAACAAAATTGATATGCAAGACCCACCAATGAGTGAGCAAGTGATTTAAAATTACTTACAACAGCAGAGGATTTTCATGTTCATTTAATCTATTTTGAAACGAGTTTCTCAAAGCGCATGCACCTTTTTATACTGTACCCTTAAGACTGGATTTGTTTTTACCATTTTGTAAATCTGATATGCGATTTAGTATTTTTAAAGTCAGCAGCTGTCATTACCGAAACTGTTTTCCTTTTGCTTCTGCAGTTCAATGATTTGCTGGAAAACAACTGGTTAAATCCATTAACACCATCTTTCAGTGTTATCCATTTTCTTTCCCTCTAAAGCCAAACATTCTAAATAAAACCCATATAGAGATAAGTGTTAGTTTCTACAAATGCTTACACGTATGTAGAGGAATGCAAACATCTTGACATCAGGATTAGCAACTTGCTCACACAATTCTCTGGCATCTCTTGAACAGACAAGAGGAAGTAACAGGAAAGTAATGACACTGGCGCAACAGTTTAAAAGAAACAGCAACCAAGAACAGCCATGCTTTATTTATGTCAAAGGCATCAACAGTCTTTGCAAGCTCTTTGCAGACAAATCAAATATGAAAAAGCTTACTATATTTAGGCTACCTTTGCTACCAAAAAATTAAAATTAATTGGGCAGGAGTTAAAGTTCTTTGAAAAAGCAATCCCACTGATAAATTTTTGTTTCTGAGCAAGGAAAGCTGTTGGGTTTTGTCACTAGACCAACAGCAAGTTTCACTCTAAGAACTCATGACATAAAAGGTTACTCTTCCCCAAAGGCAAAGGCTCTCAGGAGGGAGGCCTTGCAGAATTCACAGGTACAACCTCAACACCATCATCATCAAGGGAATGCTATTCCTTGCAAACACTGCAAGTATTTCCAGCAGAGTGAGGAGAAATGCTGAGCAAGTGATCATCTGCAACATCAGTAGTTCCAAGATGCCCAACCCAAAATTTTTCCTTGCTTTTTTTTCTGAGGAAATAATCTTGACTTCCTAAGTCAGGAATGACTCCTGATCCAATGGGAATGAAGAAATCCAGAAAGAAGGAAGAACCGGCCTCATGGGGGCCATGTCATTTCAGAGCACAGTAAAGCTCAACACACACTGCACACTCCAAGACAACAGGCTACAGGGCTCACCTGTAAACTCTTCTAAAGTCAAGAGATGAGAACATGCAGAGAGATCCCAGTTCCCTTCTACAAGCTTTCACCCAAAATGCAAAGGGTTTGAGTTAAGACCAATGATAGCAATGTGAAAGACATTGCAACCAAAAAAAAAGATGCACAATCTACAATGAGTCTCAGACGTCACAGAAGCCTAGAAATAAAGTTGAGGAGAAGATTGAAACAGGGGACATGCACATTACTGCCTCAGTGTCATCAATCCAGGGAGGATATGGTTCATTAAATTAGCTGAAGTTGAGAGCTGAAACTATTTTTTAGATATTAAGATTAACCCAAGGTCCACAAACACCTTCAAGATGCAGAAAGGAATCCTTGGCTTCCTCAGCCAAGAAAATTATTAAATCCCCATTTCTGAGACAGATTTTTTTTTTCTCCACTATTGTAAGTCAAGAAAAAGTACAAGGGGAGAAAGGGAATCAGGAATTAAAATCTTAAAGAACTTCAGAGAGGTGATTAACATAATCAACACTTCTTTTTACAACCACACCTGAAGTGTAGGTGGTTTTGTATAGGTGACTTGCATAAGAAATCGTTTACCCAGTGTAAAACCAGAGCTCTAGAAACCTTCTGGAAAGGCGTTGGCTTACCATCATCTGAATAATCCAATTATATTGACTTGAGAAATGTCAGACCTATCCCCAGCAATCCCTGGCTAAATCCCCCTCACCTACAAGTATTCAGAAGACTTTAGGCAAGCCTGCTATTTCACCAGATCAAGCGGGAGAAGACTAGTCTTTAAATAGCATAAACGTGGGCAATAAAGGCTGCAGTCACCACAGGTCTCTTTAGTCTGTTTTTCTGCCCTGAATGCTGAGACACATTTTCTGAAATAAATGACAGCCACATGCTTCCTTACAGCAGGCGCTCCTTGCCTTACATGGAAAACATTTCTCGTAAGACAGACAGGAAGCAAAGGTTAGATCCGATTTTAGTTGTAGGATCTTTTCATGAAGTGCAATGAAAAGCCCACTGATCTCATGCTGCTTCCCCCTCTGCTGCATGCTCCTCCACTTCATACAGTGGAAGCCTCTTGGATGAAATACTTCTCATCCCTTCTCTTTAGCACATGCTTTTTAACGTCCTTTTTCCTACAAAAGAGTTAGTTGGGACTGGCTGCAGAAGACCCTGCTAAGGGAGAGATGCAGACAGGAAGCCTGGGGCACATGCCAAAGGATAAACTTTTGCTTTCAGACAGGTATGTGACTAGGCAAAAAAGCCCTTCACAAGCACTTCTTGCCTCATTAACACTTGCAGGTTAAAGAAAGGCAGAAATCAGACCCTGTTGTGCTAGGTGCTGTATAAACACTAAGCAAAACAAAGATCACTGCTAAACGGATATCGGATATCATAAGCTACAACCACGTGAAGAGAAACCACCTCTTTAATCTGAGTGATCACTGGTCCCAGAGATCACATTCTCACAGCAGGTTCTTGCTATATCACACCCAAAGAAATACAGAGCTCTTTGGTCCACTGAAAACATGCAACAAAATCTGCACCACGCCTGCTCTTAATGCTTTCTTTGTTCACTGCAGTTCATTACTCACTACAGTTCAGAAGACTGAAAAGGAAATCAAAAGGTCACTCAGATACATGAGGTATTTCTGTCCCAAATATGTCAATAATTTGACTCAGTAGTAAGAATCAAAAAGCATAATTACTTGAAAACAAGTTTTCCCTCAAATTCTTATCAGTAAATATATAACTCCTTTTATATTTTTGTAGCTACAGTCACTGACACGAGCTTGACACTCACTGATTTATAAAATCAGATTTATGAAAGGACTAAAAACTAAGACTTTCTTTGCCAATGGCTACCTTCCCCAGTTATCCAGTTCTTTCCCTTTGTTTTCAAGTCTTAACAGCGCCTCACCTCTGCTTCACTTCTCTTTCATTCCTTCCTAAGACTTTTACCACGCCTCCTTGCCCTCTTTGCACACATTCCAGTTCACGCTTGGCACGCAAGAAGGAGCCTTACCTCTCCCACGGTTCCTCGTGTGATTTCCTCAGCTGAACTCATTAACTATGTCTCTAGGACTTCCCACGGCTGGAAAAAAAAAAAAATCGCCCCTGGGCAGACAGGAACGAGTTTGCAAGGTTTTGAGGGCAGTTATTTTGTGCATTTCGCCAAGGTCCTGTGCAGCAGCAGCAATCCAGGGAGGCTTGTGCGGGCACACAGCCCCTCAGCAGGGCTGCAGAGTCACTGCACAGGTGAGCTGAGCACGGCCAGGGCAAGATATGCTCCTTCCTGCAAGGGATTATCACCACCCTGCAGATACCTGCAAAAGGCTTCCCTAAACAACCACGAATGGGAACACAGGAATCTCTTGCTCCAGGAAGAAGAGCAAACCGTCTCCTCTCCCATGCCAGATGAGCTTTCAGAAGGTGTGCAGGTTTTGTGGTAGGAGAGCTGTTGGGGTGGAGGTGGAAGAGAGATAGGAATGGGATGTAGGGCTTTTATTTTGTACTTTTCTTTTTAACTGCTCCTGTTTAGCCATGTGTCCTTGAGAGACAGAACCTACACAAGCATACACCTCCTTCCTGGCTGAGACCATGAGCTGCCACTAAACAGATCTTTCACAGCTTGATATTAAGCCAAAAGCAATCCTGCAGCATGGAACATGCGGTGCTACAATGGCAGTGCAGGGCAAATTACTGAGATCAGTGGGACAAAAACACAGATTTGCTACAAAACATCTCCAGCCATTTTGAGCACTCATCTTGTCCATCAGAGTTTAAACAACCCTTTTCTGTTTTGTTTTTGCTTAAACAGTGTACATTGTGGCAGCACCTCAGAGACTGTAGTAACTACAAACACAACTGAGATTACTAAAAAAAAAAGTCTGTCTCTTCTCACTGTCTTAGAATTTATCTGGCCTTTCCTTGCTTTTTATCACCCCCAGAGCAGCTGTTCTTCTTTTGATTATGGACAAAGATGAAAAAAATGCTTCGTTGCATCCTTGTAACTGAGCCCAGTGGGATTCTCAGGGAACATGAGTCTGCTCCCAAACACAGCTATCAGCAGGTTTCACTCCTGTGGTTTTGTCTTCTAGTAAGAGCAGTATTATAATTTTAGAGCCATCTCTCATAACTGAACAACTCTACCATTAATCCCATCATCATCAGACTCTTTCCCCCATAGACAAAGCACTCTAGGTTTCAGTCTCCTTCACAAGAAGATGCTTAAAAAGAGTTTGGTCTGTTGACTGGCTCTGCTAAGGGGCCACACTAAGTTTGGAAGTACCTGCAAGTGACAGTATCTTGCAGTTAAAGCTGCCTACAAGACCTCTTTGTCTCACTGAACTACAAGCCCTCACATGCTAAGCACAATTCACAAAAACATCACAGGTAACTTACAGCACTAAACAGAAAAGGACCCAAGAGCACCCAGACACAAGTCTTCCAGAAACGACTAGAGGTTTCTGAACACAGACAGGAAGGGCACTTCCTTACTACAGGTTTCTTCAGTGCATTATCTGAGGCAAAACCCTTGGGCCCTGAGGTAAGCACCTCCACACTTCTGTTTCTTTAATCAGAAGGACAGACTGTCCTCTAGAGACTCATGTTTTCCCCAAAGGGGAATTGGCCCATGTCACAGCCACATTCCAAAGTAAAGCAAGAGATAAAGTATCAACAGACTGGTCACAAGACATGTGCTAGTGCCTCTTCTCAGTATCACATTAACTAGAGAGCACAATCAACCACACACCCATATTTTGAACTGTTCCACATTTGGAATTTGCATTCTCTCAAAAATGAAAGACAACAATTGCTTCACATTAACCAAGCCCATCATGATATCCCTTACTGAACTATGGACAAATTTTTCTTGCTAAAACATGGCAGCTTCCTTGATATTAACATCAAATCCTCCTTCTTATTCTAGAAATCTTAAAAAAACCCCTACCACCACATCCTCCTTTGTTGGACACCCTTCTTAGTAAATACATCCATATAAGATGTATTTCCATACTGATGTTCTTATCTTTACAAAGAAAACCAGCATGCAGGGTTCCTGAGTAGGGAGCAGAAATAAATTTTGACCACAGTCAGATTTACAGAGAAAAGGGAAGGAAGGAGCTCCCTTCAAGTATGCTCAGACAAGCAGCCTACAGAAGGGCTCAGTCCACAACTGTGCCTGTTCCAGCTGCACGTGGGAGAGAGATTTCACACAGGTCAGCACAGCAGAGCACTGCTGGCACTGCTTTAGGGCAACAGAACCCCCATGGCAAAGCAATGTGGGCTTTTCCACAAAAGCATTCCTAAGAATACATGAAATAGGAAGATCTGAGTTATCTTCACCACCAAGGACTAAAGTTTTGAGTGTTGTGTCAAGTACTGCAAACAAAAGACACAACAGAGAACAACTCTTTTATGGGTGCAGTCCTCAAACTCCTGCATCCAGACTGCCAAATGCCATGGCCTGTCTGGCACTCAGACTGCAGTTCACCTCCACATGCCTACTCTTCCATAGTAAAGTGGAACTGAGGCTCATGAGTACATAAGAAGACAAACTACACTGGCAGGGAGAACATAGAAAACAACCACTTACATGCAAAAATATCCTCATTCTCTCACTAGAAAAATAACGCACTGGGATACAAAGTGACGCAGATTTGCAAAGAAACTACTTTTACTAGCAAAAACAAACCAAGCTACCACAAAGAAGGCAGGGTGGAACACATTCTTATGTTGAAGAAGGAAGTGCAAAGGTCATAAGCAACAGTTAAACAGCAGGAGAAGTCATCAAGCTGAGCATACTGAACCAGGGTTTTTACCACCTACACACACTGACATATCAGATCCACTACCCAAGCAACATTTCATGTAACCCGTCTTATCTCTAAATGAACATTTAGAAAATCAGGGCAATAACCTGATACCCTCAAGATGAGCAATATCATAGCCCACTGCAGACAGGACAGAAAGAAAACAAAGAGAATTTGTGTACCAAAGCAAAACACAGCAGAAGAGTAACAAGTTAAAGTAACACATCTGTTACTTTTACCATATGGCCAGTATCTAAGGTAAGGAGTTCATTCATATTTAAAAGCAAGAGTAATAGGTCATTCCTTCCAAGTTAAGAGGAAAAATGCCTGTACCCCTTTCCCTGTTACAGACACAGCATTCCCAGTCCAGATATGGCCTTCCAAGGAACTGGTATGGTCAGTATTCTGGCCCAGGTACTCAAGCTCATGGCACTTTCTACGTCAAGATGCCAGAAAGGAGGATGAGAATGTTCTTGTAGGAGTTTTGCTTAAGTCCTAACGTAAGCCTGGTTTATCCACATCCAAGTCAGAGCTGAAACATTGAAAGACCAGTTTTGTCTCCAGCAGATTACAGTTAGCACTCTGGAGCTCTGCAGCATTTGGCAGCAGTAAGCACAGTTAGCACAGTACATCTCAACCACTATGGTGAAGCAATCTTCAGTTCCTGAAAGAACTGCTCAGAACTGCAACCAACACGTTGGTTCCAGAGCACCCAGAAACATGTCTTTCAACAAACATCAGGGCGGAAGCATGGCAGCAATCTTGCTGAACATCTTGCAGAACACTTGCCTGCCAACAGAGAAAGTTTCTACTTCTGCAGTGCTATCCCACATATGCATCTGCCATGCAGCAAAGTTACAAGGCCGAGAGGGACAATCTTAATGAATCCTCATTGTCTCTTCAAAAAACCCAAACCAGAACAATAAGGTCCTTTTCTATTTGAACACCCACCTGTTGGTCGGTACCATTTAGCTGTGAAAGCAGTTAAGACCCCTGACACTAGCAAAGGCCCTGAACAGCTGCCAAGATAGAGCACACAACTTAATTCACCTCTATAAGAGCCCCTCCTTATCAACAAGGTCTTTCCTGAATCCACTCTTGCTCTCTGGATTTCAAGTATTGAGTCTGTCAATTCAGTTTTCATTGAAAGAGACAGATAGCAAAAAGGATTAGAAGGACTTTGCAGCAGTGCTGAGCAGTCTAAGCCATAAAGCGAACAGAGCACAAAAGTCTAGTCTGACAATCAAGTGCCAGGAGTAAGTAAAATGAAAAATGACAGGCCAGATTAATTAGTGCTAGCATTACTTCCCAGATCCATTCACATCACAACGTGTCCCAGCCTCCCCTCTCCATGCCTTTAAAACACACCAGTGTGAATCCAAGTATGTTATTGCCCTGACCCATACACCTCACTTCGTATTTGCTCTCTGCCTATGGAAGGCCATTCAGCAAGAAAGCCAGAGGTGAGCATTCTTGCATGCAGAGTAATCCCTACATGTCTCCAGGAAAGCCAAGCATTCACTTAGAGGAAGACAAAAAGGCAGTGTCCCAGGTACCTGTTGTATAGCTCTTACATGGGGTTCAAGCCCACTGCTGAGACAGCAAGGCTTCTTCATCCTCCTCCCAGACAGTAGGTGGAAAAAGCCATGCAGCACAGAAGAGACACACAACAAGTGTTTGGCTTAACAGCCCCGCAGCCAGAAAGTACCAGAGGCAAAAGTAGATGATGTATCAGAATTTTAGCTACTGCTAGGCTAAGTATTTACTAAGAGAGTTGTCCAGAAGTCTCATCTTAGGACGAGGAGTTTTATCTTTTATGCTTATGAAAGCCAGCTTTTGATGATGAGTTTGTACAACAAAGTGTCATTTTCTTAATGTTTTGCCTTCATTTACTGTAAAAAGATACATTTCATACCAAAGTGCAGCAGAAACTGCACTTGTGTGGTGCAGAAGCCTATGGAATCTGAAAGCTGGATGCAGGCTTCTGAACCTAAAGCCTTCTGAACTCAGGCCTCTGCACACAGTTTGTTACTGTTATGTAAGATTTTCCTAGTCAACAGAAGTTACTCACAATTTATAGCAAGATCTGTAGTCTCCATTTTTTCCATGTGAGAAGGAAGACCTACTGTGTATAAAAGCATCACATAATTAAATGCATTTTTAGACACAGGGCAATCAATATTCTGGGAAAGCAGAAAGCTTGTAGCACAGTTTCAAGCAAGCCAAAAGCTACAGGGAAAGATTAAATATGGACTTCCATAACAAATACTCCTTGGCTTTTTTTTTTTTGTCAAGTATCATTCATTCTGCTTGTGGCTAACAGCAGTCAAACCATAGCAGACTTGTTAGAGTTTCCAGAAAAGGTGGATTTTACAGAGACAACTAAAATCCATTGTTTTCCTGCATGAAACTTGGGATAGCCCATCTACTTAGCATCACCTGAAACCAGAGCTGGACAGTGATCCCTTTGCATGCAGAAGCCTAAGAAGAAAAGGTCAGAGCAGACCAGCAGTTGTATGTGTCACCTCAACAGAAGCACACAGGACTACAGAAAATGACAGTAGCTGAAGTTACTCTGCATGTGGCACCTGCCCTCTGCCAAGGATAAGGAGGTGAAAGGGGCAAGGCCAATATATCACAGGACAGACAAAAGACTTTTACACTGTCTTCTCCCAAGTCCATCCACGGTCCTGTAGTGCCAATATTAAACTTCCATTACAAGAGCCATGATTACTTCTACCTTATAAACCAAGCTTTGCCTCAAAAGTCTCACTTTGCACATTATTTGCCACCTATCCTATAATTAAAGGATGGTATAAGCAATGCCACCCAGCTGCTCTGCCAAGGTCTGAACTTTAGATACAGGACAGCTTGGTTGCTGATCACCTCATGTAGCACAGAGAAGAAAAGCAGCAGCATAGCCAAGCCTTCAAATTTGGAAGGATGAGATGTATTCTGTGGGATATCAAAATTACCACACCTATATCAATGAGCACACTATGATCTGAAAAATAAAGGTAACATTTCACCCTCCAAACTTTTTCATAAATCTTACATGAACAAATATAGAGAAACTTCTGCAAAGACAGCAATTCCCAGTTGACCAACTTCCTTTACCTAGTCTGCTCGTGAGGCATTAAGAAACCCCAGAGCAATAGGATTTTTGTTTTTGGAACACCAAGTATCTCAGCTTTCCTGCCCAGTGAAGGAAGCACTCCTTTTTGATGCAAAAGGAGGTAAGGTCCAGCTCAGAGCTACTGCAGGAAGAAATCAGCAGCAGCACCTACACAGCTTTCCTCCCGGTGGCTGCCCATGCCCTGCACACTTACACCTCCTCCCTGTGTGCCAGCAGCTGAAAGCCTGGCAACCTTACAGCCTTACACATTGGGAAAACCACAATATAGTGAAGTCACATGCAGGCATGCAGAAGTACAAGGCATGCAGCAGCCACACATTACACCCTATTACACTGGAAACAGCCATTAACTGTGGTACATATAATTTTTACTCAATGAGCTTTTGCTTATGTACTTCAGCTATTTTAGCTTTTCTTCCAGAAGACATCAAATAAGCTCATCTTTTGCAACAGAGTAATCTGTAGAACACAGACAAGTTATCCAAGAGCAAGGCTTACCCAAGCAATGTCTTCATCATAGAAAAGCCAAGGAGAATGAATGGGACTTCAGCTTGAATACCAATAAAAAGCAAACTGGATTAAATTTACCTAAAACTTATTTTTCCAAATATAGCCTAAAGGAAAAAACCTATGGCCAAATGATAATTCTTCGTCACAGGAAGCGAATGAACATCATTGCATTCCAAGAACTAGCTCCTGGACACCAGCAGACTGGTAGATTGTTGCAAGGTTTGGCTTCCCAAATGTACTCACATCACCAACATCTTAAGAGTAATACCACATAAAAGAAACAAGCTATTTCACTTTTAGTTAGTTACATTTTTATGTGCCTTTTTTCCTCCATCACATGTTGCTGCCCTTTGGCTGGGATTTGTGGCCTCACTTGGGAGCACTGCCCAGCATACTAAAGATTACACCTTGATTACAGACAAATACATACTGAGGAAACCGATCTACCCTCCAAAATTGCACACATACAGGTGTGCAAAAATCCACAAGTGATCAAAACAAGCTCATCTAATTTACTGTGCCATTTCCTGCAGATGCTTTGAAAGGCAAGAAGCTTGCAGAGGAGCCAGGTAGAAGCTACACAACATCCATGGCCCTATACAAAGCTTGCATTAATACTGCCTACACTAATCAACCTCCCTACCCTCATGGGTATTTCTCCTGAGACACTAATACAGCCTCAGCCTCCAGAGCTATCAGTCTCTGTTCTCACAGGCAGCACAAGTCCAATACCTTTCTCAGTATCCAATTCCTGGCTAGCAGGCACAGCATCAACCTCCTCAAGGCATTCCACACACTCTGGGTGCAACATTTGTTTTCGTTTCCTTGGCCAAAAGGGGAGAGGATCTCTGCAATAGTCTTTCCAACATCAGGTGAGGGTATAACAGCAATCACCTTCACAATGCAGCTCTGAAGTAACTCTAGTGAACTCATGGGATAATCCCAGTATACTAAAGTATTAAGCCTCCCTCAAATATCTTATTGTCCTCCTGAACATCACCGACATACAAATATTTTTTTTCAATTTAAAAAACAGGCTGCCTTCTACACTTAGAGGGAATTCTACCATTATCACGTATAACATTTTTGGCTCCATATCCAAGAAGGAGAATAAGTCAAAGACAAGAGAGACTAAAGTAATTATGAGTCCTAGAGGATAAAACATGTAGATAAAATTTAATATTTAATATTGATCTTTGTGGCATGGAAGAAAAAAATCCCCTCTGTTGGTGTATCCATCCTATAAAATTCACCACTTACGGGGATTAAACAAATTGAACAGTCCAAATGAGCTGCTGAAAAGGAAGAAAGTGTTGCCTTTAACTTCTCTGAGCATCTTGAAAGTGCCTGGCTGTATCTTCACAGAGTTTAGGGTATACAGAAGCCCTTGTTAAGACACAGCATTGTGTTTTGTAAGCTGAATAATACCTCTCAACAGCTCCAAATTTCTACCTTAAGTAGAAAGGGGGTGCAAAATTTCCCTATGTACTAGGAACCTATTAAACAAATGGTATAAAAACCCCAAAATCAATGTATGCTTGACACAGAAGGAATCAGTCATGCAGCAATTAAATGCACAAGAGGACCATAAAATCCCAGCTTGCTTTAGCAAATACAGTTGTTTGACACCAAGTACATCAGACAATAAAAATAAATCTTATCACGTATCTCAAATTCAGCAAGGTTTGTCTGGAACAATGCCTGGAAAGCCTGCAGCATGCACATCACTCTGTAAGATGCCCAGCTGGAGATGGTGAAAAACACTGGGCACCCATTTCAACCAAGCTAACAGAGATCAACTTACTTTGTTTCAAGTCACAAAAGATAAGCAGGACCTTGAAAGTGATAGAATATGAATAACTAAATACAGGGCACCCATTTGCAGGAAATGCCCTGAATATGCAAACCAAGGGTAAAGAAAAGATAAAACCAACACCACATACATCTTCTAGATTTTATTTTCAGGTTGTAAAAGCAATCATTACGAAAATGAGAATTTCCTGGGATTTAAGAGTTGTTGAGTTAACAGCACTAGGCAAAGGCAGTTACACCTAGCCCATAATTTTATCTACATAAAATGTACCATATCTGGTAGTGACGTCTCTTCAGGATATTGTCAACAGAATCAACCTTAAACAAAACACTGTTTAGAAGTGCTGATAAACCCCTTCCCATAGCTAATGTTTCCACGAAGGTTTGCATCAAGGAGCCAGGTTGGATTACTTTGAAATGTACAGCCTGTATCTGTGCATAGCCACTGGCAGAAAGCACTTCAAGTCAGTCTCCTCAGTTGAGCATCTTCTGATGAAGCCTTTCTACCTCTGCCCCATTATCTTTCACACATGTTTTGGGGCTTAGCTGATCTAGATATTCTATGTCTACATAGGCAAAAAATGTGCAGTTTGCAAAGAAATTAGATTTTTACATCAGCACTGCAGGACTTCTCCAATTCTGCATTAGGGGAAAACACTCCACCAAAGCTAAACATGAGAACATTGCACCAATATGCTTATGCCAGCTGTATACATTTATGCAATCTATGTCTTCTAGGAAAGGTCTTTAACTAAATCCTTATCTAGATCTTATCCTTATCTTAGATCTTTATCTAAATCCTTCCCATCCCTCTGTTCTGTTTTGATACCAAAAAGGGTCTCGAATCACCCTGTGGAGGGAAGAGCCCCGAGTGAAAGACTGCAAACTTCCTTACAAATTCACCAGAAGGCCAGCCCAGCCAGAACCAGGACAGATTATCCTTGGAGGATTGCCAGCACCGATCCTCAGGGAGCCCACTATCATTAATGTCACTGCTATATTAGCAGACCTGCTTTTAGGAGCACAAGGATGAGCTTCTCATCAGCTTCTTACTGCCAAGGAAAGGCTAAAGAGGCTAACTCCCAACACTTCTTCCCTCCTCTTCTTGATCTGCATGACATTTGTTAACAGTTCTGTCTGATGCAAGCATTTCACATGAGACATAACCATATTTTCCCCACCATCCTTTCCCCATTGTCACAAATAAGACATGGTGAAGAGGCACTACTTTTTGTGTTACATCACAAGCAGAGTCATATTTCACTATATACTTAGGTTCCAATCTTGTCATTGATGCTGTGCAGATTATGTTTAGTCTGAGAGCAGATTACTATCTTAAACCAAAACATTATCTAGCTTGCACACATATTCACTCTAGAAAACTTACAGAGCTCTTTGGACTAGGGATCAGAAGTTAGTCTCTTAAGGAATCACAAAAAGCTTCTGAGAAACAACATTTATTTGCTTTGGCCAAGAAGAGTCAGAAAAGTACCTTCTAAATTTCAGTTACATGTCCCAACATGTAGCAAAAGATGCCACTGCATTCAATCCAATGTGTCTTGCATCAACAAAGAGTTGGATTTTTTTACTTTAATGACTCAAAAAATAAACACACACACACATAGCCACCAAGATATCTATTAAACTGAAGTGTACAAGTACCACAAAGGGGCACCCAAAAAAACCTTGAAACTTTGCACTCAAGGTAGCAGTTACAGAAAACAAGGACAGCCATCAGACAGGCACAGCCAAAAGACTTTAATGCCTTATCAATGCTAGAGAGCTCGGAGGGGAAGAGCCATAGTCAGAAGAATTACCCCTATCTTAATTAGCATCAGAACAAAGGCGTACATTAGTTTGTCTGCTCTAGGACTCCCCTAGAGCACTGAACAATACCCCTGTTGAAAGCATTAAGGGGATTTCCTCCCCACTTCACCCCCCTGCAACCTATACCCCTTCTCTAAAGGAGGATAAAAGGATGAGGTCCAAATAATAGCTTTATGTTTAATGCTCTGAAAGACATATCTGGGTAGCTTTTTACAACTAAAACATCAAATATACAATACACAAGTAAGATCTTTCTGTGATGAATTTTCAAAGGTAACATTTGGGAGCAGGTAGGGGAAAAAAGTTAAATCAAAACCTATCTTTTGTTCAAGAGAAAAGGTCAGATAGCACAGGCGACTTATCATGCATGCCTAACTCTAGAAGGCAGGAAGGATTTCAGTAGTTTCTACAGCAAAACCAGGGAGTGGTAAGGGAGTGAAGAATACAAGGAAAAAAAAAAACACAGCATGTGGTATCTGAACACCACAAAAACCAGGCAAACAGAAGTGTAAAGAAAAATGATAAGGCATAGCTGCAAAGGAGTTATAACCTAAGAACATTTTAGATTACTTCCTGTTTCAAATGGTAGAGATGCTAACACAAGTGGCTGTCTCACTGCAGGATGAGAACATTGAAGGCAGCACATTCTGCCTTCAGTTTATGGAAGTGTCATGGCATTTGGACAAAATGTATGTTTTAAAAGCAGAAACTCAGGAAAAACAAAGTAACAGCATCACCTTTCCTCTTACCTGGTACTAGCACTGGCTGGCATAGAATGGCTGTCAAGTCAGTGAGATTAAAAACTGGTGATTCAGTGATGATAGGTTGATTCACACACCTAGACCTGCACAAAAAAAGAGTAGGTATTAGCCTTGAAAGTAGTAAGAATGGCACTCTGCCACATAAAAGAGCAGGAGGCTTGAGGGGTAGAAGTAGCTCTATTATGTTTTTAGGACACAGGCACACAGCGATGCTTCAGGTACAGATGATACAAAATTCAGATATAAAAGATCTGGGTCTGAGATATACTGCACAAGTTACTCAAAAATCAAAGAATGTGCAAACTATCCTCACACATTCCATTCAAAAATCTTAGGGATAAGAAGAAAACAGTATCAAGAGAAGCAGAGTGATACCAAAACATTTTTCAGCAGTACTCAAGCTTACTTGATGAGGTTTTTTTTAAGCAGGACAGTAACTTCCCAAAAGTTACCCAAATTACACATATTAAAACTGCATTGAGTCCAGCCATCAGATACACACATGCACCTTCAGTGCAAATATGGTATATTTGCTAGATAAGCATAGGAGAAATTTATTTCTACAGTGCCAAAACTCACAGGTATGTTTTACTGTCTCATCACCCTTTTATATATAAAAAAGGGGTATACACCCTTTTTATTCAGCATTACTACTAAAATTCCAATACTTAAAAAGATGGTTATTAATAAGGCAACCTTCTCCACTTTGGCAAGTACAACAAACTGAGAACTGGGAAAACTGGTCATCCAAGTGAGAGCAAAAGCCATGCAGCTGAAAGAAATTTTTGTCTAGCCTGCTTAAAGATCTCCTTTGTTGCTAAACATTTCATTGTCACATTTAAATGTCAGCTTTTTAAGTCACAGAAGTGTGCAAGCCCTGCAAGACAGGAAACCACAAACAGACTTGAGATGAAGGTTCTCACAGCTAATGAAATTAAAAGTAAACCTAGCAAACTGCTCTTCACATCTCTGATATGCTTATGAAAAGACATAAACCCTGATCTTACAACCTTGCTCCCCATACCCATGAAATTGTTTTGAATTAATGTTTGCTAGTAAGTTTGTATGATTCTGTAGTCTACTTATATACCACGGCAAAGCTTGCAATGAGTCTTCAGCACACTTTTGTTGCACATCACAGAATGAGTCCACAGCATTCCAGGATCACACGGCTCTTTGAAATAGTACTTTAGCTTATAAAGACATACTACTCGATTTTCCTAAGGGGAAAACAGGACCCTCCCTTTCCTGAAGCAAGCAGCATGCCCATTTTGGACTTTGAAAAGGAGTGAGGGGCCCTCAGAGAGAAGCTGGCTTTAAAGCTTTCAGGATGATCGCACATATGGCCACTGGCTCACCAGTGGCATATGCAGCGGCAGATGGAGAAGTGAAGCTTTCATACCCTCTGAGTGATGCTCTGCAATTTTGACACTTCTCTTGAAAAGCAGATATGTCAATCACCCTCCCAGGCTGGTGTTCTGGCACAGAAGAGATTCTCCTCAGTCTGCATACAACCACCAAAGGATAACCTATACAGGGTATTTTAGAGGCAGTTTCTGTCTTAGCTTTCCAGTATAATGAATCCATACACAATAGATAATGATAAATTACTGTTGTCTTCACAGCACATCAGCTGGCTTTTGGCTCATTAGAGAGCAACACATACCCAGTATGCATTCTTTCGTTTAAAGGAGGGGGTGGGGGGAGGTGTTTTAATTAACATTAGAGCACTTTACTAGGTCTAACAAATAAAATGCCTTTTGAGAGTGGTTTGCACAAATGGGTTCCAATACCCAAAGGGGATTCTGGCACAGCCCCCAATAAAACTGTATTAGTATGGGCTGATCTAATATATTGTCCTTGAAGACTTTAATGAAGTTATTTAGAGAGAAAAAGAAAACCCAAAGAGCCTAAATAGGTCAAAGACATTCAAACATTACACTAATCTATAGGTATAACACCACACATACAAACTACAGTTCCTTTCAAAGCAAGCAGCCTTTAACAGCTACTGTTAGAAATCACATTACAAGTCTAGCTATTGACAGATCTGCATTTTTATATAAAGTGAGAACATCATTTCAAGCTCACTTACTGAAATTGGGGGGTCGGGAAGCATGTCATTTGATTTTGGTTTGCTTGGTCATTTTTTAGAGACTGATTTATCAGCAGGGTTTCTATCTTAAAACTTCTGCATCCCTAAAAGTCCTGCAACAAGATATCCAAAATACCAGCATAACTTTTCTATCTTCATTCCCAAACAAGCTTGAACTTGGTTTTGATCAGAAATTCTTGCAATTCTCACTCATTTTATTACAAAATCCCATTAAATCAATGCAAGGAAAAAACAGGACCAGCAATGAAGCACAGCAATATTATAAACTGTGAGGAAAACTAGTTGAGGAAAAATGTAAATGGCTTTGAAGTTTTCTAAATGGTCCTGGCATTTTCAAAGTACAAACTTAGGGAGCTATGAACAGAGACACAGTACTGAAGCTGGTTCACTTGTGAGCATGAGGTAAAAATGGTGCACATTTCAGCCCTACAAAGTTCAATTGCCTATAAGGAAGCTACTCCTACAAGGAAGCTATGCTGTGAGAATGAAAGACATTCTATTCTATAGCACAAATATGACGTGGTGTTTTATTTACCACATAAAAGTGATTCTGGTGGCCAATTTCCCTTGACTCTGCCCAAGCAGCTCCAAAAGCTGTACTTTGCCTTGTTACAAGGTTAGCGCAGCAGTGATGACCAACCCATTCCACTCAACACTTACTTCTACCAGGAAGCCTATTTACTGCTGGTGGGCTGGTTGCCAGGATAGCAGTTCCCCTCAGGGAATTACCAGAGCGACATGAGACACAAATCCTTTGTGCTGCAGAGAAAGTTCTCCATGTATGCTCCACTTTTGGAGCCTGCCCACTATCCAACACACAGGGAAAGACAGAAGCTAGGGGGACAACTGAGACAGTGGGAAAGAAGGAGGGGTTTTACACCTCCAGCTCCTGGTTCTGCAGCTCTTCAGTGTGAGCTTCCTCAAAAAACTGTCTTGAATTACCACACACAAATATTTAAAATAAATAAATAAATAAGCAAGCAAACAACAGGCCAGGCTTTCACTGGTCTCTTATCAGCATCACTGTGCTTAGTCTGAAAACAGACTCTGCAGACTGCATCATGTAGTAAGCCATGTGAGAGCACTAAGCTTCCTGTGAGAGAGTGATAGCTGCCACTGCCAGTAACCAAACAGCCAGCATACATATGGCAGATGAAAACTTTTTCTGGTACGTACAAAAGCTCACTTCCTGACATTTATATGAAGTATTTCTACTGATTAAACTTAAAATCAATTTTTGCAGCTGCATAAACAAGACTTCTAGCAGAGTCAGGGAAAATACCATCTGTATAAGTACAGACCAGCAAAGGCAGATGAGTTACACAGATGGGCTGAAAAAGACAGAGAGTGCTTCACTGAAGTCATCTACCTGCTCCCCACTGCTTCACTCTGTGCTGGAGGTTAAATTGCTACATCTGAAATAATTCTATTTGTATCCAGAGCAACTTAATAACAAGAGATTCAACACGATGGTATTTCCAAGGACATTACACTTGTCAAGACAACTAGATAAACAAAATTACAGACTACTGCATTTTGGCAAAAGAAATCTACCATAAGTAATACCACAGTACCTTTGCTATATATGGGTTAATATTTCCCTTCCCTGTTGTAGCCTTCAAGTTTCTATTTACATATTCCTAAAGTGGAATTCGATCAGTGCTGCCTCCTCTCCTCCCTCCTTCCCAACCTTTCAGGCAAACAGGTAGCAGGACCAACCTTGTCAGTGAAAGATGCCTCTCCCAGCTAAGCCTGCTCAGCTGGGATCAGCTGGTTACAGCAGCCGACAAGTAGCTCAGAGGGCAGGGAAGCTGTAGGGAGTCCCTGTGCCAAGCAGAGGGCACAAAAGGACACAGTCCAGGAAACTCTGGAGCAAGGCTTCCAAGCTACTGTCCTTTCATGCAGTTATCTGTAAATAATGGGCTTCTCTGGAAATATCTCAGGCAAGCAAAAAAAGATGCAACTTTCAAAAGGGAAAAAAAAATACAACAGCAGTGGCCTGACAGACCCTGAGTGCAGCTTCCAACCTTCCTGGACTTCCTGGACTGACAGAGGCCAGCAACTTACATCTGTTTGCTCACAAAAGCAGAACAAGCAAGAGGCATGTTTGGGCAGTACAGCAGTAGATGGCTGTGGTGTGAAGTACACCGATAAAAAGCAGAAGTGATGCAACAAGAACAGTCACAGCAACCCAAATGCACAACTATGATGTTGCACAGCTGAGATTAAGACCATGGCAGGCTGCTCTTACTGAGAGTTGTAACAATTCTCGAGGTAGGAGCAAACAAGCAGAAAACAACCATGACCCCAAGACAGAACGAATTCCATCAAAACCACTACACTCCAGGCAGGACACATTCAGTGACTTCAGTTACCATTACTTGCTGACTGCCCAGGCAGCTGCGCTCAAGCAGCCATTTCAGCTCACCTTTACACACTGCACTAAATATAAACTGCTGATAACTGTGTGGAAACTGTTTCAGCAGAGACAGGGAGCACTGCACAACTCAAGGACATTGGGTCCTCCTCAAAGTCTACAGGTGGTCAACTTGCACAGCTAGCAGAGAGAGAAGGGGACAGAGCCAAAGTCTCTGCTACAACTTGTTGGGAAATTTCTGCCTCCAGACCAGCACTTTCCCAGACTCATAGTTCAGAGAGTCACCTGCCTTTAAAGAGGAAATGGGGGCACCTGGGTTTTGGTAACAACTTGTCTAAGAGGAGGTTATAGTTCCCTTATCATGTGCAACTTTGCTCTACAGTGACCTTCAATTTTAAAATCTAGTTAGATTAAGCTGCAGATCTTTCATGCGTGTCCTTCACACAGAGGCCCTTAAAGAAACATACCTTCCTACTTTCAGATGGTGCTGCCTTTTCTAGCGGCTCATGAAACACTCATTGAAATAATAGGATAAACCAATGTAAGCGAGAAGATGAAACCTGCGAACAAGAAAAAGAAAAGTAGTTTCTTCTCAAAGTTTTGCTTAGAGAATTGCTACCAGAAACAACATGAAAGTTACAAAGACAGAAGCATGATCTGTAAAGCTGCCAGTGCCACAACTGGCCACCAGATTACACTACTGGAAAGAATTATTCTCTCTGCATCAAAAGATACCCCCCAAAATAACATGTCATGAAGAGAAGAAAAGGAGACAGACCTGCAAAGAGATTTACAGCAGACACCTGAAGAGGAGGTGGATAAAATCAACGATAAACTACAGACACCACAGAGATCACTGATCCTTAGGGCACTGGCACTTAACATGTAAATTCCTTCTCTGCTTAGGCGTTTTGCCTCCCTTTGATGTATGCAGACAAGTTCAAACTAGAGATGAGAACTGGGAGAGTTCCCTTTCTCCAGTATCTCAAGATTTTTCTTGCCTAAGCAACAATTAAGTGCTCTATCTATATCACTTTTGTGTCTGTTCAGAGAGGAAAAGGAAAAAAAACACAAATAAGAGAAGTATAACAAATATTATTAAAGGAGAGAGTCAATGTTTTCCCAGCTCTGATGCAGATATAAGCAACAAGCTGGTGTCCAACAGCTATAGTGCAGCCTAGGACAAGAGAAACACAAGCTGAACAACAGAGGACAGTAAAGATACTCTGGAAAAGAGTCAGATGTCTTGAGCTTAGTCTTACTGCATGAACAATTAAAGAGGTTAAAATCTCCTCTTAAGAACTTTTCTTCCCATTGTTCTGACCAGGACTACTCTGGACAAGCTGCATTGCTCAAGAAACCTCAGGAATTACGGTGACAATTGATTCCTGCCAAGAGAAGCACCATTACATAATAGCTTTTATGGGAACACGCACAAAAAGCCACTAGGAAGCGCAAACAGACAAGTGCAAGATCCTCTCTGCCCATCGGCTCAGTTTAGCTCTTGACTACTTCAGGATATTTTTAATTTATATATTTACTTCCTCTCATCCCCTTCCACTCAACAAAATCTGTGCTACTGTAACTACATTGAGATCACATCCATTCCCCACAATAACGTAACCCCCTTGAGAATACGCCCACTTGAAACTACTGTATTGGCATTAATATGTTTAAAAAAACACTACAAAGATGAGAAACTGTGTCACTATTTCCATTAGTATATTAGAAATAAGAACAATTTATTACAGCATTTTTCCATCCTTTAACCAATTTTAGGGGTACTTAGAACAATTATTGCTTGTCAGTTCTGAGAAGCCTAGCATGGCTATTTTTGAGTTCCAGGTCTTCCACAGGGGATTTACCATAGATTTGTTACGCGCACACGTAGACGCTCAGCCTAAGCACCGCACACGTGTAAAGGCAGCTGCTAGGGAAGCTCTGACCTTTGGGCAGTGCTAAGGCACCATAAAGAAGAAAGCAAAGATAAAAACCTAACAAACACAAAGTTTCTCACGTTGAATTGTCCGCAGCAGTGCCTCCACTACCACCGTCATCTCAGACACCGCTTCCCTGTGCCTCACTACGCACCCAAAAGCTTCACGAAAAAAAGAGCAGACAGCGGCGAAAGCCTATATCCGCTATTACTTAGGGGTTTAAAACCCTAGGGGTTCATCCCGCACCAAGCGACTCCTCACGCCCAAACGCACACACACTTTAAGACCGCTGACCTCAGAGAACGGCCACCTCTGCCGTCACCACCGACCACCCGCCGCTGTGACACGAGGGAGCCGCAGGTACCACAGGTGACATTATGTAAGGGAGGCAGCCGGGCGCGGAAGGGCTCCCGCCGCAGCCCCGAGCACCGCGAGCTCCGCGCGGGGCCGCAGCCAGGCAGGGTTCCCCTCGCTCCCCGCGGGGGCCACCCGGGGGAGCGCCGCCGACACCTTCCGGCTCCCGGCCCCCGCCCAGCACACGCTCCACGCTCTCCGGCGGCGGGCCCGGCTCCGCGCCCCGCCGCAACCGGCCCGCTGCCCCCGCCCCGCGCCCCGGCGGCCCCTGGGCTGCGCGCCCTCCCCCCGAGGCGGCGGCGGGTGCTCACCGGGCGGGTTCACCGGGCGGGCTCGGCGGGCGGGCTGGGGGCGGCGGTGCCGCTGGTGCTGCAGGTCGGCGGCCGCACACCCCGGCCGCCCCGGCGTCTCGCCCGCCCAACGCCCCGGCCGCCGCCGCGCGCCAGGCCCCGCCCCGCCCCGCGAGCTGGGCCCGGCGGCCCGCGGGGCGGGGCAGCCCTTAAAGGAGCCGCGCGAAGGGGCGCGGCCGGAGGGGGGCGCTGCGGCGCGGCCCGCGGGGGGCGGAGCGGAGCGCGGCCCGGGGACCGGCGGCCGCCACCGCTGCTGAGGGAGGGGGCCTGGCACGGCACCGCCCCGGCCCGCACCGCCCCGCTTCATCCAGCGACGGCCGCTGTCGGAAGCCGACGGGCACACTGCGAGCCTCCGCGCCTCTCCGCGGGGCGGCGTACGGCTGCACGGACACGTGGCGCTCGCTCTCGGCCTGGCACCGGGGAACAGTGGCTGTGAGGGACCTGAAGCCCTCTCCGGCCTTCTGCCGCTCTGTGGCGGAGCAGAAGCGGCTCCGCAGCAGCAGGGCAGGACGGTATTGCGTAACCCCGGCCGTTACCTTGCGCTGCCAGCCCCTTCCCCCGGGCCGCGGGGGCAGCGCACGGTGAGGGTGCCCCTTGCTTTTGTCGCGGCTGCTGAGCCGCCCCAGAGCTCGGGCGGTGCGGGCACTCAGCCATGGATGGGCACTGCCAACTTGCCACAGTGCCATGCCGGTGCTCTTGCAGCAGGCGCCCTCCTGCAGCCCGCTCCTTGCCCTGTCCCACCAGCTCACCTGCAGGCACGCCCTTCGTCACTCCGCTGGTGACAGGCTGGGGTAGCACAAGTCGCAGCGGGTCCGTCTTGCTGTGGAGCACCAGCAGAGCCACATTGCTGGCTGCAAGGTCCAAGGCTGGGCTGCTGCAGGAGGTCACACTCGTGCTCACAGGGGTTTAGTGCATACAGGTGTAGGGGGATGCTTACACCTTCTTGCCACCTCGTCTCTCTTCATCTGCTTTTTACGACTTCTCCCAGGACAACACTCCTGTATCCAAAAGTGCCCTCAGGGATTCAAGGAAGGACTCCTTGCTTTGCTTTCCTTTATATTGGTTGAATTAATACTTACCTTCTATGTATCTGCTATATTATTCATATTTTGCTGTGGAGAGTGACCTGTTCTCTCCCTTATATGGGGAAGAAACCATATGTAGTTCTACTGGAAGGGTAAAGGGAAGCTTACCTATTTTTCTGCAATCGTTCAGTAATCATTCATAGTAAAAGCCCATAATAGGTTATAGCTTACTAACTGCTTACCATCATCTCATCAGATGTAGGAGATGAATATGATACATCACAAAACATTCCCTATAAATATTCCCCTTGTAAGCACTTCAACACCAAAAAGCAGGAAAAAATTACATCATCATCCGGAAAACATGCTTAAAGGCAGGAAGGAAGAGTGGGAGCTAGAGCTGCACACAAACCTGCTGATTCACACAGCTGTTCTTTTTGTAAATTCTCAGGTGCAAAGGTGGAAGGCACAGAGTGAAAATATTGGCCTGTGTTTTGCTGTGCTTTGATCAGTTACTGCAGCTGTCCTGGGTCTAAAGGAAAAGTTCAGAAACCTTTGTACCTCTGACATAAGAGGAGGCTGTCACTGTACTCCCTCTACTCATGGCATTAATGCACAGAGAAATGTGAAATTCCTGGCAATTTCTCACTAAAATGACCTCATGCTAGGGGCTGATTCATCACATTTTTGGCTTCAACCAGTTCAACTTTTTTAAACATTTAGAGATCCTTTTATTTCTGTGCTATACTTGGTTTAATTTTCATTTGTACATATTTCTCTTTATAACTGTATCAAGCCATAATAAAAAATACAATATTCTTCCTTTGAGGCCTCAGTTACACTAATTTGGCTGTGCTTATTTTTTTTACTGTGGAATCACGGAAATCAGCATTTACAAACCATCTAAAATGTCCAGAGTATCACACAGACATTAACTAATGCCTTTCACATTGGATTTGCCACACTGCATCAGACCACCAGCCAGTCTAATCCAACATCCTGTTACCAGCAATAGCCAACTGCCAATGCTTCAGAGGAAGTAAATGTCATCAACTGCCCCCAAAACAGTTACAGCCCTCTTCCAGGCAAATGCCTATGACTGACTGGTTCCAATCTTTTCAGGCTCCAGGTTCTGAAGAAGGAGGTGAAACAGCTTCTCTTTATTACATGTGTCAATAAAGGAAGGTTGGGAGCTGCCACCATCAGAGCACCTCTCCTCAAGGCACAAATCTTATTGTCTCAATCCAGGTATTTTGGCACTATTTTCCTAATGTTTGCTTTTAGGTTGCTTGAATGGAGATGAAAATAAGTAATTCATTGAAACATTTCAATAATAGAAATTTTAAAACATAAAAGCTGCCAAACTCCACCAGAGTTTCCTTTCTTATTTTGTGTAGCCCCATTTGATTAAACAATTAATTTCATATCCAATGGTTATGGGTGTTGCTTTTACTCCGCAGAAGGTGTTTCACTATCACATAAGTCTTAGTCCATTCATACACACTCCTTTCTGGCAGAGACACCGATGGGATTTGGTCAGACTCGATAGCACAGGGCTGGGGAAAAGGGCAGTCCATAATACATGGGGGCAGTGGGACATCCCGCATCACACCTTGCCCTGGTTCTTTTGGCAAACCTGCAGCAGTGGGATGGCGGGGGACGCTGGGCTGGAGAGGACATGTTTTACAACAATATCAAACATCTCTCATAGTGATGCAAATGCACACTGTTCTGTACATCCCACAGGGACAGCTGCTGCCCTCTGGATTCAGATCTGCCACTGGATTAATCAGATAAAAGAAACATTTTTAATCCCAGACTTGAAATTTGTATCTTGCCATTCAAACTGCCAAAAGCCTTTCACAAGCTTGTGAAAACAAATGGTACTTCTTACCCTCCTGTACACATCTGCCCATTCCTTCCCTCCCATGGTGGACTTCTGTAGTAGGTTGATGCTGGCTGGGTTCCAGGCACCCACCAAAGCCCCTCTGTCACTCCCCTCTGCAGCTGGACAGAAGAGAGAAAATATAACAAACGGTTCATGAGTTGCGATAAGGACCAGAAAAGATCACCCATCGAATACTATCATGGACAAAACCAGGATAGAATTAGAGATATTAATTGAATTTATTAGTAAAAAAAATCAGAGCAGGATAATGAGAAGTAAAATAAAACCTTCAAAACACTTTTCCCTTCACCCCTCCCTCCTTCCTGAGCTCTACTTCCTCCTGCAGCAGTGCAGAAAGACAGGGAATGGGGGTTATCACCCATGGCTTCTCACACTGCTCAGGGAGAGGAGTCCTTCCCCTCTTCCAATGTGGGTCCCTCCCACAGGAGACAGCTCTCCATGAACTTCTCCAACCCGAGTCCATCTCACAAGCAACAGCTCCCTGTGACCTTCTCCAACTTGAGTTCATCCTACAGACAACTGTCCTGCTCAAACTGCTGCAGTGTGGATCACTCTTCCACGAGGTACAGTCCTTCAAGGACAGGCATTACCACCATTTCTAACTGGTGGTTAGCCTTGACCAGAGGCACATCCATCTGTGGAGCCACCAGGGACTGGCTCTGCTGGACATGGAGGAAGCTTCTAGCAGCTTCTCATAGAAGCCACCCCTGTACCCCTCCCCACTGCTACCAAAGCTTGGCCATGAAAACCAAATACAACTTCAAAAGTTATTGAATTCTTTTAAGATGCCACATATCTAACATGACTACAATTTCAAGTTAATTCCGCTTCTGAGAGAAGCCACTGATAAAATATTTTTTTCTGATGGTAGTGCTCAGCTAGAAAAGTCTAAGCACTAGAAGAAGAGAAAAAAACATAGTCTAAGAGATAATGTTACTTCAAGCTGTCATACAATCTATCCTTGGCCATAAGCCTTGGTTATGTTACTATCCTGTGTGGCCTCCTCCCCAGCACTGTGTGCCCCTGCAGACCACAAGGGAGAGCTGTACCTGCTCCACACTGTTTGTTCTCCTCCATATTGCTGTCCAGCCAGCAAAACAAAAGACTAAGGCAGCTTCACTCTAAGGACAGGCTGCTACAGACACCCAGAGCTCCCAGCTCTGTCATCAAAGACTTTTTGGCTTCAGAGGACTCTCTTATAAACCGTTTTTTTCTCAGAGAGACCTCTTACTGCTAAAGATGCAGGAGAGCTGCTTACATTTTTCTGTTTCCATCAACCCCCCACATCCAGATTCCAGTGGGAAAGCAGCTAGCTGGCATCACACCAGAGATGCCTTTTGTTTCTTGGAACTGCCAGCACAGCAGGTTTCATTCTAGCAAACAGCATCTCCCACTTGGGCATACATGACAGCCACACACACTCGTGTTCCTCTGTCTTCTTGCTGGTAACACCTCTGTGACCTATTCATTGGCAACTTGTTTGAAACAGGATTTGTGCAGGAGTAAATATGTTTTTAAGCGCTTTCTAAATCCTCACAGCCCATTAGCCCATTATACCTCTCTTGTTTTGCTTTTGTTTTTTCCCCACTTCCTTCTGCACACATCTCCTGGTCTGTTAGCCCTCAGTTACACTTCCAGTATCATACACTGGAACTCACACACATTTTTTGTGTTTAGTAGGGCATTACTCATTATTAACATTCAGTGTAGATGTAAATAGAGCAGCTCATCTCCGAAAGACTATTAAAGCAACATGGGAAAAACAGGAATAAAAGAGAAATCTTGACACACCATCCACCCTTTTGCCTTGCTAGGGGACTTGAGTTCAGAGTCTGCTGCTGAAGAACAGGTAAGGCTAAACCTGTCTATGAGCATCATTCTTGCCATGACATTTCCCCTCTTGGAGTACTACAAACATGCACTGCATTAAGAGATTTTTTCTTTCTTTGACTGGAAATGCAGCATACAGTTGTGGAGCAGTCACCAGGGCTGTTACACTGTCATGGGAGCCAGAAGACTCAGCTCACAACCTGGAGTTTATAGGGATTTAGGTGTTGAAGCTGCACCACATTTGTTCTGTACATATAGGCCTGTACCAGAGAAGCTCAAGAAAAAAAAAAATCATCTCCTGGAAACTACCCAGAGCTTTTCTCTCTAAGGGAAACAAATGAGGCCTTAATTAATTTTCTTTCAAATACAGCAAATTGACTTCTGCTCTAGTTGTGCTAGTTTCAAGCCACACAGCACAATGGTATTAATTCCACTTCACTTGAGGGCTAAATGTTCAGAGCAAGGAAAAGGGAGTTTCCTGTAGGTCTTGCTATGGTTGAAGTCAACAACCAAACCACCTTGGTTTTTGCAGGAGTGGTTTCTTCAGAGTCTGCATTTCTGAGGGTGACTGTGACATGTCCCTGGGTTAGTGCAACAAAATGCAGGATACATGAAAGGTTCTGGCTGAACAAATTGCCTGGTCTTTTGCATATTTTTGAAGGTTTGCCACATCCTGCCTCAAATTTCATTTTACAGGCTCAAAGATAGAAGCACTTTTAGTGCCCTGTCCTAAGGCTAGCTTACTGGTTCACTGATCATCCTAACTAGCCCTGCTGTCTCAATTTAATCTTTTTTAACACCAGAGTCTTGCCTGCAGGATTTCCCATCACTAGAATAACACAGTGTTCTGCACAGGATCTCTTCAGTACCTTGCAAACCAGAGGTGTACTCCCTTTCTATCAGAAACACTTTGCCCAATAAACTAGAAGATCACATCTGCCTTCTTAGCATTTGCTTAATTTGGGTACAATCAGCACCTACCCCATGTTCCAGAGAATAGCACTCAAATCCCAGCAGAACAATTTGCCTGGACGCAGTTCCACTGTACAGCAACTATCCTGCACAGGTATCTCACCTGTGTGGTGGTGTTCTCAGTGCAATGGATCTGTACTAGCACTATCTGATGAATCTCATCCCTACACTGTGCTAAAAAGCATGGGAGTTGGAAGAAAAAAATTTACAACAAAACCCAAATCACTGAGTACAGTGAGCCCGGTTAGTTCAAGGAGAGAAACTGCAGGATCTGACATATACATACGTATATAGGAAGCACAAATTCTACAAAACTGTTAAGGTAAACTATTCATTCCACCCCCTTTAGTATGTTCAATGATACAGTAGTTGCATCACTGCTTATGTGTTATAGTAAAGAGGTAAAGGGGATCAAAGAAGATGAAGGACAAGACCTTCTTCACCATAAAATCCTGTAAGCAATTTAAGTTACCTTCCAACCATCTTAAAATCCTCCCATTGCCAAGTTTATATAATATATTTAATATATTGCTTCATTATCACATTGACTATGCACTGCTTAGGGAAGGTGCTATTATTCCTCTTCACAGATGGAATAAGGTGATACAGATCCCATAGATACCAACTCATACCATTTGCTTTGTAAAAAAGTGACAGGCAAAGAACTGAACCTGTTCCTGTCTAACACCCATTGTTCTCAACCCTTCCTTCTTTCCGACAACTTCATGTTCCACGATTTCCCAAAAAGCAGCCCAATTTACCCTCAGCTTCTCCTCTGTCAACTCTGAAAATTAAATTAAGAAAGTCAGGCATCTCTTTACTAATTCTTCAAAATTCAGGGTAGCTATAGAAGTCTTTCTGTTACACAGTAGGTTTTTGTTACATGACATTTATTAACTTCTTGGAGTCCCACCTGTTCTTTCCACATGACTTTGCATTGTTTGGCTATATACAGACTCTGTACACCTCAAGAAAGCAGCAAATCTTTGTTTTCTTTTCTTTATATAAAAATCAACCCTTTTAAAGATTCATACTAGAACTACTGTCTCCTATCATATTTTCTGAGGCAACATCTGGCATAAAAACTGATTGCAAGTATGATCAGTTAGGAAGATTTTCTTCTAGAAGTCTTCCAGTTGGCTTTATTCCCAGAAGTCAGCCGAATGGAAAAGAAAAATCTATTTGGCACTGTCTCCAGTTGCAATTACTCATTCTTCAGGTAGAACAGTTTCCCCCCTTGGGGAGGTTTTGCTGACATGCAATTCAGAGGATAGGTTCTGAACTGCACTGGAACTGGTATGGCCTCTGGGATTCTGGACAGGTGCTTTCTGATGCCTAAGGAATTCAGAATCCAAGGTCATGCTGTAAAAGAATAATAGAGGTTATCCCCTCCAAAGTTTAAGCATATAACTATAGGTATAACTTGAGGAATTTAAATGTAATCCTATCATTATGGCTAGTAGGCTTCAGCTGCAGACGTTCACCTATAATTAAGCAGAGTTATTCATAAGGGGCTTTGGCCAAAGTCACAGCAGCATTGGTAGCTCAGGTCATTGTTAAAATAGCAGGGGCAACTGAGGCCTGAGTACCTCCTGTGGACCTAATGTGGGAGAGTAATGCAACCCTGCCCATGTGTGCTCACTTTGCCTCCATGAGTGGGATATTTGTCTTCCAGTTCTCCTGAATTCAAGAGTAGGCATCATGGGTTTAATACCTCTCTGCCTTTCTCCTCAGGCCATAACAGACACCAATGCAGGCTGCTTGCATTGGCCCCATATACATCCTTTACACTCCATAAGAATGCTTCTATGGATAACAAAACAAGTAAAGGTCCAGCTTCCAACTCCTCACCCTTCTACTGCTCCCTGCTGTTCATCACTCCCAGACAAGAGCAAAAATCAAACAGCAAATCTCTTCCTTCTGGCTGCCAGATCCTTGGCACAGCACCATCAGGCAAGACCAAGTACAATCTAGGAAAGGAAAAGTAGCTCATATTTAAAGTGGAACATTAAATACTATATCCTAGAATACTGTGTTCTGATGTGGCTTCCAATAAGCAAAGGAGGAGTGACGTGAGATTTTTGTAGTTCTAAAAACACCTAACTGATAAAATCCAAGCAGTGGTGAAGGTAAAAATCATACAAAAAGAGAAATAATTTTACTATTCAGATAATAAACACCTCAGATTAAGTTAAAACAAAAATAATTTAAAATCTCCAGTCTTCATCTGACAGTTTATTCTGTTTGATTACACTTTGCATTTTACTTCCCTGGAAGAGCATCACCAGCAATGTCGCATTTCCCACTGTTTTTCAATAGCTTCATGTTGAGATTTCCAGGCTGTGCTAGAATAAATAGCGCTGCTTGGAAACTGAAGCAGCATGCAAGATTGATCATTTGCTCAAAACCAACAGTTTTCAAGTAAATGAATGGGATGTAATTGCATTTCACCTTGAAAATGTAACCATGCAGCATTAGGATGTACCCTTCCTGTTGAGTTTACTCAGTGACACTTGCTTATTAGAGACAATTCTGGGTCACTGCACTATTTGTATATGGATAGTAGCTCATGAACATGTAGTTTGTAGTCCTGCATGGATCACTCCAGTGGTATCTTCTGACCTCTTATAACAAAGACAATCCTCATACTCATTTCAGGTATTTGTTTACCTCATCTGAAGTTTGCACTATGACCTTGAGGCCAAATCCTCCATGATTCACCATGTGCAAGGGCTCCATAACTCCCTCATGATCCATGAGTTCTCTAAAGAAGCCAGGCCTGACCAGAACTGTGTGCATTAGGTTCAACACACACATCTGAGGTTTGGTTTCTGCCAATATATGCCAACATTCTAATAACTGCTCCAGAAATAACTACTGACAACAAAATATCTCAAAAATCAAATAAAATCTACCCTCACCTCTCCGTGGAAATATGCAGTGACTAGAATTTTTCCCCCTCATTTTCTCTGCCAGCCTACCATATTATTATTCAAACAGCCCTGCTAAATGACTAGGTTTACCCAAACTACTGCAGATGTGCCAAACTTGCACAAAGCCAAATAGAGAGCTGTTCAGCATGACCCCAAGAAAGCATCCATGCAGCAACACTGCTTCCAGTCCTCAATACAGAGAAAGACAACTCTGCAGATCCTTTCAGCCAGGGACCAACAAAACCTTTTCATTACTGAGAACTGAGTGGTTTCAGTGAGACAGCAAATAGCACACACACCATGGTGTCTCCCAGCAAGAGGAACACAAATAATAACTCGCCATCGGCACACTGGCCTTGGACTCCAGCTTCATATTAGAGTATTTGCAATGCAAGTCTGTCCCCAGCGGCTGCCAAACATTTTGCTTCTGGCAGTAGCCCTCTGCATCGCCCCCCGCTGTACGTCACCATTCCCAGATACCTCCCCATCTCTTCTCTGCTTCCCTGCTCTGTGCATCTGCCCCAACCTGAAGCTCCATTTCCCTAGAGACTCCGATGAGGGTCAGCCACAGCTGTCAACATTAGGCAAAGCCTCTGGGCTGTGAGAGGTGGGGCCAGTGCCTCAGCTTTGGGCAGTTAACTTTGAAGTCTTTCAGGATGCTGTGTACTCACCACACCAGAACAGCCTGGCAGGGGGCCTCAGAGAAAGGAGGCTTTTCTATGTCTCTGTGGCAGCAGGAGGAAATCCTGCCCATCCTGCCACTGACAGAGGAAGGGAAAGGCAATCTGTGCCAGAACTGCAGGCAGAGCAGAAGCACAGTGACAAAAACCAAAGGCAAAGCATGAGAAATGTAAAAAAGGAACCAACACTGAAATCTCACCGAGGACTTTGGCTTTTGTCAGGTTGTTACACTGACATTGTGACATGCTGGGCTTCCGACCCTGGCTATCAGGCAAGCCCTATATATAAAGTCAAATGGGACTTTACGTTCAACATTATCACATAGCAGGCTGTAAAATCAGTCAGGTGGATGGGCTGCAGGACTGAAAACAAAGGATTATGGCATGTGACAAGTGGCTGTTCAAAGAGAAGGAACCAGGGATACTATGGCAATGGGGATCAGTAAAACACTTAGACCGGGTGCCTCATTAAAGTTTTTAATTAGTGCTTAAACCATCCACATGACAGGAGAAAGTTGCTCTGTAGAGGCTCTGGTGTGTCCTGGGAGAGGAGCAGGAGCTGCATCTGGGCAGGGAAGGGACATATTTGGGCAGATGCTCGGTGCTGTGTCCCAGCAGCAGCTAGGAAGAGAAGGGCAATAAGCCTGGGAGATACCAGCAAAACTTGTGTCAGAGGGCTCCTTAAGCTCTTCTCCTCAAGGCTGTCACTTTCCCCTTATCTGCAGGGCTCATGAAGCTGCAGGAATATTCTGGTGCTAAACTAGGAAGACTCTAAGCAAAAGTGAACAGGCTGAAAGCTGAAGTAGCTATACAATAGGTCAGGGTCATCCCAACAACAGTATAAAAAGCTGGAAACCAAGAGTAGAAATCGCAAACTAGATGAAGACAGGATTCAACCTGGAAAACAAAGGGCATTTAGTAAGGAGGAAATAATTCACCAACTAACATTCCTTTTGGCAGAAGAGGGAAGAGTTCTGGAAAGTGAAACTATATTGATCTAGCCCTAGAAGAGCTAGAAAATTAGAGAAAGAGACACAAAGAAATTAGCTAGAGGACGAAGGCAACACAGAGCTGAGTGCTGGGCAGGAACCCACTGCTCAGTTCAGGGCCGTGGCTACCATGAGAGTCTGACACACTGGGAGGAGACAGAAGGTGACAGTTCCTTATGCAACTATGGGGAATTGATTTGTGATGACAGTATGTGTTCCTTGTCTCTGAGGAGACATAGAAACATTTTACAAGCATTTGTAAGGAATACACCCAAGCAGGAGTGAGTGAAAACTACTTTGAGAAGACAAAACGAAAAGAGGGAAAACTGAAGCTGAAAGTAACTCAAAAGCTTTTACCAATGAGCTGTAATAGGTTGTGAAACAGCTCTCATGAATAGAGCAGAGAAGAACCCTGGTATGGGCAGTTTTAAAGCTGGATAGGAAGAAAGTAAATAACACATGAGCATTGGAAGGCATAGGGAAGAATTTTTTGAAGTGATACAAAAACTTCTACTCACTCAGTCTGTAGTTCCAGTTTTCCACTGCCCCACATCCCTTGCTATCATTAGTAATGATGCAAAACTGGAAAATGTTTATTAAAGCATAACCTTATAGTACTGCTCCACCTGAGCACATAGATTTCTAGACATATCGAGCCAACAGAGAATTAGGCTTTATAATTGTGTCTGGGAAAGTGACTCACTAGCAGCAATCCACTTAAACTCCTCCAGTGATCTCCTCCTTCCCCATCCCAAATCTCCTTTGGTCTTGATGAGGTAGGGATATGATTCTGTGTCTGGAAAGTGTGTGTTAATGTCTCCTATGTCACAGCCATGTTAATGACTCCTAAAGTCACATCCAGCTGCTTCTAAAAATCTCCTGATAAATCCCTTTTTAATTGCATTTGGGAGACCACTTGCAGGGCTCCCAAAGATGCACACAGAAACCTGAAAAGATCAAGGCCAAGTACAGTCCCGATGAAGGCTGAAATAGCAACATGCCAAATGCTTGGAGGAGCCTCCACTTTACCTGGCATATACTTACCAGCTTAATACTTCCCACATGGCTACAGCTTGACAGCTACGGTGCTACAGCAAGTATGAATGGTTAGCCCCATCAGCTAGAAGGCTGGCCTCTTCAGATAGCAGATCTGTCCCCTGGCCTGAGGATTTTTCACATGGCTAATAACCAAGCTTTATAACTGTCCCTGTTGTGGCCTGGATAGCTGTTAAGATGATTGCAGGTACAGAGGCAGGAAGGGCCTTTCTATGAGTTCCACAGAGATGTCTATGTCAGCCATGTGCGCGGATAGTCCAGGGTCAGAGGCAGAGGCAAAAGCAAACTTGAGGTGAGAGTCCAGGTTCAAGCACATGGGTCTTTGGGGCAGGGGGAGCATCAGAGACCAATTACCAGGGGACAAGGGGGCGGCACAAAGGTGGAGTTTGGGCATGGGAGCCAACAGGGAAACAGGGTGGGAGTGACCGAAAGACTGAGGGACAGGGAAAGGGGCACAGGGCTGACCAATGGAACAGAACAGGGGTACACTGGCATTTGCTGTTAGAGAAGCCTCTTGTGTCTCCCTAACTAGGGAATGCTTCTCAGGGTCTCCACATGTCCCCTGCAGACTATCATGATGATGAATGAATGAGATCAGACTAGTCAATATGGCTTACTGGTGAAGTTTGCTCACTTGCTGTGGATGCATCATTACTCTGTGCATTCATTCAGCACTATCTTTGCCCGCACAATGTGAAATGACAACCAACCTGCAGCTCCTCCTTAGCTGTCTGCTAAGAACTCCCAAGCCTTTATAGATCCTTCTTTTGATCTGCATCCTTGTCCTGAGCCATCCTGGAAAGTTGTTTGGTGAGCACCATATCCTTCCTTATAAAAGCAAAGCATATCAAGGCATACCTGTAGAAGTTAAATGAGAAATTGCTGAAAAACATTGACTTCATAACACGTTGACCAATGGCGCATTTACCACTCCCGTCCTCTGCCTGAAAAAAACAGAGTTGCTCCACTAAGTGGCACAGATGCTCTGCAGCTCCCCAAGCAGCAGTGATCCTCTTTCAGCTGAATGTTATTTCCAGAGCAAAGCATTCCGCAAATCCACTGAGGCTGCCGAGCTCAGGATTCCTGTAGAAACCAGGGATATTTCAAAGTAACTGCAAACACCATATTCAAAGTGGGTATTCAAAAAGGTGTACTGTACTGCCTGACACATCTCTGCATCTAGCAATAACTTACTTACACTAGGACAAAAGGGAATAAGGTTTCATGGTTGGAAACTGAACCGAAATCTGAGAGCTTTACCATTCCTTTCCAGCTCTGGCTTGAATTCCCTAGGCAGCCTGAGGCAGGCACTTCCATCTCCCTGGGGCTCAGTTTGCCATCTGTAAAACTGGGTTAGCATCTCCTGTTCTTTCTTATACCCCCTTTATCCTTCTCTATATTAATGGTAAATACAGATGGGCTTGTTCATGTACAAGAAAAACAGTGCAAAACAGGAGGCACGACCGTGAAAGGGCCGCTCATTTAGGGAAGGTCTGCAGGGATAGACATGAGCTCGGAGGGGCAGGTGCAGGGCAGGAGGCACGGATGAAGGGATGCGCACACAAGGAGTGGGGATGCCTGCACGGAAGTACTCTCCAGGCAGGCCAGGAGCTTACCAGCCACCCGAGCCAGCCCCGAGCCGCTCCCGCCGCAGCAGCGCCGGGCCCGGCCCCTCGCGGCGGGGAGGCAGGGGCGGGTCCCCCGCCCGGCCGCAGCGCTGCCCCCAGCCCGGCCCGGCCCGGCGGCGGGGCTGGCTCCCCCCGCGCCCGCCTCCGCCAGCCCGCCCCCCGCGCGGGGCTGCAGCGGGCAGCGCGGGGTGCCGCAGCCTGCGGGCGGCCGCCGTGCCCGCCGCCCCGGGCACGGGGTGCCATGGAGGAGCCGCCTCCCGCCTGATCCCCGAGCCCTCCGGCACCGAGACAAAGAGCGGGGCTGCGGCCGCGCCCGCCCGGTGAGTGCCGCGGGGGACCCGGGGCGGGCGGGGGGCTCCGTCTTGCGCCGCGGGCGGCGGCCCGGGAGTAGGTGTCGGTCCCGCTGCCAGCCCTTTCTCCGTTCACCCATTCATCGCGGGCAACCTCGTCCTCCACCCCGCCAAACCCAGCGCACCCAGAGCATCCTCGTTCGTAGCCCGGCCACCCTCAGCCCAGACTGTCCTTCCCGGCCCAGACACAAGCCGTGCACCCCCAGCATCCCCGTTCCTTGCCGAACGATTCTGCGCCCACTGCTCAAACCTGCCGGAGGACTTAGAATGCCCCCCGCGTCACCCCGAACACCCCCGTCACCCCAAACGCCCCCGCGCGCACCACAGGGCACAACCCGCGCTTCCCAAGCCTCCCGCACCACGCCCCTGTGCCCGACCGCCCAAACACGGCTCCGCGCCCCGGGCACCCCGCCCCCGGCACTGCCCCTCCGCGCCCAACATCTGTCGCTACCTGCCCCCTTCCTGCACAAACACAGCCCAGCCCTGGCACCCCCGGTGCACGCCTCGCCTCCCCCTCCCAGCCGCTCCTCTCCCCTGCCCGGGGACACAAAGGGGTCTGTGCGCCCGCTGCCCGCCCGCTCACCCGCCGCCGCTCTCTGCCCCGCAGGCCGAGCCATGGTGGAGCCGCCGGCCGAACCTCCCCCGCAGCCCTGCCCGGCGCCCGGGGGGGCAGCGGGGGGAGAGCCGGCCCGTCCTGGAGAGCAGTCGCCGCTGCTGCACCTGGACCTGTACAACTTCGACTGCGCGGCGGCGGAGGGCAGCCGGTACGTGCTGACCAGCCCGCGGTCGCTGGAGGCCTGCGCCCGCTGCGCCGTGCGGCCCGTGGAGCTGCTGCCGCGGGCGCTGGGGGACCTGCTGAGAGAGGCGCCCGGGCGCTCCATGCGAGTGGCCGCCGGCCTCTACGAGGCCTACGAGCGGGAGCGCCGCCGCAAGCTGCAGCAGTGCCGGGAGGAGCGGGAGAGGATTATCCGGGAGGAGAAGAGGCGGATCCTCGCGCCCCTGGGCAGCCTGCCGCCTTCGCCCGCCGCCCGCGTTTCGTCCCGGGCTGCGGCCGCCGCTGCCGGCGGGCCCCGGACCCATGGCGGGGGCAAGGCCCGGGCATCGAGGGGTGCCAAGGGCAAGAGCCACTCTCTGGACTCGCTGCAGAAGCGCCGCGAGGGTAGCTGGGGCAAGACCTCCTCTGAGTCGGGCGCTTCGTCGTCCTACAGCGGGGAGAGCCTGCGGGAGCGCGGGGGCAAGGTGTGTGGCCGGGGGCGGGGGGTAGCCGTCGCCAGTGGGGCTCTGCTGGGGCGCAGCTTCAGCCTGGGCGACCTCAGCCACTCACCACAGACTGCCCAGAGAGTCGAGAGGATCGTCAGGGAGGTGAAGAGGAAGAAAGGTCTCTCAGAGGTGCCGGAGAGAGACAAGAAGATCGCGGCACTGATGATCGCCAAGCACCAGGAGGCCAGCCTCCTGCGGGAGCAGCGGCAGGCAGCTCATCTGCAGTGGGACAGCCAGCGGCGCCTGGCTGAGCAGCGGAAGGAGCAGGAGGAGAAGGAGAAGCAGAGGGCCCTCCTGCAGGGTCAGCGGATGTGGGAGAGCCAGGTGGAGAAGCGGCGAGGGAGACTGAACCAGGAGCAGGAGGAAGCCACCCTGATGAAGCAGAGGCAGCTCCTGGTGTGTGAGGGGAGGTGGAGGGAGCAAGCGGAGAAGCAGGAGCGGCTTCGGAGGGAGAGGCTGGAGAGGGCCATCAAGGAAGACAAGCAGAAAAAGCTCCATCAAGAGCTCAACCTGAAGGCGAAGGAAGAGGTCAAGAAGGAGCATCAGGAGCGAGAGGAGCAGCTCCTGCAAGAGAAGCTGTCCACAGCTGCACAAAAGAGGCTGAAGAAGGAGGTGCAGCTGCAGAAGGAAAAGAGACTATTCAACCAAGCAGAGAAGCTGAAGCATGAGGCCTTGCTCAAGGAACTGGCCAAGCAAGAGGCAGAAGAGAAAGAAATGCTGAAGGCATCCCTGAAGATGAGTTTGACAAAGGCTCAGGAGAACTATGAGCAGCTTGTGGAGAAGAGGAACCAGGAGCTGAAGGAGAAGGCCAGGCGTGAGGACATGCAGATCCAGAGAGCTAAGCTGGCAGCAGAGAAGAAGGAAAGAGAGCAGAAGGAGCACTTGGAAGCACTGGCTAGAGAGACAGAGAGAAGGCTCCAGCATGCTGCCCAGGTGGCTGAAGAGGCTGTCCAAGAAAAAGCCCGCAAAGTGGTCTTGAGCCGTCTGGAAAAGGAAAAAGTCCAGAAACTGAACAAGCAAAAGGTAGAAGAGTATGAGGACTTACGGCGCAGGGAAATTCTCCTCTCTATAGAGAGGAAGCTGGAGAGAAGTGAGCAGATTTTCAAGGAGAAGAAGACTGTTTTAGAAAATGCCAGGTCTGTTGCTCGAGCATCCTTCCATGTCCGGGAAAAGGTGCGGGAGGAGACGAACATGCGCACCTTTGACAAGATGGCCTTCGAAGCAGAACTGCATGCTCACCTTAGTAAGAAATGAAAGATCTTGTTATGGGTGAGTGAGGATGCACCACTGGTTATCCATCGTAATGTGACAGAAAGCTCCTCGGCATGAGTGTTTTAAAAACAGTGAAAACCAACATCCACCCTAATTCCATATTTTGGGGGAGCAGGGTACCGCACAAAATGTGGCAGCTATTTCACATACTGTTTTAAATACATTTTTTGTTCTGGGTGTGTTTTAAAGACTGACCTTAGTCATCTTTACAGAGAGGAAGCAAATTTTTGTGTCCTCCACCCCACAAGCACATGTATTTTTTCAGAGGGCTGCAAAATCTGCTTGAACCTCTGAGTTACTGACTGATTGTTTACACCAGAGATGACTACAGCTGCACCCCCCAGCTGGAAATGCAAACAGAGGCTACTGACTACTAGAGCCTGCTGAATACAATCCAAAACCACTCAAGCTGATTCTGCCTGGAGTGATGGGCAGTTTGGTTTAAGTTAAGGGACTACATTTTCAAAGCTGCTGCACTCCCATGCTGAAGGTGAGGAAAGCTGGAGTACAGAATGCCATATACCCTTGGTGCCCCTTGGCTGCTGCTAGTACCAAGCTAGGGAAAGCACAGATCAAGGCCATGTAAGTAGACATCATGATCAGAGCTGGGCAGAAGCTGTCTGAAAGGGCTTACAAACACAATTTCGATTTTACTTTTTGTAACTGTTACCCCTCCCAGATATCCTCACCTCTCCTTTTCCAAGTTTCTCTTACAAACATCTGTAGAATTCCTTCTTTTCTTTTGGAGGAGGGAGAAAATGAGAGAAATTTGTGGACAGTGCACAAACTGACGAGCACCCACACAAGTCAGTTGTTCATTAAGATATAAAAGTGAATGTACCTGTAGAATCTGTACTTTGGGGAAATTACAGAGGTCACTTGTAAATGGGAATCACCACCCTTAGGAATTCTGCAAACTCAAGAAGACCACCTTATCCAATTTGCCCTATCTTGAGCAGGGTACTCCAGAGTTCCAACCTTACAGCTCTCATGAGCTCCATACAGTGAGACATTCGCCCAACTCTTACCATCATCTACTGAGCAGGGCAGCATTTCTCTGCCACTGGTGCTAAGAGTTGTATTCTTATATAGAGCACAAGAAAGAGTAGATGCACAAAAATAAGGTACGTTACAGATTCTCTTAGTTGAGGATCATGTCTTTATGAGTTAACTCAATACTGTGTATAGGGAACTGAGTCCTTCTGCAAGTAAATACATAGAAATATGAAAAGCCTACCTGTGCCCTGTGCCCTGCGTTCAAGTACAACAGTGTTCTGCTCCAGGTTTCCACATTTACTCTTTGTTGAGTTGGAGTTGCAAGCACACATCCAAAGCAGGCACTTTGGTTTGTTCTTTTCCTGGCTCCAAGCAGCATCAGCTCCGTTCTACCATCTGTGACACCGTATTGGGTTGCTCTGGTGATAGCAGTCAGACCTGGAGCATGGAGGAGAAGCAGCAAGAAAAGACAGGATCTTGTTTCTTTGCGGCTGTCTCTGATGTGCAACACAGTAGAAGAGACAACCAGAAGAGGGTTGACACATGGCACAGACGTGCAGTCTCGCGTGCATAGATTGCTTACCAGAATTTCCCAGGAGGTAACAGCAAGTCAGAGTCCTCCTAGAAGGCTTTAAAGAAGGTCTTAAATGAACAGTAACAGTAACAATAGACCAAATACACCTTGGTGCCCTGCAAGGCTAGAGGTATTACACAAACTGTGTTGAAAATTAAGAAGTAGGTATTTTTTTATTTTTACAGGACTTGGTCTTTGAAGCGTGGTACGATTGGTGGTGTTGAGGGCAGGCAGCATGAAAGTAGGAATTAGGGCACCTGAGCAAAGTTTTTTCTGTCAGTCATTGGCTCAGTGTGTAATGCCAGGCAAATCCTTAGAGGCTGGACCTGCTCCTATTGATATAAACGGAAGCAGAGGTGGGCTCTTGGGCTTGCTGGGACTCACAGGAAAGAGTAAGACTTGGCCCAGCAAAGCACGTCAAAGACTTCAGACAAATGTTGCTTATAAAGCACAAAGTAATATTTATTTATATATTTATTTATTTATTTATTTATTTGAGTGGTTATTAAAATAAAACATCCCTTGGTGAAAAGCATTAACACCCAAATCTGCTAGCTGTGGAAAGGACAGCTGCATTACTGTTTCCAGCAGGGAGGCTGTCCCCTCACCATCTTCCTCAAAGCACCAATTAGAAAAGTGAAACAAATCCTGCTCTGACACTGGACAAAACAGACTTCTCCACATGTTGTCCATGCAGCAGTGATCTGTGTGTGCCCTTGTAGCTGCTAAGACCTAGAAAAGAGATGGCCAGTGGCCCAAATCCAGGGCAAAACTGCCCTTGCTCCCTGACAGCACTAGAGTTGGGATAAAATATACAGTGACTCCAGCATAGCCAATGTTTCATCTGGTTTGTAGCCTTTGGGGCTGCAGAGAAAGCCTGCCAGCATGGATATGAGGGCTTTCGCTTCCCATCTTGTTGCACTGTGGTTGAAATTCACTGCTTGTTTCATTTAGCAGAGGGAAAATGGGGAGAGCTGGGAAACAGTGAAAAGAAGGCAAATGGTTGTGTGAATGAAGAAGGCAGCCTCTAACTGGAGCAGCATGTTTTCCCTAAAGCTCTACTGCAATCTACCTGAAGATTGTCCAAACCTCCCTCTGACAAGGGCATTTCCAGACAGAGAACCTTCTGCAGCCCAGGAGACATTTTGGCCACTGACTGTAATTACACCTGGGGTCCATCTCTTGCTGCTGACTGAGTTTGACACCTTGGGGCTACAGCTCAACTGATCAACACAAACCTACATGATGGTAATTGAATTGGCACTAGTGTTCCTGTACTGTGCAGTGTACAGCTCAAGTTTTGAATGTGCAATCTGAGAAAAAAATATTTTTTTTTCAAAAGACATTAATCTGTGTATGGATATATTTTGTTTCTGTAGTGGTTTAAGTCCAAAGTCCATGAAATTCAGTGGAGTTAATGAGTTTAAAATTGCAGCATGGAAAATCTAACTCAGCAGTTTGGGTGGAGGCATGAGAGGTATTTATTGGGTCTGCTTATGCTTCTGTTTATTTGAGAAGGAATTTTACTACTGGATTTCTGTAGGAACAGAAATTAAACCCTGTGTCACATGCAAAAAGTATGGCCCTTTTAGATGGGGCTTATTTGGTGGTTTTGCTATTGAGCTGCAGGTCAGGGAGAACTAAAAAAGTAATCAGCATGGAGGAGAAGCACTGACTAAGGAGCAGTTTCTTTGGCTGAGCTCTGGAGGAATTTTGGAACACAATGGAACATGTTTTTTATGTTCAGAAACTTGTTTTATGTGGACTGTCCAGTTTTTAATGGGACCTGGGCTGACATTGGAGCCCTTCAGTGCTGGAGAGATCCAACAATCTTATCTGCATGCTTCCTCTTCACGCAAAATTCATCACTAAAACACATTCCCTCTGTCAAGGCTGAATTTGGCTTATATGTCTAAAAACTATTATGAGGTGCAGCTGCATCACCACTAGTTAATATTTCACAAGGTAAATTTTAAGCCAGTTTATACTAAGTCCTTTCACCACATGAATAAGAGGAAGGATTAGATTTCTTAGCTTTGTACCTAATATTTTCCTCTTGGGATGCTTATGGAGCTCCATACTTGTTCTGTGCCAAAATTTCTCCTGATGCCAAGGGAATTCTGTTCGCTAAACAAATGCTGAATATGCAGTGCTCACAGGTTTGAGAGGGGCCTTAGTTTGATTTACATGTCTTCATTAAGCCAAGGTTGGACAGGGAGGCATTGGAAACAGAATTTGCAATACACAGCAGGCTTATCATATCCTACCTGAGGCTGATTTCTCATTGCTGCAGTTGTTGTATCAAAGAGAGACTTGCTTTCAGCTGTGGGTGTTCTGCTGGTAAAGACAAAAATTAGCAGTTGAAATGCCAGTTTGAACTTTTTTTTTGTTTGGGCTATTTTTGGTTTTGTTTTAAAGAATATGCAGCAAGCTCTAAGGATGAGATACAAAGCTAGTGATATGTGACACATTATGAATGGTAACTGGTGTCTTCACACATAGTTCTACTCTATGGACCTGGGACTGTACTGTTGTTCAGCAGAGCAGCCACTACATCCAGGGGAAAGGAGGTGCTCTGTGATCTGTTCTCAGATCACACAGGCTCCCTTCAAAGCTTTTCAAATCAGATGTAAGCTCTAATGCTTTGCTGAGTCAAGCTCCTAGGGAATATAGTTTGTTGGGATTGGATTTAACCTGCATAGTTGTAGAAGAAGGCTGTCATAGGCGAAAAAAAGGAAGACCCTGGCTTAGCCCAGTCCTGGAAATGAGCCCCAAGGCACCTACTTTGCAGCGCAGCACAGGGATGTTGTGGTGGGAGCTCATGGAGCCCTAGTACAGCTGCCTGGGGGAGTGCAGCCCCACAAGTCCTTGGCAAGCAAATAGCACCCACTCTAAAGAGCCAATACAGAGGCACAGTGAGAAAATCATGCTTCTGGCTTCTAGGCAGGCAGCAGCTCTGCCCTCCTTTTTGGTGAGATATTACTAGGTGATGTTTGAAGAGAAAACACTGGAAACAAGGAAAAAAAAATGCAAAACTCTTCCAACACAAGACCTGGAAACAGATTCTCCATTCATGGAGAGCATCCACAACTCTGGAGAGGCCAGTCTTCAGAGCCTTCATAATGGAATATGCCCCATATCCCACATGCATCTTAACACTAGGACATGAAAAAAAAATTGGTTCTAGGTCTGACTTCTTTGTCCTTAGCCCATTCTTTGAACATGCATCTTTACTGTGAAACATTATCTTGTTATTGGAAGATTTTAGTCTGAAAGGACCCAAGTCTTTCTCTGGTAACTTTGCACTCATCTCCTACATCCCTGCCATTCAGCAAGGAATCCTCTGCATTACAAAACCACTTTGGCAGTAAGAGTCACCCTGTATTACAAAACCAAAGTACCAGTGCTATTTTGTTCTTATGTGCTTTACACAGCTCCCTGCATCTAATCTCAGGATGTGGCTGTGAGGTAAACTAGTTGTCGCCCCCAGCCTAAGTATAAGCAAACTGAAGCAGAAAGAGCTGATGTGATTTGCCTCAAGCTGTGCTGACCTCCCTGATCCAGCTGGAGCTCTCACTCACATCCTCTCTAATCCCCATGCAGTCCTCTAATTAACCTCTCCTGGTTGCAGTGGAGGGATATCCCTGTGCCTCTGCTGTGGCAGCTCCCTGACTCCTGATCTGCAGCTGGTGCTTCATGGAGGATAAAGGCTTTAAGCCACCAGGCACCACTTCTGGCCATTGTCCCCAAAACCTGAAACACTTATAAATGGGGGGCCTGAAGGTTAGATAAGGCTGCACTGGGAGCCCAGGTCAGGGGCAGGGTGAGAGGAAGGTGCACTAGCAGAAATGGGCAGGAGATACAGATAGAAATGTTAAAGCAATGAGTAAACATGGACTGAGCATCTTTATACCACCCTGACTAGCTAGAATCACTTATATCTCTATGTATGAAGCATACAGTAACACTTTCTTTCAGCACATTAAACTTACAGGGCCCAGTTCATCCCATTAGTTACCTCTCTAGGGCCAGCAGAGTTATTCCAGGAGCCAATGCAGCCTAGATATATTAAACTTTTCATTATTTATTTAAATCACAGTGGCTTGGCAGGGCTTATGCTTTCAAGAACTCAGTGAAAATTTCCTCCTGCCTGAGCAGTACCCAGGCAATGGGATGGGAGGATAACATATCCGTATTTTTAGACTGGGTGACAAATTTATCAATACCCTGATGCTGGACACTGTGTTCCTGGGTGTTTACAAAACAGTGTCTGCTTAGGCAGCTCAGTGCAACTGAGAGGAAGAGCAGCTGGCACAGAAGTACCTTGCTGAACAGTAAGCTAAACAGTGGGGAGTAAGAGATTTGGCTCTTAACTGTTGGGTGCTACTGGGAATGTTTTGGTTTGTAAGAGGGTGATGCAATTATTTAGTCTCTTTTTTAATCACCTCCAAAGGAAGCTGTACTATTTTTGACAATTATTTAATGATTTATAAGAGACATGAAAATGAATAAGGAATGGAGCACCGAACACAGATGTGTTGGTAAAGCTGAAAGCCATTTTTCTTTCCCTCGTGAAAAAAAAGCCATATTATGCCAGCAGATGAAAGTTCTATTAAGTGCCACGTTGCAGGCAATTTCTTAGACCCTAGGATGGGACCACTCTGTTCATAAGCTTTGCTACTTACACACCTGTCTCCTGTATATGCTAACAATGCAGGCTTCATGTTTATGTCCCAGAAACAGCTATTTATTCAGATTTCAAAGAAAAGGTGAGATGCACGAACAGGCACTATTTTCTCTGTAGAGAGACCACTACACAGCCATCCTGAGTGGACTTCGTTCACACCTGACATGAACCCTGATGGAGGAGTGGTACTTTGTTCTCATCAGGGAATTTCAGCAGCCCTCATCCAGACATTCTAGGAGCCTCTGCACCATTTTCAGCTTCCACCTGAAGCTGTCAAGCTGCCCTTGTTTCCTAGTTTGACCCTGAGGCTCCTTCTCCTGTTGCCTGCAGCTAGGTAGCTGGGGAGCTGACCATAGGATGCAGCCAAGTCTCCACTTGTCTGCAGAGGCTTCAAGAAAACTAATTTGCCCTGCTCATCCTTTAAGTGGGGCATGCCTGTGCATGAGCAACTGCAGGAACTGTCCGAATCTGAGCTTTGGGTGGCCTAAGTTGAAAACCTACAGAAGAATTGGGGTGTTGTGTCATAGCAAAGGGATGCTACTGTTTTATTTTTAATTATCAAACACAGCTGCTAATTTACTTCCCCTGCACTGCCTTCCCAGACAGTACCATGAATGGGGCAAGCATTAACAGCCCCAGAGGAAGTGCTTAGCTGTTGCCCTCCCCACTAAGACCAGTGCTTGGCATGGGAAGCAGTGCTCCTTCTTGCCTGAGAGAGAAGCTTTCCTTTCTGCAGTCATCACTGCATTATGCAGAGGTGCTCTGGGGACAGCCTGGCATCCTAAGATACATCCATCCTATCACCAGCTTCTCCTTAAGACCTGAACTCTATCAGTAAATTCGGATCTAGCTCATACATGTCTGTGTGACCTGTCATGGCAGGGATTTTAGATATGTTGTAACAGCTATAAGTCAAAATGCTTTTTCTGTTATCATTTCATCTACTGCTGTTCAGGAGGAAGTAAAACCTGGGAGGATTGTTGCAGTAAACCAGAGGTGACCTGCCTGCTCTCAGAAAAGGGTGGGCAGGTAGGCAAGCTGAAAGCTTCAGGGCTTTATGCAACACTAGAACACCTGACATCTTAGGTTAGCTGTAGATATATTCTGTATACCTTTTTATGCTAGCTGTCACTCCATCTTACATCTCTTGGGTGCTGTGGGTTTATAATATTTCCCAGGCAGAAGGCACTCTGTCTTGTAACATAAATTTTCTGTGATTCCTACAATCTTTAAAAAAACCTGAACAATCTATTTGTAGAATCAGGTATTTCAATGCATTTTACTTATGGTTCCATCAAAAGAATTGTAGAAGTACAGATTGCTGAAGGCAATGATGTTCACACCCAGAGCTACTGTCCTCTCTGTCTCTGATCAGACTGCACTGTGCTACTCTAGGGATTTCTTGCAGCTCCTACTATCTCTGGGAACCTGCAGATCCCTCCCTGCAAAGACACTGTACCATAGCAGGGATGCCACGTGATTCAGTCACAGCTAGCGAGTCCCCAAATGCACAGAAAATTTGCTGTAAGCTACCAGGGGGATTTCTGCAGAGTCTCCTGGAACCTGCAGGGCCCTTTCCATCTGTCCTGATGCCTGTGCTGTGAAAACTCCCATGCTGTACAGTACCTGCTGACCCAGTAATGCTGTCTGAGTCCTCTCCATAGCAACGCACTGCAGTGTCCTCAGGTACAGGGAGGCATCCTGCAAGCAGGCAAGGCTGGCCGGGGAGTTGATGTATCAGATGCATAGAGAATAATTTTAGCATAAGTTTCTCGGTGGGGAAATTGGAGGCACAAAATGACTCCTCAGAAGAAATGAAAGAACATCTGAAGAAGAAAGAAATCACAAAACAAGTTATTTAAATATTCTTAAAATCATAGGAGACATGGTTTATATGTCTCATGCAACAGATGTACATGGCCAAGCAGCTTCACACATTTTAGGTACCCTCAGGGAATGAAGAATGGTGGGAAGTACCTAGGACCTCAGGTAAGAAAGTTTTCCAACTAGGGTTAGGCCAACTCTGGTTGGCCAGAGTGGAAAATTGCAGAAAAACTTCAGACATCTCCAACCGTGATGGCTCTTATACCACTACAGCAAAGAAGCATGTCGTGAATGCATGGAGTGGGACCAAGGATGGAAAAGAGAAGCCTGGGATAAGCACATACAGGATTTAAACAAATGTATATATAATATAATGCAAATAAGACTGGGACCCTTCATGAATCTCATGATGAATTGTGAATTTATTTAGGTCTCCTTCCCATTGAAGCCTCATCCATTACAGCAGCAGAGAAATTGATTGAAATTCTCCAGAATGGAGAATTCTGGAGCACCCCACCCCAGTGGCTTCCTCTACCCCAGGCCTGCATGGGTGCTGCTCCAGGCATCTGTCAGGCAGCACTCCACAATATTAGGAAGAAGCCTGAGCTAAACCACCTCCCTTTGGGCTCTAGGGCAGCAGCCAAATGTGCCCAAGGTTCTACTGTGAAGCACAGGGTGATGAGGAGCACCTCTTTGAGTATTGGAATCTGGGCTGGCAGAAAATAGATTTTACCATGTTTCAGTGCTAGGATCAGGAGGATGAGCTAAGAAGAGGTATGTATCTCAAGAGCAAAGAATGAAGAAGCACTTTTCTACTAAAGACTGTTTTTATTATGCTTTTTTTGGGGGGGGGGGGCAGGGGGTTGGGGTTTTTTTGATTTTTTTTTTTTGGGGGGGTGGTTGTTTAGGTTTTGGGGGTTTTTTTTGTTTTTTATATTTTTTGTTTGTTTTGTTTGGTTGGTCTAGTGTTTTTTTGTTTCATTTTCTTTTATTTTTCAAGTTGTTCAGTTTTTCTTCCTCAAAGACCAAATTTGATATCAAACTGCCAGGGTTTGGTAGAGACCTACAGCATGCCAATAGTCCAGTTCTCATTAGGGAGCTGGATTGCTGGGTGACAGTGTTTTGCAAAGACCAGATCCATACCCGCCTTTATTTGTAAACAACCATTTTGATTCATCCACCAGACCCGGGATTGGTTCCTGCCTGCTAAGCTCACTTGCCCAAGGGCAAGCTCATGGTGACAGCTAGCACATTCCTGTGTCCAGAGGTGGCACCACAGCCAGAGGTAATCTAAGGCTGGGGCTGTTTGCAAAGAGAGCAGGGACCTCGTGAAAGGGAAAAGCCAGATTAAAGGGGAATCATAATCCTTAACTATGCAGTGACAGCCTGGGAAGAGAGGATTGCTCAAAAAACCCAAGGGTCTTCCCTCACGATAGTGCCTCAGTGCTGGCAAACTGCATGTGGGCTCGTGTCTCCATCTTCTCTGGCAGGGGCAAGCAACAGAATTACAGCAAAAAGCAGGGGACAGAAGTCTGGCTGTAGGGATGAAACCTCCTAGGTGAGACCCTGTCAGTCAAAGCTCTCCCCAGTTTCACTTGCAGACAGGACTCTAAATACCACTGGAAGAGTGGGCTTCAACCCTCAATTTGTACAACCTGAAAGCTGGTCATGCACCCATGCTCTGATGCATTTGCTGCACTTGCTTGGAATAAGGCAGACTTGTGGGGTTTTCCAGCACACCAGCTGCATGCTTCACAGCCATATCCCAGCCACAGCTTTGAAGCAGCAGGAAAGGTTGTATCTCATGCTTCCCCAGTTCAAATCAGCAGGATTAGTTGTTTATTCAGGAGTCCCTTCCCCCATCCGCAGGCAAAAATAATTATAAACCTTATTTTTATATATGCCAGCTAGCAGACACAGGATCTGTACACAGAGGGACTCCCTGATTTCTGACATGCCTAAGCCCTCAGACGACTGTGGGGTTTTTGCACCATATGGCTCTATCACTTGACAAAATAGTGCCCTAGATAGGCTGGTTGTTTTCCATTCTGCCACCAAATTAACTTAGGAGGATGGGCACATACAGCCACAGTTTCTGTGTTGTTGCCACCGTTTCTGAAGTCTTCAGACCTATTGCAAGCCACTGTATTTTTGCAGCTGCTCCTGCCCCCCTCCCGGACCAGCTACCAAAGGGATTAAACATGGCATGTTATCTACTGCAGTGGCTTAATCACTAAGCAAAGCACTCATCCCCTGACCACAAGGTCAAGGAATTATCTTCCTGACAGATAACGCAGCCAGGGCTTGGAACAAAATGAGGAGCTGAACTGTCACTGCAAGCCCACAGGCCACAGTTTATTACTGTTTCTGGGGAAGTAATGCTGCTAAGATGCTATGGAAGTGCAGCATGACTCTTGTCACCTGCCCCAAACTGTCTTTTGGTGTCAGGGGAAGATAAACACAGCAAAAACGGTATTCAGTTTTGGGTACATACATCCCCCTCTCTTAAACACCCCTTATTCCAGTCTTGTCCCTCTGAGAGCAAGAGGTTTTGATGGTTGAATGTTTTTGGCACTGTGTAGTAAAGAGACTGAAGAACTAACTGAGCACTAAGACTGGGCCAAAAGAGAGGTGACCCTGGGGCAAACATACATATCTAGAAATACAGTTTCAGAGGACATAGATTCTCCAAATCAGCTTCAGCAGAAGGTGGGAAGTCCTATTCCTGTGTAAACTGGCCTGTTAGGGCAGAGCTGCAGGGCCTGCCAGCCCCAGAGCTCACAGCACAGCGATGGGCTGCGAGAGGGCAACTCGCACCTGTGGGGGGAGAAGTTCTTCAGATGAGATTGAAATAGAGAGAGCCCAGGCCTACTGCCACCATAAAAGAGAGGAAAACTCCTGGCATGGAATGCCACAAGGCAAGGTTCTTACTAGGCACTAGCACAGGGTATTGCTCCCACAGCATTGCTGTGAGTGCCATGGGACCCTCTGCACAGAGCCAGGCAGGATAAGCCACGATCTCCTGCCTGGTGACTGCCAAGAGCAGCATCTTTTCGTAGGCGGGGAAGGTGTAAACTGAGATTACTCAAACAGGCTGAGAGGATGAAGCTCTCTAACTGAAGCTGGGTAATAGCTTGCAGCTCTCAAGGTGTCTTCCTCATGGTCACAGACATGATAGGGATTCCAGAGGAGGAATCATCTCTACAAGAGAAGAGTCTGATTGAAATTACACATGTGCTAAATCTTGCTTGTTGTGCCTTTCAAAAGCAGATAAGCAGTCAAATGACATCTCACCTCCCTCAGCACATCTTGTTTTTTGCAGTCCCGCTGCTCCATAAAGGCCCTGGTTGCAACCATTTGTTTGTGAAACATTCACACCCTGCCAAGTCTGTGTGCCTTACCTGTGAACAAGGGCCACACTGCAGCCAGAGCCACTGCTCTTCTCCATCTTCCCACCAGGAGATGCTTCCTGCAGTGCTGGTGTAGAATGTGAGAGAAGCAGCTCCCACCTTAAAGCACAAGATTAAGACAGCTTAGCAAATTTCACTATTCTTCAGTTATAAATAAAAAATGAAGATGTTTTTACTACTTTAGCTGAGAACATGAAGGGTCTGATTGTCTCTGAGATGTCTGTCTCTATTAAGCTCGGTGGATCCTTCAAAGAGCTCACTGAGGTTATGTGCATGTTGTTTATCCTCCTGGATATCAGTCCTTTCCATACTCCCACCTCCACCTAACAGCTAAGGCACAGCAGTGACACAGGCAGGACTGGCAGGCAGAGTAAGTTACCTGTCTGCTGTGCAAGGGGCCTGGATGAGCTAGCTGCAAATAAATGTCCTTTTTTCCTATCTCTTATCTCAGGCAAAGGAGACAACAACTCACAGTGCTCTGTGGAAAACAGGTTTAATAAAACTTTAGATTTTCCACTCAACTGCTGCTCCTCGGCTCCCCTCACTTTCCCACCTGCATTTTTCTGCCTTTGGGGAAATCTGATGTTACATGTTTTCTATATTGTTCTTAAGTGACTCTCAAGAGCAGAGATAGGGACATGCATTGAGGACCATCCACTTACATTCTGCCGGGGGCCCTCTCCTCAGTGTCTCTCCTATGGCCACTGTCCCTGCAGCCCCAGGATCTGCAGAAAGCACAATCCAAGCCTCAGTATCACTTTGTCCATAGCTGCACAACCCCTTCAGAAAAAACACATCTTTCCTCTAGAGCATGTGAAGAAAAGGACCCCTCTTAACCACATGGAAATCAAGCACTACCCTACCTGTCTTGTGTGTGCTTCTCAATACAGGCTGTGGAGGTAGAGCTGTGAAATACAGCTGGGTATGCAACCCAGAGCTTGTTCTGACCAAGCTACAAAGTGGTCTCCAGAAAGGGAAATGTCTGCACAGGTTCACCAGATCAGCTGGGGAATGGCATGAGCTGCTTTCTCCTCCTGTGGAGCTCCAGCCTGGCACCTCTACTTACTAATTTTCCCATTTAATTAAGTTTCATCTCCTCCCTATGAGTAGATTTTAATCATGACTTCTCTACATTTCTACCATGCTCCAGATGACAGCATGGCCACCAAAAACAGGACCATCTCTTCCAGAGGATTCACCAACCTTCAGCCTCCAAAGGTTACAGCACCTAGCCTGGGTAACAATTACTCTTTCCCCAAAAGTGGTCCATATATGTTTAGATACAAATAGCTCTTGGAAAATGCATGTAATTAAATATAGCCCCTCCAGTAGTAAGTCTAACAGCCTGGGACAGCAACTACTTTCCTTCTCCCCATTGGTAGTACCAAATCCTGCCTGCTGTCTGAGATGGGCTCCCTCCCACCAAGAACCCTGGTTCCTCTCCTTCCCCTTGCTCAGGCACTGCCAGCTGGGTTTGCCAGGTTTCCCTTGGGAACTCCTCTACCTTCTGGCTCTCAGTACACAGACAAGCCTCCTAGTCCACATGCTCCCCAGCCAGCTGCTGCTCCTGAACACCTCCTGGAGGGTCTGTGCTGGGTGTGTGTAGGAATGTGTTGGTCCAGGCAGCAGTTAATGCAGATGGGGAAATCCCCAGTGTATGCCAAAGATGACATGCCGCAAATCCTGTTCCCAAGCCTTCTTTTCCATAGATTAAGAATGGAACTAAAATTCACTCTGTGATAAGTAGGTGAAATGTACTTGTCTGCAGCAAGCAGAAGAGATTAGAGGCTGTTTTCAATAAATCTCTGAAGATTAAGGAGAAAGGAGATTCCATAAAGTAAAATCTGATTTGTCTTTGGCACAGCTGTCTGTCTTAAGATGAGTACCCACATCCCACTTCTGTACAATTCACATTTCTCCATCCACAGCCTCCATAAAGTTAGCTGAAGTCATAGCTTTACTACTGTAACCAGCATCCATAACATGGCAGGCTATGCTACCAGGGCTGTGGGGATGGCAGATACTGACCCATTTCTCCTTAGAAAAGAGGCAGGATTAATTTCACCTTACCTTGGGAACTCACACCCTGCCATGGCAAACATCACACAGGCAGAGAAAAAGCTGAATATAGTTCTGTCTGTCCTACTGTCTTCTGACCTTATACAGCACAACCTCCTTCTTCCATAATTGATGTCTCCTGCTGCAGAGGCAGCCACAGCATTTGATTCTCTGGCTATCCCATTACAGCAGTAGTAAGTGCAAGTCCATTACTCTGCAAAACAATTCAAATTAATTCAGAGCCTTAAACCAGGAAGTCTTCCTTTATAACACCATCTCTCCCTTGCTTCACTGCAGCTACAAGTCAGCAGCTCCATCCCTCCATTTTCCCCATGAGCCCATTGTCTGGGACACACATGTCATCTCCTCCAAGGAAACAGTTTCTTGGTTTTTTCAGTGACATTCAGAGATACTTAAAACATCCCTTGTGCATGTAAGAGCGATGTCTTTCCAGGCTCTTAGGGATATAGCTGCAGTCTGTTAAATCATGAAATAGGAAAATATTGAGGAAATTTCTGGCGCACCATCTGTCTGACTTGACTTATTTACATGATGCTAGAGCTAGGAAATGCACTAGTTTTATAGCCCTTGTGATTTGAGACTGTTTTTCCAGAGAAAAGCAGCAGCAAGGAAAAGGGCACATCATGCTTTCTATGTCCTTAGCTTCACCGAGGCTCATGGCCCAGCCCCCTGCTCTGGGACAGGCTGTCTGCCCCCATCCCCAGCACAGGAGCTGCGTGCTCAGCCGTGATCACATCCAGGGCAGCTGGGAAGGTGCTCGGCTGCGGGTCTTTAGCAGGTTGCTGAAAGACTTGGAAAAGCTGAGGCCACAGTTGACCTGGCAGCTATGGAGTGGAGGCACAGACATGTCTCTCATGCAGGATTAAGAAGCTGCTGTCCTTGTCAGGGCTTTCTCTGTGGGTCTGGCACTGCAGCTACAGTAGACATACAGTCTCCAGGGCCACCTTCATTTACAAAGCACACCAAGCTTCATCTGAGGGTCAAACTTCTTGGTCTGCTCTCTGCCTCTGAGGAAAAAACAGAAGTTACTTTTGGGCCAATTGTTTTCAGGGAAAACAATAAAATAAAAAAAACCCTGATTATGAAATATTTCTTTGAACAGATGACAAACTCCTCTGAGTGAAGGTCCAGTGGAAGGGACTTGTTCCTCTGCCTGCCCCTCACCCCTGTGAAACACACTGGGACAGGACCTGGCACAAAGACTCCGAAATGGCTCACGCTGCATGTCTGAGGTGAGGGGACACCCAGCACCACCCTGCCCAGGTCTGTACCCACATGTGGCCTACAGCCATGTGAGGTGGGCTGTGAAGCAGGGAGGGAAGGTGCCTGGTTAAGAGCCCGGGGTGTTCACTTGCCCATCGCTGTGCATTTTCTGCATGAAATGTTCAAGTCAGAAAGACTTTGGAGCAGGATGAATAATATTTTTAGACAAGAAGCCAGTGTTATGAAAAAAGCATGAGCAGCTATGAAGGCGTGTCTCACCTCCTTTGCACTCCAAGGAGAGCAGCCCCCCCCCCCATCTCCAACATGGCAGAGCTGTCCTCCCACTGTTCCTGGGTGCTGCAAACCCCACCAGGGTGAGGCTAATTTCCACCTTTGGGAGACAGTCCCAGCTAGCCAAAGAAGAATAAACAGAAAGCTGAGGGAGCAGCCTGGAGGGCAAGGTGAGGAACAGCCAGTTTGCAATCCTGCTCAAAGCTAGGGAGACCTGGAGAGACAGGAAAGGGTATATACTCACTGTGTAAAGCAGTATTTGTTTGCTAGCTTTGTGATCCTCTTCAAGCACAGACAGGATGGAAACTCCAGCTATGGGCAGTACACCAGAACCAAGGATTAGAAGCATATTTCAGGTCCCTCCTGTCTTCAGGACACTTCATTCCTTTGCAGCGTTCTACCCACAACAGCTATTCTTTGCTTCCCTGCTAGGACTGTTCTTTCTTTCCCATTCACCTGGAAAGCAACTGGTCTCTCTTGCCCTTCTCTGCTTCCTTGGTCTGGGAGTGAAGCAGAACCCATATGCAGCTCCCCTGACAGCCAGGCTGCACTTGGGAGCTGAACCAGAGGCTTATAGCAGAGCACTATGGGGGCCAGGATGAGGAGATGCTGTTCTCCCTTCAGGAAGGGAATAGAATAGCTCCCAGCCCTATTCCCAGTAGCCTTTCCTAAGGCTGGCTCACTAAATTGCTTCCTTCCATTCTGCTGCTGAAATCTTGGTGGCAAGGTCTGCCTCAGCATGCTGAAATCCTGAGGTGGCAGGAGCAGCTCGAGCTTTGGGCATGGGGCTCTCTGCTCCTGGGTGGCAGCAGAGCTGTAGGCTGAGCTCATGGCCACTTGCAAGGGGAAGCCAAAGGCTCCCATGACATGGAGACACTGTGAGTGTGTCAGGAGGGCTATCATGCACATCCTTTGGGGCATCCAGGTCTGGGAGTGCTCCCTGGATTCACAACCACTGTTTCTGAGCAAGGCTACAACTCAGCAGCAGTTGATCACAGCTGGAGGAATTTTCTGTGTAGCTAACAGCTTTCAAAACTAATTCCAGGCCAGCACCAGGGGCCAGCCACATGCTAAAAGTGGACTAAGTGTGCACATTCCCTTCTAGCTCCTTCAGCATCAGCCAGGGCAAGGGATTAAAACATTTCCTTCTCCAAACAAATTCATTTTCCCTTACTGCAAGACTTCAAATACAGTGTATCCCCTTACTCCCCCTTATCCAAGCTTGATATAAATGATGAGCACCATTATTTTATCCATCTGTGATACCTTTGAATGGCTGAGAATTTTCTGTCCTCATTTTGGAGCCCACGTTCCCCCTACACAGGCAGGAAATATAGTTCTGCCTGCACATGCTTTCTTTTAATCTAAAATAAATTCCACATTAAACCACACTTCAGCGGTGTTTGTGTAAGGGAGGAAACCACTGCAACAAAAATTTAGGAGAAGAAGAAGCAGAAAGAAAAGCAGCCTTCACTGCCATTCCTCACATCCTTTCATGGGTTGCATCATCTCTCTAAAGTACCACACACTTGATCAGAGAGGGATCTAGAAGGCTGCTGCTCCAGGCTAGAGGAGTTGCTGAACATCCAAATCTCTTGAGAGTAATAGGAATTTCCAATCTCTTCCAGTCCATATTTAGATACCCAAAACCTTTCCAGCACCTTTCCAGCTCCCCTGAGTGTCTTCTGTGTAAACACAGCTCCTCACAAAGAATAACCGTAAGTGTATCCTTGAATCACTGGGATAATTTTCCTGCATCATGGGGCATGTCTCATGCAAACTGGGGAGAGGGAAAAGGGGTCTTAGGTACAGACTCCTTTTCTCTGAACACCTGGGGCTGGACTCCTTGGTTGGATTCAGTAAGCTTTTGCTTACTGGGAAACTGAACAGCTGTCTTCAGGTTATTGCAATGCACTTGCCATAGCACACACCTTCTCTTGGCAGCGCTCCAGCTTTTAGTCACACCTGCTGCACTTCTACCTTTCAATCTCCTTCCTCTTGAAGCCACCTCACCTTCCCATTGCCTGCAACAAGCATGTGGTGTGCCACATCAGGAAAGGAAAGGAGAAATTAAAACAGTGGCTACTCCCAAGCAAATTGCAATTCAGTCAGCCTCTGGCAGTCTTTGCATTAAAAGCCTGCTTCTGTACTTTGCTACAAAAGCCACCTTCTTGCTTTGTCATTTTTATTGCTGGTAAGATTAGTGCACCTAAAAGCACAGCCTATCTCTGCCACCCAGGGACCTTGAATGCTCTGTGAACTGCCCCAAAGACAGAGTTCTGGTGAACATGCTATTGCCCTGATCATGGCTGTGCTTTCAGCAGTGACTGACACAAGCCTCCATCTAGGCTGAGAGCCAGAACCTCTTTTGAACAGAGCCTAATTCCATTGCAGGGAGTCTGATTTCTCACACCCACCACAAACAGCTGGTTTTCAAACCCCTTTATTGATAAGGAGATGTCAAAAATATTAATTCCTGTTTTGCAGAAATTAGATTAAAAAACCTCACAATAAAAAACAGAGCCTGTTTTCCTCATGTTGGAGAGGCAGGGGCTGCATCTCCTGTGGGCAGCTACTGATGTAGGAGGAACAGGGAGTCTCTCCCATCCCAGAATTAATGATGAAAAACCCAATAAGAAGAGGAGATCTAGGAGAGGACATATTCTGCCAACCTTGGGTGGTTTCCACAGTGAGGTCTGAGGCAGGGTTGCAGTCAAGAAGAACTCAAGGGTAAGCAGAATTCACTTAGTATTTTAAGCAATGCAAAGTTTGCAGTTTTCAGGACACAGCAAAATAAGGGCGCATGACCCTGCTGAGTTATTTATTGCAACCCCTCTGAGTTAGCAAAAGGTGTCTTTGTTATCACCACAACATGGCCTTAATCATTTTTCTTCCTCTGAAGTGCCAGATCTGCCAACACTGAAAAAAACCCCAAAATCTGTATGTTGGTTCAAGCACTACAGTGCATCCTGCAAAGAGCAGGAAGACTCACCGACCTGACTGAGTACTCAGATGTTTCTGCTTTTTGGCTATGGAGTTAAGCTTGCAGTAAGAAGTAAGTGTTACTTAACCTAGACAAAGGGATGTTATCTCAGTGCACAGAAACACTGCAGGTTATTCAGCATACCTTACATAATGGCTGAACTCATGGTGACTATCACCCCAACAGGCCACCTCAGACCCAGCTTTCAGGCAACTCACTGTAACAATTCCTCTGGCTTGGTCATGTCACCAATTCAAAGCCATGCTGGGACTAGGTGGGTAAAAAATTGTACACAGACTAGGTGAAAAACTGAAGAGTTGTCCTTGTGCACGAGGAAGAAGATGCCAAATTAATGCATCCTTCACAGGTACACCAGCACCAAGGAGCACTGGGTGTCCAGGAGAACCCCTGCCCTGGACAAGGCTTTCAGAGTGTGGGTCACTTTTCCTGGGTGAAAACCTCTCCTTACCACATATAATATGAACCAGCTTCTGTCTCTCTAATAACCACAAAAAGTGACTGCACTGAAAAAATTCAAAAGAGACTATTCCTATGGAAATCTATCATCTTATTTCCATAGAGATATACTAATATTACACTAAGTCCTAAGCAGAAAGCCTGCTTGCTATATGGAGCTAAAAAAGGGCCATACTTTGTCACTGAAAACTGCTACCAGCCTATGTCACTTGTGTGCCATGCACAGCAATGCACAACTCACACCAGCAACCATTCATGCTTTATTACTGACTTCTGACCCTGAGGGCAATTTCCATTTCTTATCCACTTTCTCTGCTTTAGAAGCAGCACAGATTGGGGGCAGCAGGGCTAGGGCTGCCTTCCTTTCTCTGACATTTACTTCTGTGCAAGAGTAAAGCCTTGGGGCACTGGGCACTTCAGCAGGAACCGCTCTTCTTCACTAGGGACTGAAACAGCCTGGGCATCTTACAAGGATAATGATGTTTACCCTCAAATCAGTTAATTGAACCTTTAACAGGAGCCATCCTTCACACTGTTAAAGATAGCCAAGACAGTGCAGAGGGGAATCAGCAGGCTTCATGTTTGGCAGTGTCTGACAGGAACAGCAGGGAATGTCTTCAGAGGGAAAAGAAGTTCCCAGGTGTTACCCAGAAGGTGGAGGTGGTGAAGAATGGCCACAAGCTTTTCAGAGCCAGTCTAGCTGTTCTGCAACTCCTGAAGTGAAATCTTAAAGGTGTAAACCATCCTGTATTTTCTTCTATCCTCAGACACAAGAGAACAAGTTAGAGAACTCTTCTCATTGGAGGAAGTCATTATCTCATTCCCAGTTTTCCCAGCAGAAGAAAGCAATCTAGGAATACTATCAGAGATTATTTGAACAGAGGTGAGCTGCTCCCTAAGCCACCTTCCTGTTACTGCATTGCATTAAAAATACACAGGGAACATGGAAATCAGTAATTTCTGTGTCCTTTGAAAGGAGACAGTCAATTAAGATGCTGTGGTGCACAGATGCAGCTCCGTGCTGACTCTGCCAGGCAGATTACAGGGTAGTAGATTCCTGTGCAGCAGGGAATGACTGATGGAAAACACTTACTCACAGGTGGCTCAGGGCATGTATTGCTGGTTACACACAGAGCTGTTCACTGACTTCAGGTAAGCAAGTGGCAGTTTCCTGCTTCAGATGCTTTAACTTTATACACCCTTTAAAAGTGGAAGTGGGTAGCGAGGGTGAAAGCTTTTTACATACAGCCAATCCTTCTGAGACATGATGTTAAAGCACATAACACAGCAACTCAGTAAAGCAGAAGAACTGCGCTGGCAATAAATGAGTGTCACAACGATTTGTTTGAACCCTTGCAGAGACAATATAACATCATTTTGGTGACAATGTATCAAGAATACACAGGAATTCATTCTTGCGTCAGCATAACTTTTATTCAATTATTGCTGTCAATATGCACAGTTAAGGAAGACCTGATGTGGCTACCTCCTGCATACAATACTCCTGAAGAGTCAGATAGTGTGGCTTTGATGGTCAAAGAACAAAAATGCTGTATTCACAGGCCACAGGGTCATTTTCCTAACTGCCTGAACTACAGATGCATTTCCTAGCTATCCTTTATTCTCTCCCTTCCAGCATCACCTAATATAGACCTTATAACTGGAAAATAGCTAGAGATGATTTGAGAACAGCGTAAAGAAAAAAACATTTCTGTATTGCTTTATCATCACAGCCCTTCAGCCTTGTTGGAGCAAGAATTCATTTGTGGCTTTCTAGCATATAAACACTAGTAGATAAACCACAGAAGGATCAGGTATGCTAAGGAAGGATGGAAACAATCCTCTACCAGATCACCTATTATCACAAAAACATCATCCTTCAGAGCTGGATCCTCTGATTGGATGAAACCTCCCAATACCTGGCTTAGAAGGATACTAGTCAGTAACTGACTGAAATGGGAAGTACAGGTTGTGCATCTGAATCTTTTCCTCTGGTCACATTAGAGTGATTCTATCCATGAGCATCATACAATCACAGGATGCTCTTCCACCCACCATTAACCTCTCTCCTCCGGCTGGTAAGCCAAGGCTTGCTTCCCAGCCTCATCCTTGACTTTTCCTAGGAGCAACACTAAATCGGCAGGAAATCATGTAGCTGGCCAGAAGCCAAAGGCTGTGAGTGGACACTGTCACAGTCTGAATGGGACAGTAGCAATAGCAAGTAGTAAGCAACTACCTGAATGTCACTGGCCATCCATTATACACCCAGGGGTCCTGATGCCATGAAAGGTACAGTAAATCTGCACGACCCCCTAAACCCTAACTGTACTTCTGCTGCTAACTTTATTCACCTTTGTATTGTCTATTTCTTTATTTCCCAATTAATACCCAAGAGAAAACTCCATGTCACTCCAAGTGTGCTCATCCTGTGCTCTGTAAGCACCAGGCAGTGCTGTTTCTACAGCATGGGTAATTATTAACCAACTGCATGCTTACAATAGGTGGGAGAGGCTGCAAGGGGTTCCACAACAAAACTCCTCTCCCGTACTCCTCTTCCACAGCCCTGACACCTTGCCTGAACAAAGTGGGTTTTGTTGCTGGACAGTCCTCACCCTCCTGCCCTCCAACTCATTTTACAGAGGTGTTGAGGAAGCCATCAAAACCAAGTCAAAGGCTTCTTCACACTGAGGAATAGATGGCCAATAGCTAACACCTTCCCTAGCACATATTCCCCTGTTCTGACATAGCTAAATGTTCCAGTACAAAAAATGTGCAAAGGTGGCCCTGGAATGATCTGTCCACCATCAACACAACAGAACCCTCCCTCCAGCTTGCATTGATACCATTGAGTTACCTATAAGCTCTTCTCTGTACATGATCTTCCTTGGACCCAAATCCACAGCATCCTCCTGTCGTCTTCACCTTGTGCTGTTGCTGCTTGCTTGAAATGATGTAGCATAAAGACAAAAAAGTTTGGCCCTGTGTTTGATACTTTTGCCTGTGCTTGGGAGGCTGGAACTGCTGCAGTCTTCAGGAAATGTGCCCCACTGAAGAACTGTTTGACAGAGGGTATGCAGCAAGCCATCTCCCAGAGGGGATCAGGCAGAACAGGGTGAGCTGTGTTCAGCTGAGGAGATTACACTAGCTGGAACATAGGCTGCTGAAGGCTTCCTCAGAAGCACTTGTGCTTGGCAGACAGACTAGACAGGGAAGGAAAGGAGAAGCACTTCCTAAGCTATGGTCTCTGGTTCACTTTAACACTGACTGTGGCATCTTGGCAAAACATGGCTTAATGGAAGCAGCTGAAGCAAACAGGTCTGGAGTGATCAGCAGAGAAGGCCTGCCAGGCTGCAGGGAGCACTCAAACTAAAGCAAAGCCAATAACTGAAGGGAATGCCTACACACACCTCTCCCCCACCTTCCCCACCAAATGCCAAGTCTCCCTTCTTAGCCTAGTGCCCAAGGCTGTAACTTTTGCGGAGCTGAATGGCAGGTTGATCTCGGAAGCCCCCTCCCAAGAAGAGTCACTTTTTGTCTCCTGGAGCAGAATCCTTTTGTGACCTCATGATTTGATAGATAGTTTTCCTAAATCGCTGGTCCCGGCTCAGTCTTTTGGCTGCTTCCTTCAGCTCTTCAATGTTTTCAGCTTCTGCATGAGAGAAGATGAAGGACTGGGACTGTTTCACTGAAACAAGAACAGCACAGAAATGTAAGCGCTCTCCATCAGGGACACAAACTGAAGATAAAGCTTCACTAGAGTTCACAAGCCATGTGACCAACATGGCTGAGCCTAACTCAGTCTGTGATTAGGCATTCTGATGAAGTCATACTTAAGTATGTTTCTTTGGGGCCCAGGACCACCACAGAAGTTTAACTTTCAACATATATAAAGAAATGGGCAACAAGTACACAGGCTCAGTGCCTGCTCTCTGGGAAAGGAAGCTCCAAGTAGCACTGTGGCTCCATTCTGCTGCTAAGGAACACAAAACACAAGAACATTTGCAGACTTCACTGCTCTGCCAGCCTCATGGGCATATATCTGCTCCTGCAGGATATAAAGGAGAAGGCTGCCCGATACCTACTGTCATTCCACGAAGTGCTGGTCCTCCGGCAGCGGAAGCGGCAGCTCTTTATGCGGCGAGTGGCAGCCTTGTGGATGTACACGGAGTTCTTCATGATCACAGGCATCTTGGCCTCCAGCTCAGCATTGCGGATGCACTCTTCAAAGAACTCTGGGGAGAGAACACCACTGTAACAGCAAAGGGACAGACAAGCAATGAACCAGTCACGAGGGACTGCACTCCTTGGTGGGCTGAGCCAGGTAATGATGACCTTCATGACCAATAATCCATAAAGCTCCAGAATATCATCAGAAAGGACATTTTCAAATGTTCGCTTTCAAAGTGATGAAAACCTCCAGTTCTCAACAAATGCATACTCAAATTTAGAAAGAACTGGAGCCATCTATTCCACATCAGTAGTTCTCACAACTGCTCATGATTCAACTGCCAAAAGCCTTTGATACTGTGATAAAACTTCTCAACTCTAAAGCCTTGCTCATCATGATTTCTTTGAAGGACTTCTAAAACCAGTCAGGTCTAACTGGGGTAGGGACCAGCACAGGCACACATGTCCAGGCCACACATGGTAAGGGATTTCTTAATAGCATGGCAAATACTAGCACGTAGTTATATATATTATGGGCTCCAAGAAAAGCCCCATGTCCAAACTCTGAGGTTATTCTGCCCTAATCTGCAACACAAACTGTTTTTCCTGGCCCATTTCCCATCTTATGGTCTGACCAGTGTCTTGCTGTCCTCCTGCCTCTTGCTGGTCCCTTGCTGCTCAAAGGCATCATATGATAATCTGCCCAAACTCTTCTATAAAGGGCAGGGCAGAGCTGCAGGAACCACTTGGAAGGACTGAAGTAATCTGTGCTGGGACTAATGTTACAGAAAACATTGCTGGTCCCTTATTTTCTCTAGTGCTCTGCTCATCAGCACATTTTTACTCTTTTCAAGACCTCCCCCAAAGTCTAAGGCTGGAAATATCAGGAGACATTCAGTACCAGTTACTCACACCCTGTAAGCACTACTTGAATGCTGAACTCAACACATCCACTTTAGCTCTGCTTTCTTACCATAGCTCTGAGCCAGTGGGATGAAGTTCAGAATCATGCCTGTTCTACTTAGTTTAGAAATCTTTTGTAGAAACTACTGGATAATACTTGTTTTACTTAAATATATAAAAATTACAAGTATGTGACTAGATATAAAATTATTTATACATTTATTTATCCCTATTCACCTAACAGTGCTCAGAATACCACAGGACTTTTTGACTTTTCTGTATTGGCCCAGTACATCCACCCTTCACTGAAATGAAGCCTTAACTGTACAGACACCTTTACAAATGCTTTTCCCTGCACTCTAACTTGAGCATGGAAAACAAGCAAGATTTCACTGAACTGAAGCTGCTAATGTCAGTTCCCAAGCCTGACTCAAGCCAAATGCCAGGGTAATGCCCCTCAAGAGAACCCAAAAAGATCCAACCCAAACAAAGCAAAAAAAAGGGCAAAGAAACAGGGATAACCTGTGAGGAACATCAGTCTTACACCTGACCCTGCACTGCAGTGCTGGGCTGATGCTGTGATTCAGCTCTGAGTAAAGATCCAAATTTCACCTTCTGGGTCACCTACCAGCACGTTGCTATAGCAACCACGTAGAAATAAAGCCTTGAGGGGAATCAGAGGACTCCTTATAACTGAGACCTAGTCAGTAGTCAGTTTTTATAGCTCTGCCACAGCTTCCCTGCTTGACATTTTGGAAAGTATTCACATCTGCTAGGTTTGCCTCTGTTGCCTCAACAGAGAAGGCTGGAATAATTTCATGCTCCTTTGAGAGACTGGAATAATTTTGACCTCCTTTGAGGGCAAAACACCAACTACCTGCATAGCACATTATGGGTCCTCAAAGGGGAGGTGTGGTGGAGGTACAAGTAGTTGGGAGACCACATTTATGTGCAGCTTTGCTAATTTGGAATCTTCTTTTTGTGTCTGGGAAGATAGGTAGAAATATTTCCTCTCCTGAGTTTGCTCATCAGTAGAGAGGATGGATGGCTAACTTACTTCTCAAGTTACTGACATCTGCTTTCATCCTCTTCTCCTTCTCCTTGTTGCAATTCAGAGAATTTAAGCCTTGCTCCAAGCTCTGCAATGCTTCCTCAGCTTCTTTCAGTCTCTTCTCCAGATCCATGCGTACCTTCACTTCAGCCTGAGGAAGAAAATAAGAATTGCTGAAAAACAGCTTGTTTCCTCAGTAAACATCCTAGTAATTCACAGGGTCTGTGAGGGACTTGCTATGGATGAAAATGAAAAGATAACAATGACAGAAATCCCTGGAAATATTGCAAGGCAACATAACTGAAGTCCAGACTATTACAGTAATTCTCTTTTACTCTGACTACATTTTTCACAGTTTTCCTCCTATTGCATAAACCCTATGGAATCAGAGATGATATTTCAACACGTGAATTTGTGCTAATGCAAGTACTTGCAGTTGAGCAAGAACAGAAGGACATCAATCCAGCTGAGACAAACTTGAGATAAAGGCAGTCAGTTCTCACAGAGGGATGTACAGTGCTTAGTTTCAGAAACAAACACAAGAGAAGTTAGAAATACAGTGCTAGTTTAGCAAATGAGAAAGACTATACAGCTTAGGTCTACTTAGTTTTAGTCTGGCCAAGTAGAAGGTTACAAGATAAGAAAATATTGAAGGTGCAGGAAAAATAACAACTTGTTGGTTTTTTTTTGACAAAATATTTTTATAAGGAGATTGAGTGTCAAACAGCCAATTATTAACATAACCTTTATATTATTTACATTTAAATAAAACACCATACTTTATCCAGTTACCTTTGCACTGATTAATGTATTGTCTGTTACAAAGGAGGGCTGGTCTCTCAGCTGAATTCCTCTGCTTTTGAACTCAAAATCTTGCAGAGATGACTAAAGATTTAAAAGTTTTAAGGTTGTTTTTCTGAGCACAAGTGAGGAGAGAAGATGTCTGCTCAGTTCTGCAACATCCATATTAGCATTTCTTTGAAATCATCTTTATTCTTGATTGTGTCTATGTTCCTCTTTTATTTTTTTTCTTCTCTCTGTCTATAGATTGTGCTTTCACAGTAGTAAACTAAAAGACTTGTACTGAATGGATTAATCAGGCTTCAGGATACGAAAATAAATAGTAGTACTATATAAATATAAGGTGGCAATTTCATGTTTTACCATGGTATCAAAGTGCTTTGGGTAGGAAGAGACCTTAAAGATCATCTCATTCCAACCCCTTGGTCATGAGGAGCGATCATTTTCACTAGACCAGGTTTCTCAGTGCTCCATCCAACTCAGTCCTGAACACTTCCAGGGATGGAACATCCACAACTCCTCTGAGCAACTTGCTTCAATGCCTCACCACCCCCACAGTGAAGAATTTCTCTCATACCTAATCTAAACCTCTCCTCTTTCAGTTTGAAGCCAATCTCACCTGTCCTATCACTACGCGTCCTTGTAAAAATTCTCTCTCCAGCTCTTTTGTAGACACCTTTAGGCACTGGAAGTGCTATAAGGTTTCCTTCTCAGAAGTAAACCTTCTCTCCTTCTCTTCCCTAGGCCAAATAGCCCCAATTCTCTCAGCCTGTCTTCACAGAAGAGGTGCTCCAGCCCTTTGAGCACCTTGGTGGTCCTCCTCTGGGCTTGCTCCAACAGGTCAGTGTCCTTCCAGAGCTGGATGCAGCACTGCAGGTGGGGTCTCAGCAGAGGGACAGAATCATCTCCCTTGCCCTGCCTGCTACTCTGCTTTGGATGCAGGCTAGGATACAGTTGGCAATATGAAACACAGCTAATGAAGATTTATGACCACAATGTGAAAACAAAATAAAACCAAGAGTTTGGCTTGATAGGGAATGAACTGAAAGAGAAAATGGAAGCACTCTGAGCCCAGGGACAGCAATATGTGACGTATGCAGGGGATACCTTGAGGTCTCTCTCTGTCTGCTGTTTCTCTGCAGTCAGCTCCGAGAGCGAGTTCTGCAGCGCTTGTGACTGGGAAGAGTAAAACTCCCGCTCTTCCTCCAGTGCTCGAGACCGCTCCTCATTCTCCTTCATCCTGGTGCATGGCACAGTAAAGAAAGATGACCATTCCCATCCCAACACAACTCACAGGAAGGAAAGGAGCTCAGTATCATCATGGAGCATGCTCAACTACCTGACTGCTCAGGGCAAAGATAGTAACACGAGCACTGTGTGCTCCATTCCAGTAACACAGGCATTGCTGGAGAAAGCCAGGGGAACAGTTCTTGAATGGAACATTCTCAACTCCCAGATGAGGCCCAGGAGCACCAAACACTGATTAAGGACAGGCCATGAACACCTCCACGTGCCCAAGCCCTGGTTTGTAAGGAGCAGGTCCAACTGGGAGCAAGTTTGGCTGCCCTGCCCCACTCTGTCTCCTTTGAAGGATTTGTAACCTGAACTCCTGCCATTGGAACCAGACAAGCTTACAGACTTGTCTGGTGCTGCCAACCAAAAAGCAAGTCAGCAGACAGTCACATCATTTGGCACCACAAAGCCTGAGCAGAAGTGTCCTCTTTCCCCACTTCACCTTTTCTCTGCCAGGAGTTTCTCCTGCAGAAGTTGCTGCATCTTCTCTTCAATCTGTCGCAGGCTGCAGTGCAGTCCCCACATGGGGCTTTGCTCCTTGCTGGGGCTGGTTGGAGGTGGGACCTGGCTCTCATTTTCTTCCAGCATCTCCAGCATTTGTTGTTTTTCCAGGGAGAGCTCCTTGAAGAAGAACAGAGATTGTGAGTTTAAGCCAAGTCTAACATTTCTGCTCCAGTTCCTGCCTGGTTCTTCCTTACTGAGTATCCCCATCCTTACATCCATATGCCTCATTCAGGTTAAATACAGGAATAACAAAATTTGGGTTTTATTTCCATACCCAGTTCAAGGGAACCAAGCCTCCACCATAGCCTTCACTATGAAGGGATGAACCAGCAGGCTCCTTTGATGTGATATGCTAGTGAGGACACAGCTCAGCCGCTGGAACCTTGTGCTTCCCTGGTGCATCATAGATGCAGGCAGCTTCCCTGCCTTCCCTGCTCTGCTTCCTCCTTAGTGGGAACTGGGGGCACCCCCTCTGTGGTATTTCTAACTGCAAGCAATAGACAAATCATACTGCTTGCCTCTGAAGTGTTCAGTGTGCAATTTGGGCAGGAATGTACTTCCATAGCTTTCCATTTTGTTTTTCATAACTGCAGGCATGGAGAAGAGCTCAAAGGAACAGATTTTTGGACAAACTTGCAGGATCTGACACAAACATTAAAGATGACCTTGCAGCTTCAGAATGTCAACTGTGTGGAAATTTCACAAACAATATAAATTTAGAAAAGACACTTTCCACAAATCCGCAGTAAGGAAAGATTTTAATGTATCAAGACTCTGTTTCCTAGATTCCCATGTGGTACATGATTTCCTTGGGAATCACGCTCCCTTCTGTGCACAAAGAATGCCCCTCTGCTGCTTCACATTCTACCAGAAGGTGGGGAGGTGCAGTTAAAAAAAAAAAAAGTTCATTACAGAATTACAGTCATGTTGGCTGGAAGGGACTTTCCAATAGGCCCTTGTCCAGCCTGCTGTTCAGAGCCAGTCTGTCAGCAGGTTGTGGTCAGCTGTGGCTGTTCACAGTCTGAAAACAGTCCATGATGAAGGCTCCTCAGCCTCTCTAACTGCCTGCTTGCCCGCCCATCTTGTGAAAATTCTCTCTTCCACCTAAGCTTCTGAACTACAACTTATTATGGTTATTGTCCTACCACCCTATCACCTGGTACTGCTGAGAAAAACTTGGTTCAGTTGTGCTCCATGCCATTTCTCATCCTTTTCTGCAGAGGATTTTGGTGTTCATATCAGCTACCAAATGAACCTGTTCATCTGTACAGCACTGCAACTCTGCATTAGCAGATGTTGGATTTATTCCATGGGGCAGCATTGCTTTCAGGCCAAAATGCTGTCACTCAGAGGGAAGGAGTGGTCACTCACCTCTAGGGTGTTCTGTAAGTACTGTGTCAGGCTTCGCAACTCTTTCTTTTCTTCCTCCACTCCTTTAAGGGAGCGGGCTGTGAGCTCCAGCTCCCTAAAGAAGCAAAAAGGGTAACAGCTATTGCAGGGGAACAGTAGCCCCACAGACTGCACCCTGGCTGTGCAGACTGTGGGTCTCCTGGCACAGGACCTGCAACCATTGGTTGGTATAGCCAGTCCTGGAGAGCCAGGAGTTTGCCAGGAAGCATCACATCCTGCCTTGGACACACTACAGGTGCCCAGGAACTTCACTGTGCCTCCTGACCATGAAACCAAACCCAACAATTACTGTGCTTCTCCAGCAAGGGCAGAGCCATGGTTGCAACTGGAAGACCTCAGGGCAGTGAAAGGACAGTCACATCTAAGCAGAGCCTATGAGAGCAAAAATGATTTGCAAAATCACACTGGCTTTTCTGAGATGTTACTTAGGGAGGAAAATAGGGACAAAAAAAGAGCAATAGCAAAAAATTGCCCTTTCAACACTCTGGGCAAAGCACTTGGATCCTTCTATTTCTAAGTACATCTGCTGTTAATATTTTGCATCATTAACTTTAAAAATGACAAAACTAATCTTGGTGATGCAACATCATTCATCCATTGTCATTCAGCTGATGGTGGAAAACCAGATCCAGATGTCTGGACCCCACACAGCTGCTCAGTGAGTTGAACTAATTGCCTTTCTGAAATCTTCTCTTGCACCTGTCCATTGCCATGCTACCCCAACTAATCTGGGGGTTGTCTGTGTCCCAGCACTTTGAAATTAAATTGCTGGAGGCCTAAGTGCAAAATGAAGCTAAGCTGTATTCTACTGGTCACAGAAGCAATAGAGAATGTGAGTAAAGAGCCCACAGCCATTCCTGTTTTAGTCAATGTAGTATCTCCTTGCTATATGCACAAAATAGGTGGATTTTACAGACTGTTTTGATTCACCACCACAGCAGTCCTTTTGCCTTGTGTGGCAGCTGTGTCCTTTTCCTGCCCTGCTGCCACACCTTCTGATCTCCTCCTGCTCCAGCCGCAGCTCCCGCACCACCTCTTCAAAACGCTGCTTCTCGGCTTCCAGGATCTGGTTCAGACGCTCAAGTTCCTGCTCCAAAAGAGAAGACAGGATTGTGCCCTGCCAGCACAGTTCGGAGAGGCTTCCCTGTTAACAACACCTTGAACTTTTAAAATGGCATTTAACCCAAGCTGTGTAAAGCTACAGGGTGTCTGATTTCACCACAGTTTTCTCCAGGGGCAATTAGGAGATGTCTCTCTGCAAAGGCAAAAGGACCTTAGCCCTAAGCAAGTGTCCAAGCCACTTTTGGATTTTAGCTCTCCAGAAATGTATGCAAGAAAAATATTGGCCTGAGAAGCCTAGGTCAGCATTGCCATCTTTTCCTGAGGAGAGGCAACAGTCATTTGGGATTAACTGGAAAAGAGCATGAGGCCCTTGGCAACGTTGTAACATGGTGGTCCATATCCATGCAGACTTTCCAACAGCTTAATAGGACAATCCATTTGCACAGCTGTCTTGCCATGACTTTATGATGGTGCTATAAAAATCAGTATAGATTTGGATTGGTAAATACAAGGATGTGCTATGTTTTTTATATTAAGCAATTAAAAGTTAGGATTAGTTTGAAAAACAATTGCAAACTTGACAAAGCAACCTGGCCTAGTGGAATATGTCTCTCCCATGGCAGGGGGGTTGGAATGAGATGATCTTTAAGGTTCCCTTCCAACCTGAACGATTCTATTCTAACATAAATTAGGGTATAATAGTCACATCTAAGGGAATGCTCTCTTGATTTTTCCCCAGTGCAACATTTTTTATTCTCCCCATCTCTGTTGTGTCCAAAGAACAAACTACATTGGTTTTTGTGCTCCTTGTTTCTCACAACAGTATCTCTATGCTAGAACAATGTTTGCTTTCTAACTGTGGAGATGGGTCTTAATTGTCACAATCTTCTTGAATCTGCCAAATAACAACTGTGTAACTCAATCAAATGAGTATGAATTTCATTTAATCTTCCTCCCTGGTCCTCTTGGAGTCATGACAAACCCACTGCATGGAAAGTAACAGAGAAAGGGAGCAGGGATATACCTCCATAACCCATCTCATAACACAGGTCTTATTCCTCTCTTCATCCACAAGACCCAGAGGCTGGCTAGAGACTCTAGTGCCTCCACAAGCCTCTCTCCCTGAACACTGATAAGCCTTCAAACCAACAAGTCCCAGCCTCCCAGCCCTGCCACATAGCAGTTGGAGAAAGTTGGCTTATGATGAACTCACTTCTTTTTGCTCCCTCTGCAGACATAGCTCTTCTGTTTCTTCCATTAGTTTATCTGCAAGCACAAACACAAAAAAACCAAAAACAAACAAAAAAAAACAAAAAAAAAAAAAAAAAAAAAAAAAAAAACAAAACAAAAAAAAGTCCAAGCACAGAGGAAAGCATTTTCTATCCTTGGAACATTTACAAAAAAGAAACACTGACTTTTTGAAGCTTGAAAATGCAGCATTCCCTATTCTTTGTGTATCTGTCTGAGAGGCTCCAAAGGCTAAGATGGCACTAATGGGATGTTCTGTAGGTTCCCTCCTGCCAAATAACTTAATAAAGTAAACAAGTATATTATTTTGTATACTCTTTCTAAGGTTTCCTCTCAGTGTTCTCAAAGACCATGAATGAGCCACCCTTCACCATCCTCTAGCTGAGTCAGGAAAATATTCTTATCTCTGCTTCACAGATAAGGAACAAGGAACAGAAAGGTCAAGTGAGTGCAGAGGGTCACAACATGGAGCAGCAGTCAGTTTTCCTGCAGCTCAGTGCCCCATCCTCACCTGCCTAGCCCATCATCCTCTCCCTAGCCCTCTGGGCAGCACTGCCAACTCCCTATTGTCACCTTGGGATGTCCCAGCCAAGCCCAGAAATCAGTCCCTAACTTAGCCACAAAACTTCTGCTGTACAGCATCAGTTGCTCTTGTTCACTGAAGACACACATGCCCAGCAGAGGCTGTGCTCTAGTACTCACCCTGCAGCACCTGTGATGTGCTAGCTCCAAGCTCAGAGGCTCTGCCTGGGGCAGCTCTTAGCCACACTTACAGCAACCCAGGCAGAAACATTCCTTGTGGTCAGGCCTTGGGTTTATCTCCCAGCTCTGTCACCTGGCTGCACAGGAGCAGGGGCAGATTGACTGCAGCACTTCTATCTTCCTCACGTCAGGTGAGTAAGGTGCTGCTGCTTTTCCTGGTACTGAGAACCTGACCAGGTTACTGCTGCTGGCAGGATTACTACCTCTAAGAGAAATGCAGACCTCTACCTCATGCCCAGAGCAGGGCTCCTGATGCCAGAGAAATACTCTTGCATTACCAAAGATCTGCTGTGCACCACTGCTGCCTTTCTTTCCCACTCTCCCCCTCCTCCCCCTGGCCAGAACCCAGCACAGATGCACTGTAAGTACACAGAGGCTCTCCCACCTTCCCTCTTCTGCCCATCCTGGGGGGCCCAAGCCCTGGACTTGATGGGCTTCTCTAAACTCCATGTCTGACAGTGAAACCTGGATCCCACCTGGGTGGAAGATAACTCAGTATGGATGCAAATAATTCCTCAGAGCTGTATTCCTCCAGAGAACCTTGACCTGCTTCCAGGTACAGTGTCTGACCTCAAAGCTTGACTACAGGATGGACACAGATCATTGAAGGTAAGGCTAATGAGGCAGAAGCCTTAGCACTTATACAGAAATAGACAGTTCCTGTCAAAAGAAAGTAACCAACTGTGACAATTGACCAGCTCTGAATGTTCTTGTCATGGACCAAAGAACCCAATGAAATATATATTTTATATTCCAAATATCTCCTGTTTGCCACAGAGTGTATACTCTTCTATTCCTCCACCACCTTTTCTTTTATCATATTAAAGACCTTTTTAGTCTTTTAAGTCCTTTAGTTTGCTCTGGTAGTAGCAAAATTATATTTTGATGAAACTTTCCTGTTTCTAATTTTCCTCTTGTTTCTGTCCTTTCAGTTGCCCCTTTCAGCATCCCCTGTTATTCCTTTGTCAGGTGTGAACCACTTCTCCCTGCCTGCTTCATGTACAAGTCTGTCCATCACCCCACATGTGTGAAAGGTGGTCAGATGGACAGAATAAACATGCCTTGATACTTGAGTTATGATTACTCTTACATGTGAGACCATATACTGACATTAGCCCTGATCGGCTTTGGATGAAGAAATGCAAAAAGCTCCTTAAGATTCCTCCAGTGGCTTGATGACTAGAAGTTAAAACCATGGGCCCCTGCTCAAGGCGTCACCTACCTGAAGCACCCAAATTTCTGCTATCTTTTATAAAGCAGACAGTTCTCCAGACAGGTCATTGGGCCCACATTTGTGGGCTGCAGCCCCCAGGTCAGAAGGTCTCAGACCCAGGGAATGCTGTAACTTAGAAGGTATCTGAGTTAAAAGGGCTACTCTCCCTTGGCTCTTCCTATAGCCATTGCAAGGAGGAGATAACTGGACCTCCCAAGGCAGTCAGAGCACCCAAGATATCAGGCCATGCAGAGACTGATTCCTAAATCCTAGGGGATAGGATTACATAATCTATACATAATCTACCTATCTTCATACCTAAAGTATGTTGATTGGGAGCAATTGTCTACAGAGACAGCACTGACAAATTAGCCACTGCCATTAGGTACCTCAAACAAGCCCATGTAAATGCTCCCACTTCCAATATGAGCAGTGTGAGCAAACACAAAGATCAAATAGAGTAAGAAAAAAAAAAAAAAACCAACCCAAAACAAAAACAGCTAGGTGAAGAAAATTCATGTATGAAAAGCTGTGACCAGCCTCAGAAGTATCAGTCCTGTCTGATTCAGGGAGACAAAGGTATTGTCTGTTGGCCTGTCAGCAGCTAAGACCAGCACATCAAACCTCTCGGGGATGCCAAATGTTTGTACAGATGAGCCATGGAGGGCTGCAGCACGTTGGGCAAAGCATGTTCCTCTCTCACACTCCACACAGATGTCCAGATCCCACCTTAATTTTTGCATGTTTTGATTCCCTTCAGACCTGACTTTCAGCTGCTGACTTCTCAAAAGTTTCATCCAGAGAAAACCTGTAGCCACTTGGCTTGACTACACTGACAACTGCAGGAAAAACAAAATTATTGTTTTGGCCTTTATGGCTTTTCAAAGTAAGAGCTTCCTACCTAAATATTCCTGTTTCTCCTTGGCCAACTGTAGTCCTTGAGCTTCCAGGCTCTCGATCATGGCTTCTCCCAGTTGGGCATTTTTCCAGGTCCTAGGGAGAACAGACACAAAGCAGGCAACGTAAGAGACCTAAAGATACCATGGACTAGGACAGGGGACTCAGCCTAGCTAATAACCAAGGAATTCTAACATGAAGACTCTCATCAGTTGGGAGGGACCATGTTTCTCCAGAAGTTTTCTCCACAAACAAATCGGAGAAATTTCCCTGGCATTCAGATACTGGGATTTTTTTTTAATACACAGGCTGTATGTCAACAGCTCACAGCTATCCAAATGTTTTTTCCAGTGTTTTGGAGATTTCTATACTGAGTTTAATTTCAAGAGCTGTCCAGACCAATCCAGCACATCCACAACCTCCAACTGCAACAGGACCTGGAACCCTTTAAATGACAGATTTAGAACCAGATTTTAGCTTTTAACTCTAGTAATTTCCCACTGCCAGCAACATTGTCCTCTGCAGCCTTTCTGATATTTTGCTGTTAGAGTCACTCTTCCCCTTCAGATTTCAACCACTTATTAAATCCTTCCTATGGCCTTCTATCTTCAGTCTTTCTGGTATCCATCATCCATCCTGGAACCAATCAAACCCTCCTCTGCTAAAGCTGTAAACCACTAGGACTTGGTGTCTGGCCCTACACTGTGAGTCAAGTGCTTTTTCCTGACAATGAAGAACCAGAGATAAAACCCAAGGTGCTGGCAAGTAAGGAATGTTAAAGGAAGCAGGCATATTCAAAGAGCACCTTGTGTTATTGTAGGACCATTAGCCAGAGGATCTCAAGGCCTCTTAAACACTTTATGAAACAAAGCTAAAAAAAGGGCCTGTGGAGCAGATACCCATTACTGATTGAGCTGACAGACAGGCTAGACTTTAATACAGATTTTAAACACCAAGGACAAGCATACACAAAACACAAAAATAGAACTAGAAATGGAGTTTGCTGCTCACTTCTATTCATGTTTAATTAGAAAAACATCTATACATCTAAAATGCATAACATTGAAACAAACATAAAACTGATTCCAATCTGTTTATACAGATGTGCATGCAGGAACAGCAATTGTTGCCCAGAAATTCTGCCATCTATGTTCAATTCGAAGGGATCTAATAAATATTAAATATCTGTAAAGCTTCCTGTACTGGGCCTCTTTGTGAACAATTTGAAATTGTAGCTTTTTAGAAACTGTTAGTTTGGTAATCTCTTATTTCATGGCAACCTGTACTTTGTCTCTCATAAAAGCCAGACAAATAAATTATAAACACACACCACCCCAGGGACCAGGCAGCTCACAGCTCCAGCAGCCCAACCTCTTTGCAGATATGTTTCTTGTCAGCTAATGAGGCTATTTCTGAAGCAGAGAGGAAATTAGAACGCTAATTTAAAAGGCGCTGTTTTGCCCACAGGTAGACATCTTCATCTTGAGAGAGAACATGTGGGTCTGAATGTGTTTTCTCACTAACATTCCCTGTTACAGGACAAGTCTGATCCCAGAGAAGCAAACAGGTCAAGATGGGAATGGGGAGGATGACAGAGTTTATCAAATGATTACATGGAGCGTTTCAAAGCATCTTTAGTGTTTAGGGTATCAGTTTGCAGATTCACCATTTCAGTGCTCCCTCCCTTCCCCACACTAACAAAATAATTCCCAGTCTGTTACTCAAAGGTTACTACACCCACTGCTGTGTGACTTAGAAAATGCACTCATATCACAGTGTGGCATTTAACGTTTTATTCCTTCATCTGCTGGAGCCAGTGCCAGTGCAACCACAGCTACAGGGAGGTACCAGGCTATGACTTCAGCTGAGGGGCAAGCAAGGGCTTCTTTTATTTTGCATTTCTTACCAAGTGAGTTTTCATCAGAAAAAGCTACATTGCTTAAAGTATTAGGAAGCACGGGAAGGCTGATGTGAGAAATAGAAAGCCCCTGCCTGAAGAAAAAAAAAAAAAAAAAAAGCAAGCAAAACAACAACAACCCCAAATCTTTAGAGAATCTTCATCACATATACATCTCAATCACTGTCTGTTCCAGTCCTTATGCAGCACTGGAAAGATCTCTAACTTTGGCTGCATTTTACCTTTCTTGGGAGCACCCACAGCCAATTTTTGGAGATTTTAGGACTTTATAGTCCATAGGACACAAGTGCTATGTTACTCTTTTTCTCCCTCATTGCCCACCAACTTTACTTTCTACCAGTTCAGGGAATGCTGCTGTGGACAGAGAGATGTTATGTGTGCCACTTCCCCACCAGCAGCAAAGCCTGTCTGGGTGGGAAGAGAGCCTGGAAGCCTGGGAGTCAGGGCTTTGTGCATTTCCAAAAAGATTTCACAATCTGCCAAATGTGGTAAGTCCAAGCCACAAGACTTTGGAAGTGTAGGGAGCCCCTCAGTTCCCCTCTGCATTGAATAAGCCATTTTCCTATCAGGGCAGGAGGCTTGGAAAGAAGTGAAGAACTGAAGGGATCACAGAGCAGACTGTGATGGTGGAGGCAATAAGCTGCTATGTAGGCACATACATATGACCCACTGCAGATGGAAAAAGGCAGTGGCCAAAATTGAAACAAAGGACAGAGGATACTTCCTAGCCTGGATTAGTTTTTCCTCCTTTGCCTATTTCTGTATCTAAGTTTATGGAGTTTGTTCTGGGGTTGGGATTTTTTTTTTTTTTGAGGTTGTTTGTGGGTTTTTGGTTTACTGTTGGGGGGTATTTTTGGTGGTTTTTTTTTTTTTTTTTTTTGTCAGCTGTAAATAATGAGGAAAACATTAGGATGATCCTAGCTAAATGCTGTGGTGCCACCAGCAGTACAATCTCCATCCAGGAATGAAAGAACATTGTAACAGATTGCCTAAAATAATTCAACTGTGTTCTTTTAGCTTTTCTATTCACTGCAGGTCACTTTATCTGCCCATGCTGGCCTTTCTGACTGCTGTTTAGCTCCCAACCTGACCCCATTACATCACATAATCTGTGCCTTTTCTCACACGCAGGCTGCCATCAGCACTGATGAGACGGGAGCTGACCCACTCTCTGATGCAGGAACAGAAGCAGAGAGGGGAAGAAAGGTGTCTCAGGCAGATTTTCAGCTAGGTGCAGGTGGTCTGCTTTATGCTAACAGCCACTTCTAGCTTCTGTTTTAAATGCTGCTGCTGGAATATTAAAGCATGGACTGGAGAAAAGGCTGGCTCTGTGACAAATGCGGCAGAGTGCAGGGCTTACTTGTGTGTACCCCTCCCGAGTTGTGCTGCCTTTCTCCTTCCCTCCCATACACACCTGAATGATGAACTTGGGCCCAAATTATTGCCCTTGATCTTAACATTGGCAAAGGCAAGTGCAGACCTGTGCTATTCAATAAAAAATCTTCAAATTGCTCAAGGGCTAGCTCTGTACCTATCACTTCTCTGCAGTGGCCAAGGCTGCTCATGCCAAGTGCCAAACGGGTGGCAGACCCAAGCCTTGGGTCTTGTGTCCCATGGGACTTCAATGGACAGCTTTGTGCTGCAGTTCATACACTACCATGGAGGTAACAACTTGCCCCAGCACCAAAGCCAAGCACGCTGTGGCAGCACAGAGCTTGGCTTGGGCTGATCCACCTTAACATTAGGTTGCTTGTTAGTTGCAAATTGACATTTTGAGCCACACAACGCTGAAATTAACTGAGATTAATTGCCTTAGCATGTACACATACATGCACACACTGGTATTACAAGTTCAACAGCTTTTGTCCCTACAGTGACAAGAGACCACACATGTTATATTGCAGCCAGGAAGAGCAGAGCAAAATGCTCTTTGCTTTAAGCCTCATAGCTGAATGGTAGGTTCTGCCCTACAGAGCCAGGAATTTTCTATATCTCCTTTGGGAAAATCAAATCCCTGTTTAAGTGTTATCTCCTCCTGCATCTGCTGAGATTTAGAAGGAGCCTGCTCTGGTTTTGCAGGACAGCTGCTCATTGCACTGTCAGGCTCCTGGGTGCTGGGGGATTGCAGTGCTGGATGCCAACAAACTGCAAATCTCTGTCCAGCACTGTCAGCAGAGTGTGAACCAGTGCTGAATGCATACAGCAATTAAACCCTCTCACCCCTGCAGGTGGGCTGGAAATGCTTTGCTAACACTGCCTCTCCTGGCATTTTGGCTGCCTCCACATTTCACAATTAAACTCTTTTGAGAGGCCAAATCCTGCTGCTGCATGTCCTGAGGACCCATAGATCTGGGCAGAAGGAATGCACACCCATGGACACAGAACTGCATTACAATTACTGTCATTGATCAGTACTGTGCTGGTGAGTCCCTACTCATAGCAGGGACCACAGTAAAGCCACATGTGCAGCTGCTCACTTGCTTCATGTCTTGACTCTTCTGCTCTTACTTTACCCCAAATTTGTATGAGAGGTTGTCTGATACCCCCCCTCCGTCAAGGCTGCAAATCTTGCTTCCCGCACAAAAGGGATCAGGAGGACTTCCATTGAGACCCAGGTCCCACCTCTCTGAGGCACAAGAGAGGGATAGCAGATGGAACTCAGCACTTGGTGGAACTCAGTGTATCAGCACTTGGCAGATGAGAGCCTGGGGTGGTGAGCAGACAGCCACACTGCACACACACTGCACAAGAAGGCAGGAAGCTTTGCATCACTTTTAGAGCACTCCCCTTTAAAGACATGATGGGTCCAGGAGGCAAGTAAATCTCTTGCTGTTTTTGAGGTGCATGTCTGACTCCCCATAGCCCTTCTACTCAGGCTTCTTCCTCTTTATCCTTTACACATCTACAGAGCAGATCAAAGCAAATAAGGAATAGAAAGAAGCTTACACTTTTCCAGACTCCTGTAGCATCTCCAGCCACTGAGCCTGCTCAAACTCTGATTCAGCTGCTAGAACAATGTTACCCTGGAAGAGGGGAGGGAAAAAAACCCAGATTAGAGAGGCACCTCTATGCACTCAAGGCATGAACTGGACACAGCTGTGGTGGGATGAGAGCCCACCAGTATCTTCCACCTCCACAAGAAGCACCACACAGGAGCAAATACAGCCTAGGCCTGCCACACAATGGGAAGTGTGCACACAGCAAAGAGTCACTAACTGATAGGGCAACATGAGCTCTAGGGCTCCTGAGGATCTGTCCACTGGCCTGCTGGTATCATAAAACCTGGTTTCACAAAGTGCAAGTTGCCTCACTGGTTGTCAAAGCAGCAACAGCAGCAAAGCCTTGAGGGGACTTGGGATGCTAAGTCACCCTTGCTCTCAGGATAGTCTGTCCAGAGAGGGTAGGCATACCTTGGTGGGGAGGGAAATGACTGCCATCCCAGCTCTGCTCATCAGCATTAACCTGTCCTGTGGTGTTTGGAGCTTTTTAGAAGAAAATAAATCTACTTACATGGAAGTCTTCATGAGAGATCTTTATGGCATAAGGCATGTTAACCTCTTCTTTGGGCTCCACAATGCAGCCTCCCAGGGGTATGACACCCTGGAGATAAACCAGAGCACTTTAATCGGTCACAAAAATCAAGTATAACTATCAGCTAAAGAGGAGCTGAACTTCCACCCTCAGTCACTTTGTTGGCCACTGTCCTGCCTTGGCTACCCCAGGAGGGGTAATGCACACAGTTCCTGAAAAGCAGAGGGACTCTCCTCATCACCACCAGGAAACCCTCAGCCAGTATCTAGAAGGGGATAAAGATGGCAGTCCTGCCTTTGGCATAGAGGGAAAGCTGTGGGCTAGAACATGGAAGCAGAAACTGTTTTATCAAGGAGGAAGTGATCTCCCCACAGGTGCAAATGTTGCAGATTCAGTGTGGTATCCTGAGAGAGGCTATTCATTCATTACAGTCCCTGGCAGCAGCCAAAACACAACAATGCTGTGTGGGGCACACAGGCAACTGGCTGCCCCAAACCATGATGGGTGAAATTGGCACCTTCTCAAGCTCCTGGGCCCCCATTGACTACAGAGGACAAAAGCAGGCTCAGAGCACAGGGTCCCCTGTGTAGCTCCAGGCAGCAGAGCTATGAGACCACTCAGTACTGAGGGCAGGTGGGCCATCAGCTGCTGACAAATGCAAATACAGGTTAGGAACAAGAGACGAATGGAGCTCTTAGCCCCAACACTGGCTTCACCAGCAGTATTTTTATAGCTACAAGATTAGTTGAGTAGATCATGAAAACAAGGGAGTGTATCTACTATGGGGTAAAAAAAAATAAAAAAATAGAAGTCATATGCCTGCTGAATCATTACATATCCTGGAAAGATATCAGCATAACTTTTTAACTTTTGAGGCTTCCCTGGATCTGTGAGATGGCTGAAACTTACCTGTTCATTATGCTAGAAACAGAATAACTCTCTCCTGGTGCAAACATTGCTCACCTTGGGATGGATATTGAAGTATTTATTGCTTTCAAAACTCTTCTTCTCACTCTCAGCATAGTATAGCAGGAAGCTTTCCTTAATGATGAAGAACCTTTAAAACAGAGAAGGGAAATACATTCTGGTGCAATGGAGGTTGCGGTTCACAGCACAAGAAAATCTCCACCTAACTAAAGGTGCTTTCAGAGCAGGAGAGTTTACTACTCCTACCTAAGACTAAGGTGAGATGCCTCACTTCTGCTGACAGCCAAGAGCTGACACTTAACAGCAAGTGCCAAGCTCAAGTACTTTGTGCTTGCAGTCCAGCCCAGCAGGCACACACAAGAGCTTAGGGCAAACCACAGCACTCTGTGCCCACAGGGCACTGGGACAGCACTCTGGGACAGCTCTCTGTGCCCACAGAGAACTGGGACAGCTCTCTGGGACAGCTCTCTGCACACAGCAGCACCACAGACTTTTGGCATCTCTGCATGTGTGCCCTCTCTAGCTCACATCTTGAAGTCAATCAATTGGAGAGAGCTGCTCTTTTATTCAAGGGTCTCTTGCATAGACTAAGACCAACTAAATGCTTATTTTGCATTATGCTGCCTGCCACCCTCTTCCCTCCCATCTCAGCATAACCCAGAAAGGAAGTGTTTCCACTCTAACAGAGAATCACAGCCTAGAATCCCCAAGCGACCCTTGAGGCAAAAATTGGCCACCAAAGCACTCAGGGGCAGAAATAAATTTGAGAGATATTTTTAAGCAGAGATACCTGGCAAACTCTCCTGTCACTGACCTTCATAACTACAAAGGAAATTGATTTTTTTTCTCATATGTATAACATTAAAATATATCTTCTTCTGTTCCCTTAGCCTTATGTGTGCTCTGGTGATCTTTGTATAGTAGCCACAAAATATCACAGCTTCTGTAAGCCAAGCCTCTAACTTACTGGAGTGTGTCCTCAAAATTATGATTAAAGGAGTTCCACCTTTAACCTATCTGGGTTTTTTGAAATGCCCCATGGAGAGTCCCTCCTCTCTTCAAAAATTCAGGTTTTACATACTCTGTGGGCAGTGGTACAGGGGAGAGATACCTGACTTAGTTTCAATTTGGTCTAAATCTCTGCAGCACTCAAAAATTATGAAGAGCAGCTGAAAAAAAAAAAAACAAACGGGGACAAGTATAGTAGGGAGGTTTCAAAAGAGTAAATGACAAAGAAAATGCATTGTTCTGTTCTGTACATATTTTCTGTCATGAGAAAGAGGGATTTGGGAAGATAGTGAAAGGCAAGAAGGTGAAAATTATTTTAAAATGCCTTTTTACACTTCACAAAACACAACTGCATAAATCACTTTCATGCAGTCCTTAGGACAAGAGATCCTGAGGAAACTGGAAAAGATAAGACATTTCTGTGAGTAATAAAAACATTCCCAGGAAACCCTCTTGTTTCTGGGAGGGAACAAGAGGAGACCTCTACATGCAGTGCTGCCCACTTGTGCAGCCTGGGCAGTCCTGCACCTGTCCTTGCAGCCACCACTACTAAAGGGCTACAGGCCAAGGGGGCTGATCCACAAGGACAATTTGAATGCCTTCATGTGCCCACCCTCCCACTCTTCTCCTGAGGTGGATGGGCTGTCAGAGCCAAGTCCTGCCTCCAGTAACAGATGAGCACATCAATTTGGCACCAGTTTAGTTCCAAAAGCTAGAAAGAATTTGAAGCTGTCAGACAATTATAATCACAATAAAATTATATATTTATAATAATAATTATTACAATTATACTTTTACTTGGGTGAAAACTTCACTGCTTTCATCAGCTTCTGTCTCTTGCTCTTCTGATGTGGCTCTGGCAACACAGACTAAACTGCCAAATGCCATGGAAGCAGAGATCATGGGCTCCTGGGGCAATAAAAAAAATGCAGAACAAAGCTAAACTTCTGAAAGCCTGCAGCAAACTGAAGCTCTGGACCTACTTTGTACCTTTTCCAAAGTGCTTAAAAGTGTCAGTCATTTAACAGGTTCATATTTACATCCAGAAATGTTCAGAATGTACAAACACCAGCTGAGGTTATTGTTCCCCAGTTTCTTTCTTCTCCTTGCCCTCTCATCTGTACTTGTTCATGTTGACAGCAGAGGTGAGGAGAAGCAGGCACTTTGCCAAGGCAGACATCAGAGACCTCCAGAGAGCAGACAAGGCTTGTTCCTGGTTCCTCCTCTCCACATCACTTCTGTGAACAGCAGCCTTGTTCCTGCCTGATTAATTTTTCCTGACATCTCTGGTCATCAACTCTATAAGAAAGTTTTCCTTCGAGTAGCTGCATCTTTCTGTTGTCTCCAACTCTATGCTTAGTTCAAGGAGGACTTTATTTTTTAGAGAGAAATGTTGCCTTATCTGCATGTTAAATACAGGAATAACATCTTAAAGTAACAAACCTGCCTGCCCAATGGCCTGTGCTTGGTCCAGTGAGTCAGAGAGACCCAGATATTGTGGGCACAAGTATGAATCTAGAGATGCCAGAAGTCCACACACCAC